>NC_092576.1:1212500-1562500 GCF_037975245.1 Apostichopus japonicus | reverse complement strand
GATTTCAATAGTAGAATAAGTGGCTGGTTGCAAGTCATACAGTGAAGTGAGAATGCAAGTTGCTTGCTTTAAATATGTCCTATTTTTACACAAGTATTACAACACTTACTAGAAATATATTTACAAGTCGTGCTTAAAGATAAAGTGATTACCAAAATACACAAAGAATGGAGGGAAAGGAAGCATTTTAAGTGGAAAGAAACCTGGATTAAAAAAGAATACTACATAAAGGAAAGAAAAGCCAAGTCTGAGATACTGGACGATAAATGGTCAGCAGTAATGAAAGCAATATGTTGTTATGCATAATACATTTCATGGCTGTAGTGAAATCGTGCAAATGTTAATTACCTAGTCTTTATGTTCGATCTTCATAATGTGATCAGCAGATGCTAGATCCAAACCTTATAGTTTACTTCAATGTCAAAAGTCGTTGGGGTCGCCAAACGTCGAAGCAGCTAAAATCATATCAAAGCCTCATCTTCTATTTTCATCAAATTTAGTCATAATATTAACATAAGATAGCATGCAGGTAAACTGGTTATATATTTAGTAATGTTTGACTCAGGCATTATTCCACTGTTTGTTAGTAGAAGCTGCATTAATAACTAAATCTGATTTTTTTTGGGGGTATTTTCTGTCAGATCATCCTCAGTTAGTTGTTTGGATGGCTGCGGCCAGGTAGCTGGCTAAAGCAATTCTTGCATGCAATTTTAATTTCCACAGTTTTACTGGTTCTTCATTGTTCTGTTATAAGAATAACAATACCCCACTTTTAACTGATGTAATAGAGGCCCTTAAATGATGTAGAAAATATTATTTATAGATAGAAACTGCTGCTCTAATGAACCAATCTTTTCACTTATTAAAACCAAACTTGGTTCAATTTATTGTGAAAAAAGTTAAAGGTATAGTCTGCAATTAAATTGTTTGACACTTTTCTGTTATTGAAGGAACCGGTAAAACAAGAACGGGTGCTTACCTCACAGTTCTCCTGGCTGATATCAACAGAGAGGTTAAAAATAAGAAGCAGATTCTATATTGCGGACCATCAAACAAGTCAGTGGATGTCATTGCAAGTAAGTTCAATCAACATTTCCTTTCAGCCACGCTTTAGCTTCCACTTCACACATACATGTGTACATGTGTACAAAAGTTATGAACACACAACTATGTTTTACATTCAGACTGAGGACCCATTATTTTTCCATTGTTCAAATCCATGTACCCTAACCTTAATAATACCACGTAACAATAGAACTCTTGCGAGGACATGCTGATTCTTTAGAAATAACATCCGAGGACCTGGAATTCTTAACAATAGAATTCTCGCGAGGACATGGTGGTTCTTTAGAAGTCGCATCCGAGGACCTGGAATTCTTAACAATAGAATTCTTGCGAGGACATGGTGGTTCTTTAGAAGTCACATCCGAGGACCTGGAATTCTTTTGTTCAAGTTCTCTGTTAGAATCCAAAACAACACCGGTATGTGTGTATGTATATATGTACAATTAATGTACATGTGTACAGAATCTTGCAAGAACATGAAATCATTCACTAGGGTTCCAAACCAATGATGACAGAAATACAAGTCGGTAGTGATCATATCTACTTCACCTTTTCAGCTGTACCAAAGTGTGATGGTGACCAGGGGAATTACTTATGGAACTAAATTGGCTTATACTTAAAGATGAACAATAGTGATTTTTCAGCATCGACGAAAAAATACGATTTTATTCAAGAGTATTCTAGTTGGTTTCCATATTACACATGTGAAAATTCAAGTCAATCCGATGTTGGGAAAGGCTTAAAAAAAATTCCTAAACTCCTTGATTTTTTAAACAAAAATTGGGCTTTTCGCGAAAAGCGATGTGATGATCACGTGATCTACAGTGACATGTGACGTCGTTATGATGATAACAAAGTGAGCTCGGCATAGCGTACTTCAGCTGTGTGCACTTAGTGTGTAAGTTTAGTTGCAACCTACTCTATATTGGACTCGACAAACAACCTAAACCACTAGCAAAATGCCAAGAAATTTCGTTGTAGGGGGATGCAACAGAACGAATGTGGACTCTACAATAAGTTTTTTTTTCAATTTTCCAAGCGGAAAAAGTAGTGAGAGAAATCGGAAACTCTGGATACGATTTGTGAGGAGAACCAGGAAAGACTTCATCGCACCAGGAGTTTCTCATGGCAAGAATGTGAAAGTTTGTTCTGCCCAATTCACAGAAGATGATTGGGACCCTAAATATTTGATGCAGAAAAAGTTGAATGTGTCAGGAAAATTCAGACCGATGTTAAAGACCACTGCAGTGCCACCAAAGCTGGCGAAGAAAAACACGGATTCGCCTATGAAGAAAAGACGTCGTCTTTCCATCATTGTGTGGCAAGGTCACTAAAGTAAAAAAAGTTTGAAAGATTGATGCTTTTATGCCGCATTATTTATATATATCCCGATAAATGCAACAGTAAGTGTTGGAACTGGAAGACATGTCAGACGTGAACAACCTAATGACTATATGAGGAGAGAATCCACGTGCAAATTTCAATTGGGGCATGGACGTCGCTTAGGCAGATTTTTTTTGGGGGGGCAGAGATGTGTTCATACCCTCCAAACCACTTTAAATGTAATACGAATAGGAAATGTGTGTATGCCAGTGGCGGCGGAACCGGGGGGGGGGGCTTGGGGGGTGGCTCAGCCCCCCAATGAAAAAGTTGAGGGGGCAAATGCTTGATAAGCCCCCCCCCCAATATTTACCAAGGCTCCGAAACGTGCATCTGCCCATTTTTCAATGCATACTTGTCGATCTGTCCGATGCACACGTATACTATATAGGTGTAATAATTTAAGTAAAAGCTGGGGGGACCCTCGGCCCGTCCCCTGGCTATAGACCACATAGTCAGCCCAACCGTGTCTTCACGCCCCGTGAAAAGTGGAAGCAGTGAGTGTGGATACCGGTAAGCGCAACACAACTTCGTCTTAAGCCAATGACTTGACTCATTTCAGCCAGTTCTCCAACATCCCCTTACTACACTCAAAAACGTCTTTGCGAGTACACTACGAGTAATATCTACTCTCTTAAAACACCATCGAATATACAAATTACAATGTTTTTACAGATTTTTGGGTGCAATCTGAGAAATTGCAGGCTTGAGACCAATATTTTAGGGCTAGTTATTCGCAGCATAAAACACTCGGGAAGTGCCGTTTCCGGCCACCTGGGGGTTTGAAAAACCCCAAATTTTATTGTAAGCTCCGCGCCAACTCATGGTGGCGCTCCGCTTAGATAGTCTCCACACATTAACCCCCCCCCCAATAATTTTTCCGTTCCGCCGCGCCTGGTGTATGCTCGAGTGAAACAAAACATCGAATAAGTATTACTTATGGTAGCGCACACTGTCACTTATGTTTGCACAGTGTGAAAGTACCGTTTGCGGACCTACGTGAAGTTGTGCTAGAATACGTCTCCTTCTGAAGCCCAAACCACGAGGCATGCATGTGAATAAACGCAATAGGTATTGCATGTAGTGAGAAAATTTTTCGAGCTAGACTAACTACTCGATTGAGTTCAAATGCGGTTGTATTTCAAGCTCAATGAAACCTTTCTGTTGGATTTAATGACGCACGGAACAAGGAACGTTTATGTTTTACAGTAGGCCTAGTGCATACAAGCGAATCTACTTTGTTTAGAACTTTGTATTTTCTTTCAGATGTTATACTAATCTATGTTTGAGACTATCATCACTATTGTTATTGTGCCAGTTTGACTGGTAGGTGAGCACATTCATACATCACTCTGTATAAAACCCGCCAAAAACGTGATCTTGAGATTTACGTTACTTTGGGTCAGCTTGCGAGTTACCTCTTCAGATATTGGGAAATCGTTGCGAAATCGCCGCAAATTTCGTAAAAAAAAACTTGTAAACACGTGGTGAAGAAATCAAGAAACACCATGATATTCATTATCTATTTATGTCTTGAACATTACGCCGGAAAATTAAACTAAAGTAACAGTTATGCTGACACGAAATGCACGCACAGCTCCGTACTGAACAGTGCACAAACAGAAAAGATCATCACAGTGACGTCATTCACTGACATGAGGGCTGTTCAAGGTCTTTGCAGTGTTTGCAAATTCCTAAATTACGGAGACGAAAAAACGATGTTATAATCCCTTTTTTATAACTTTCCGGTGTGCTATTTGGAAAATTAAAAAAATATATTGCTTGGTAACAAATAAACTACATTATATATGAAAATGAGAGATTTTTTTTCTGTCACTATCGTTCTACTTTAACTTAGAAATTGTCATCACGAGAGACTCATTTAAAGTGACAGCAATATTAAAGTAATGCTACTAGTTAGTAAGTAACTTTTCACAAGATATCTTCAAAAGTGCGGTTAAACATGCCAGGTCAAATTAGGGATGACTTGTGCTAGTCGCTTGGTCAGTTTGGGCTTTTGTCTTCCAATGCAAGTATTTGGTTGTAAAACTTGGAGTGAACTGACCAGAAGATATCAATGTGTCATGTTCATTTGTAATATGACAACTATCTAATATAGTAATAGTTAGTTCAAATAGTTTACTTGCCAATATTCTATATGAATTGTTTCCTAAATATTTCAATTATACAGATGATATTTAGGTCACTATCTATTTTCGTAAGCTTTCATTTTAATATAAAACTGTGGAGCTATTTCTTTACTTCAAACAAAATATCAATAACAAGGAATGCATCAAATTGTTATAATTGGCTTAAGTGTAATTCATTTCCATTTTTTTCGTCAGTGTACCTCCAAAAATATAAAACAAAGAAGATGAAGTTTGTTCGTGTATACAGTGACTTCATAGAACAGCTAGATTTTCCGATCCCTGGTGTTGAAAGTGCAGAGAGGAAGTTCACACGTGACATTGAAGAGGTACAGAAGACAGATATTCAAAAAGACTCCCTCCATTACCTCATAAGGTCACAGAATTGCACTTTGAGTGGAAAAATCAATCAAATGTACAAGAAGCTGAAGGAAGGTACTCTCGATCCAACATTGCAAAATATCAGGAAATACAAAGCGCTTGTTAAATTCGCTAAAGTAAGTCCATATATATTGCTTATTTCTTTTCCTTATATTTCCTACAATTCAGTAGTTAGTTATGACTTTTTCATGCACTGCACCCTACAAACAATATAGAGCAAGAAGTGATATTTGGCGGATATGGTCGGCAAATGTATGTCTGATTTTCATGTTCATACAACAGAATATTAGTTTCCTGGCATTGATACATTATTTTGCAGAATCAAATACTCAGTTGATGTTACCATGAAAGCTCATGTATGCTGCATGCACATGTCAAATATTATGAAGCCATGTGCACACTTCCCGTCTGAATGGGTACCCAAATCAACTCCTCCATTGATCTAAGTTTTCGATAGTTTTTTGTCAAGATCCATAGTCATACTACTCACCCTGGGCAGTGAACCAGTAATGAGCATTTTCTGTTAACCAGTGATTGTTTAATATTAATATTAATTATTTCTTTGTGATTGTTTAGTACATTTATGTAAACTTTATATTAGTTGCATTCATGCAATGCAAACTTCCTGACTATGACTACAAATTTCCATATTAAAGTAGTCGAGTTGCAGTCAAGGAGTCTGGTTGCAGTCATGATGGCTGTGTGTCAAAAGCTTAATAAACAATGTTAGATGTTGATGCCCTACACAGAGAAGGCTATTTTTTTTACAATTGCAGTGCATGAGTTGAAGGTAAGCTCGATCAACAACAACAGTAACGTAATCATATCGAACCAAAACCTAATGAAACTTTAAGGTCTCTTTAAACGTTTTTATCTTGTAATCGTGAGACATTTCAATAGCTAACAACACTACAAGATTTGAGCTAGCCTTGTATTATCCAATTGACTACATCCACTTGATATAACAGGGGTGTAAAGTGTAAACCCTAGCCTATCTTTGGGTATAACTATTACTAGAGAATTGAAGAGCTCTCCAACTATGATTAGCATGCCAAACATTTCATTGGCATCAGTTACAATATGCATTATGATCATAAAGACTAACTCTCTCTACAGCTTTTTCTATCCGATATCTTGATTATTTCCTTCTGGTTGTTGAACCGGTCCGACAACGACAGTGAAAAATGTGGAGGGGCGGAAGTATCATTCCGCCCCCCCCGCTTCGCAATTCAGAAAACCCCTTTTTCATTTCCAAATGAGAAAAAAAATCTCATTTGGAGCACCAAATTGCATCTAAGGCCAGGTGAAAATACAAAATTAAGTTTACAAAATGGAGTGAGTGTTGAAGTGTGCTATATTGCACCAAATTGCATCTGAGGCCACCTGGAAATGCAAAAAAAGGGGAGGGGGACACCCCTCCCCTTTGACCCCTCCCCCAGGCCGGCCATCAGTCTTCAGCCCCCCCCCCACTCAAAAGTACCTTCCTACGCCACTGTATTGGTGTCGATGAATGAAAAAAAAATGTTTTTTGAATTTGAAATTTTGAAATTATTTTTTGAAATCATCATAGATTGAAGTTCTCAAGAAGATGGAGGTGATACTCTGTACATGCAGCGCATCAGGTCATTTCATTCTGAAGGAAAGCTTGGACATTCTACAGTGTGTCATTGATGAAGCAGGGATGTGTTTTGAACTAGATACCCTTGTTCCACTAGTGTGTCATACACCCAAACAGGTTGTGTTGATTGGCGATCACAAACAATTGAGGTAGGCATCAAATTATGACATAAAACATTTCTTTAATGAGTAAAACATATTACAATAGAAATGGCTAATATTTCTATTCACATCAAATATTAAAAATATATACAATTGTAAAGTGATCTGCTAAATCTCCTTTCGCAATCCTTGACTTCTTTCAAAGAAGGATTTTAGATTAGAATGCAGAGCCAGTTTGTATAATTTAGTACACTCAGTGTTGTGCTTTTAAACCTTTAATATTCAAGGAAATGATGAAAAGGAGCAAAAGCAGAACATGCAATCCATGTTAAGTAATAGATTGATTACTAATTAACAACCTGTCAATCATATTAAGGACTGTCTTGTTGTCATGCCCACTTGAAGGAAAACAGTTATCTTCCAATTAGCTCGTGGAAGCTTATACTATCTTGTGTAGCGATTGTGCAGTCCAAATTGCACAAAGTTGAAGTAAGCTTGCACTAATAGACACCTGTAGTCCAGCTGTTAATCTTTGCTTTAAAGTATAGCTGGTTGTAGTATTTGCCATCATTTTATTGTCGAAGCTAAGAGTACTTCAATATCAGAATTAAAGTATATTGTGTGTGTGTGCTTCATCTTTTTAAAAGCTGTGTGAATATCTTCAGAATGTGTATCAAGAAAATAATTACCCATATCGCTCTAATGTTTTGCAATAAAAAAGTTCATAGACCTGCTGTTAATCAAGCTTAAGCTAAACTCTCATTCTCTGTCATATATCACTCTGTCCTTCAGTGTCAGTGTGTCATAATCCTGTCATACACTCATTTTTTTACCATGATGAATGCAAGCAGGGTTTTCTCTTGTGATGTAGAGTGAAAATTGTTATTCTGCGATGATTTAGCCTAAAAATCCTTATAAATTTGGAATCTTATTCTTTATTAAATGCATCTCATATAGACCCATTGTCCAAGAACCACGCGTCAAGCAACTTGGAGCTGATATTTCACTGATGGAAAAGTACCAAGGCACTGCACACACATTGTCGATTCAATACCGTATGGTAAGTCAGCCATTTAATTGTCAGTGTTTTATATATTGGACTCTGTTACACATACTGGTGAAGTATAAGAAAAGGTACGTAGGAAACACACAGAATGTGCATACACCAACAAATGACATGGGAGACAAGATACCTAACACAAATAATACAGTTAGTTATATATAATTCCGTTGGGATTCCATGCCATATATCATACTGTCATGATGCACTGTGTTAGTCTATGGACACTGAGTTACTTTCAGTGTTTGTGAAACCTTTAATTGGTCACAATTTGCTGTAGCACTCTTTACACCACTGTAAGATTAGTGCGCACCTGCGTGTATTTATTTAAACATGGATCTTATTACATAAAAGAATTGTCTAGTTTGTGTATGAAGGTCGGCCATTTTTATTTATTGAAATTTGTTTGCACATTCTATTTTGAAGCATGAAGAAATCTGCAAGTTTCCATCTAAAGAATTTTATGACAACCAGCTCATTACTGACAAATCAGTAAACCAACGCACGCCTCGATTGCCAAGTTATATTTGGCCAGGCAAAGGTCGAGTGCCACAAGTTTTCTGCCACATAGAAGGCTTGGAAGACACACAGACTGTCAAAACATCAGAAGGCAACGAAAATTCAAGAAGTAACCGCATTGAAGCAAAGGAAATTGTACGTATGAACTTGAAACTACTTTTTAACAACATTCTGTTTTATTGTTTCAAGATTATCAAATAGTATAGAAGAAAATGTATAGTTAAGTTAGCCTATTTACATACCCTTATTTCGAATGATAAGAATGATAATAGTTTGGTGGTACCATGTTGGTATTATGCATTCATAAGTTTGTGTTGCCATGGAACTTTATACACATCAAATATTGTCACGAAATTGTGAATACCATGCAAAATTTTGTACATTCTTCTTGGATTTACCAATTCTGAACGCGTGGATGGTTGTAGAAACGGTTGACCCATTTTGGCAATTCTAGCTCCTTTTGTGACACTACATGTAAAGTATATGATGGAAGCTGGGAATTCTTGATATACTGTTAATCTGTTACATGTTGGTATGCAACAGTAATTATGACCATTTCACTCACTATTCCATTGTTTCTACATTCAGTAAATCAGTTATTTGGCCAACTGCACTATTACGGATTGTTTTGTGTCATGAGTCAGCAACATTTTGATAAATGTCAACTGTTCAATAATAGTGTGCACATTTTCATAGTAGGCAAAAAAGCACTTGATATCAAACTGCAAAAGGCGACCATATGCTGCCAAACATTAGAGCATACCCTTTCCCACAGCTTATTCCCATTTACTCATACATATTGCAAAAACTGACTAAGCACAGCAACAGCAATATACTTTTAAAATCCAACCTAGATTAGGTCAATGTCAAACGTCTCCTGTATCATTCTGTTTTCTTAACAGGTTCGAGTAGCAAAATACCTTGTGGACCAGAGGAAAGTGAAACCAGAAGATGTGGCAATTTTATCTCAGTACAAGCTTCAGTGTAATATAATACATAAGATGCTGCAGAAGACACACCCCAAGATCAAAGTTCAGACAATTATCAAGAGCCAAGGTATAACTAAGATTGAAACGAGCCAGATTCTTTAAATGAATCAGCCTTTCTCTTCATAACTCTACAAGAACCCCAAACCAAATTGTAGATACTCTTTAAATGTTAATTTATACTGCATGATTCCTTCCTCTTAATATCCTTTTCCTCTATTGTCTACTCCTCTTAGGTTGTAACTCAACAGAATGTACCATGTTGGGCAAGATGAAATCCTTTTTTTTTTAATTCTATACACTGTATATGATGCAAACTGGACAGGTTCCTCTGTGAAAAAAAGTGAAGAAATTACATGAGGTGTGATCAATTTGTGCCATAAGTAATAAGTAGACATTTGTCTATCTATGTATTAGCATATCGTTGTCATATTACATGAAGAAGATCATAACAACATTAGGGCTTTTCAGTGGAAGGCTTCCAACTAAAGCCAGGATCTAAATGGATCATTATCTAGTAGAATACAGTGTTAAGTTTTAATACAATCCTGAATTGTTTTGCTGTGATATATGTCAATACTATTCTGTAATGAAATAATTTATTGATTCGCTCGAGGGTAACCAGGTTGGCTACATGTATTCGCTTCCTTGACTGTCTGATTGTTTCGTCCATGAGTCAATTTCTTTGATATTTTTAATGACAGGTAGTGAATGGGACTATGTATTGTTGTCCACCGTGCGATCATTACCGGAAGACGAGATTCCAGAGACTCCGGGAAAGAGTTGGAGACGGACTAACCTGGGATTCATCGAAGATGAGAACCAGATGAACGTTGGTATAACCAGAGCCATGCAAGGCCTGATAATTATTGGTATGTACAAATCGAATTTCCTATGCAGCAGCGCAGAGGAACCAAAGCCTGCTTTTACACACTGAGCAATATTACATGTTGGGGAAAATGTTCCCATATTCTTAAACTCCTAAACAATTCCCAAAATGATTGTCGTCTTCTGGAGACTGCATTGGTTTACCATATGTCATAACCACATGTACACGTAAGTGTGTTTCACATGCAGACTGTGGACCCCATTTTTTATTGTCCCATTGTTCGAATCCATGTACCTTAACCTAAACAAGATCCTTCAACAATAGAATTCTTCTGAGGACATGGTGGTCCTTTTAAAATGACATCTGAGGACTGTTCATATCCTCAGACACACACAGGCATATACACACATGATGTTCAGAGCTTCTTAGCTAAAATTATCTTTTATCGTTCTTTGTTCAAAGTTTGACAAAGTGAACCCCATTCATGGAGGGTCAAATAATATCCCCATATTTCCTGCACAAAATATGGTCATCTCAAGTTATAGGCCTACGTTGATCATATGGGTATAGGTAGAACATTGTTTGAAATGCTTGTTTTGTTTGTTTGAAACACTGCAGACTGATTCGAATATGGTGATGTCATACATTTATAGTTATCATGGTAAATTTCATCAGACCCTAAGACAAGGAGGAGTTTATATTTTCCCCTTACTGCTTTCCAATTTGCTATGGTTGCAATATAGTTCTGTATATTGTGCAAAGATAACTGACAAAACGTTTCCTAAACTTCTCCCTTATTTATATATTCTTTCAATTTTTAGGTAACAGGAACTTGCTGAAAACCTGCAAAATATGGAGAAAACTTTTGGAGCACTTTGAAAATATAAATGCTGTGATACCTGCTGATCAATTCCCGGCAAAAGGTGCACAAAAGACAAAGAAGACATCGTCTTAGAAGCCAAGAAGCCAAGACTATAGGGCCTCTGGATACCACCAGTCTGCCATATTGTGTACTTAAAAAAATTAACTAAAATTTCATTTGTATATATGCTAAATCTGTTCTTGAAAAGTAGTATCAGAGTTTAAAATGTAGGTTGACAATTGCTTTATCTGTACTCAGAATAGAACTTTTAGTTGTAAAAAGAGTGTAAAAAACAAGACCCTTTTATCAACAAATTATTTTTAAGAACAATTATTAGTTGCATGACCAAATCAAAGAGGTAAATGAATAATGCAGATCATGATGCTATAAATCACCATGTTCTCTTTTTATTTCACTTTATATAAGCATTTATATATATGCATTTGTTTATATTGCTATGTTAAATGTTTTCTTGAGATGTATGTCATCCTTAGCTGATAGTAACTTTCTTTTTAGCAAACTATGCACTTAGGCAATATTAGATGCACTTTTGTTCCTCCATGCACTTAACAAACAATCATTCTGGAATTTTATCTCACATTTTACTTTTCTTAACTTACAGTACTTGAAAACTTTCTGTGAATATTGCCTTTCTTTCCTTTTTCTGTTGTAATACAATTCAGTCTTTTAGTTTCCTATCAAATCGGTAGCATTTGGAGACAAATATCTTGACTTTGATGTAAGGTTTATCATAATAATGGGTACATAAGTCGCATTGTATTTAGTAGAGGTCAAATTTAAAGGTCACTTGAGGCCAGTAGAGGAAAAACAGTGGAAAACTTGTAAGCATGAGAGTAAAGTTTATGCCTGCTTCAATAAGTTTCATATAATCAACTAAAAGTCATTGAAAACCAAAGCCTATTCTTACTTTCTGTTTATCTTTGTTTTGCTTTATTGTTTTGCTAGTCATTTATGTATTATGGATCAAATTCTTTGTCACTTGGTTTCAATTAATTAATGAAATTCATTTAAATTTGAATTATAAACTACTCTTACTTTCATAACTACAAAGGAATTATGTGGGAATATTTTAAAATGTTATTTGTTTGCTTAATAATGGTCATTTAAATCGGTGTCTTTTCCTACCTTCCAGGTCTTGTGTTTCTAGAAAACTTTTTTTAGTAAATATGTTAATAACTTTAATATTTAATATTCAAAGTTAATAAAAGAATATAATTACTGATCATGAATAGCACATCAAGTTTTGTAGTTATTCTCAGAAAGTGAGAAATAAACTTTGCTGGATATGTTTTGTTTCATTATTTTGTGTTTCATTGTAGAATCCAAACTACATCTTTAATATAAAGGGTATCCACGTATAATGTGGGAGGCCCCAGAAATTGTTCACTGTTCTGTATTTCCAACTCATTGCTGCATCAATTAAAAAGACATGAGAGAAGCGAAATGAGACTAAAGATATATGAACACTCACACACACAAATTAATATAAAACCCACAAGAGTTTAGTTTAATATATCTGAGATGTACCAGTCAGTTGTAACATTGTAAAACGTAATTGTTTGATTGATCGTCAAGCATATTAAGTAAATTGTGTGATTGTCTTGTTTATTTATAAAGAAAGAGGAAACCATTCATTGGGTACATTATAATATTCATGCTAGGAAGGTGTTCAATGCATACCCAACCACATGATGATCTCTACAGTTTGTTTGGTCACTTTTAACTATTTTGTGACTCTGGGTATTTACCATCGCATGTTCAAAAGAAAGAAAAGACCCGTACTATATTTAACATGTTTTTTTTAAACGATTTACTACTTTGTCAAGTTTGGTTTTCATCTTATGGCATTTATCATTTTAACTATCTCTGTAAATGAGATCACAAACATATCAAACTGTTGCCACTGTGAATTATTAAAAGAATTCAAATCGTAGCCAATCACACAGTTTTCATGTATTTACTCATATGGTAATTACTATGTTAATTAAGATTTATAATTTAATTAATTATTGCACTTAAGCTGGGATATCGCATACTGATTGCCAGTCACCTGATTTTAATAATCGATGGTACTTTTTTGATCTATTGAGTGGTTACCGTTCTAGTAGTGTACATACAATATTGCTAAGGCAATTTATACTTTCTATACTTCTGCAATTTTGGTATCATTCCTTTCTTTATAAATGGAGCAACATTCCTGGAAAATCAACAAATTGTTATAACATTGAAAATATTTGGGTTTTAATTTACAGCTAGATTTTAAGAAAATGCAATGGAATAACCAATCACAGCTGTGACCAAAGTGTTTTTCTGAACTATATTGATCTGATGTTTTATTCTTTGCGGGAGGGGGGGGGGGTGGAGGATATCATTATGTTTAAATGTCTACTGGAATGAAAATTTGTTGTTGTTTAAAAGGATAAATATATTTTTTGGTCAATGGATTGCATACTGTGTTTTATTTAACCATTTTTTACAAATTCCATAAGAAAAAGTCATCTTCAGTTATAGACGGAAAATGTCTCTATTCAAAAAACCAAAATGTTGGGACTGTGAAATGTTCATTGAAACGTGAACATGGATGGCCATTGTCTGAATCTCTTGCATATTTGAGTACAATGCTAATGAGCTTGATAAAATTTCAAATGCATGTAATAAGATATTTGTTGTTTATCATATATATGTACTATACATATGGCGTGTTTCATTGTATCGCCTACGTTTGATTGCATTCCAATGAAATTGTCTTTCGCTGTATTTAGTTGCAACAGTAAATTTGTAACAGCCTGCATTTTGAAGAGCTTAAACTGCTCTTAAGTTACAATCATCATCAGGTATTGTTCATTTACTGTTGAATGTGAGTTTTCCTCGCCCAAGTTGGTGTCTTTTGATGTGACATCTCCCCATCTTCTCTTTCATCTCCCCTTTTTCTTCTCCCATTTCTTGGCTGTCGTCCTTCTTGACCATCTATCATGTTGTGATCTGGCAGTATGCCCAGTTCATCTGCATTTTAATTTTTTGATTTTAACTACGGCATCTTTTACTTTAGTCTTTCTTCTGATTTCCGTGTGTTTAACTCTATCCCTCAGAGTTAGGATATAGCATTTTTCGTTCCATTGCTCTTAATTGTGTTGTTATTGGGGGTTTTCTCAATCTCCCTGGTCGTAGTCCAAGTTTCCTCCCCATATGTCATCGTGGTTAGAACACACTGGTTGTACATCCTGCTTCGTAGTGACATAGTTGATGACAGTAAAAAATGTTAAAAAAATATATATTTTAGCCAGAAAGGAAGCGTCGATGTAATTCGTGGTTTTCACTCAAATAGGTAGGTTATAGGTATATGGAAATGTGATTCTTTGCTTAAAATCTCCTTGAAATGGTTGTTATCGGAATATCATGAACATACATTTTGCAAACGCTCAGAAATGAAAAATGAACTTTGATTAAATTTTTAAAAAGATCTAGTATGCACTGCTTCAAGGTGAGTCCAAGTAATGATTGTTGAGGTATAATTAACAGGACTATTGTTAAAACAGCATACTATCATCATTTTATTATATATCATACTACTGAGATTCACAATTTCTGGAGTATTTGCAAAAAGTATGATTAACAAATACATTTTACGATGCATACAGTCCTTGTGTTGAAAACTCCGTTTAATGGCTGTTCCATTTCTCTCTTCTCTTTTATTTTTTTTTGGACGAGGGGGGGGGGGGGAGGGATATCACGACCAAATGTAAGTGTTCAACTGTGTTGGACGAACTAGAATTGATTTAAATACAACGTACTATTATAAGTAATGGAATTTTACCTTTGATATACATAATTATGAAAATTCTTGTTAAATAGCATAATATGTAAAATGCAAAATTATTTCTTCATTCAAGTGGAATTTTGATTTTTTTTATGGCAATAAGTAAGACTGTACATTTACACTTAGCATATCGAGGCTTTCTCTTGTGATGATATTGGTAAATTGTCATTATTGCTTTGTAAATCATAACACAGTTGCATTCAGGTAAAGTCCAACATTGGGATTCATCCGTTATTTGAGATATGTACTGTAAAACTTTGTATGACTAACAATTTGGCAGGAAAGTTTTCATTAACTGACAATCACGCAACGCAAACACCTGCTTTAATGCGCAAATTTTCTTCAGATAAATGTTAAGATATACTTACTTTGGGGTAGTGAAGATTAAACTTACGTTAACACCAAATAGAGAACCCTATTGGAAAAATATTTTATATTTCCAGTCAAAATAACATGGCCTTTGACCGATTATCTTTGTTCCTTTACCTACGGACCATTGAAACAAACTTAATCCGGATCACATCAAACCTTAGGATGATAATCATATTGAAGAATTTTCATGTGTGAACCTTCTTTGACCCTAAATGATCTTTAACCTTTATTGCATATAAACATTAATGATGTATTGTTCATTGGCGGAGTCTGTGCCACATTTGCGTTTGTACGGCGGTCTTATCGTTTCCACGTGGGCCGCAATGATGTCGTTTTTGTAGGTCCCTGCAAGAGAGACCTGCGGCAAAAGAAAGAGAAGGCCCAGATCATTGAACACGCAGAGCAACAAAGCAGCCTTTTCCATTCGGATGATGGTACCTGTTTTATGCTATTAGGTACCATAATATCTCATGAAAAGGCATTTCTTTAGCATGATTATAGCCAAGATTAATATTAAAGTAAGGACAAAAAGTCAAGCCTAAAACTTTCCTGTTTGAGTTTTGGAATACATATGTGAAAACTGACAATGCTGAAAAAGTGGCAGCTTGGCATCATTGCCATTGTACAATTGAACCAGCAGTTACTCATTTATTTAACATGTCATAAGAACATATGGAAACAGATGATCAAATGCATGCTTAATGCTAAATACTGCTTCAAGACAAGTGTTCTCCAAGACGAAGAGAAGAAGAATTAAGGAGGGGAAAGCAGGAAAAGGAGAGGAAACAAACTATTGGAAAAGAAGAAGAAAAAACTGCTACCGTCAGGAAAGCAAACAATAGACTATTGTTTGTTAATCTTAACTAGTTGATGTATAATCATGAAGTCATATGGGTAAATATCAGTTTGTTCTATTCACAAGAAATCCTGCAGATGTCACCCAACTTCCAGGGATAAAAGCACAATAGTATATTTTAAGTATCTAGGCCAGCGATTGAATTCACCGATACGAATGTCTCATTGGCAACATCAGCAGAGTGTTCCCATACAGCGGCAAACTACGCCAACATATCACCTTAGAACCATTGCCATTTCTAATTCAAAATTATAAAGGATCTTTAATTCCTTGATTTAGTTAAAGGCAAATGTGACTGAGTTTATACTCATTAGTATATAGTGGAAGCAAAATATTATGATGGATGTAAAACAAGGTTTCGCCAAGATTCAAGGTGTCAATATATTCAGGTATTCAACACATTTCTTTCCATCACTGTTGTTCAATGTTGTTGATTATTTTGACTGGAATCAAAATGTTATTTCTAGTCGTGAAATGAAAATTATCTAATTCTGCGTGTTCTGCAGAAAAGACATGTACTATATTTAACATGATTTTTAACGACTTACTACTTTGTCAAGTTTGGTTTTCATCTTATGGCATTTATCGTTTTAACTATCTCTGTAAATGAAATCACAAACATCTCAACTTGTTGCCACTGTGAATTATTAAAATAATTCAAATCGTAGTCAATCACACAGTTTTCGTGTATTTACTCATATGGTAATTACTACGTTAATTAAGATTTACAATTGAATTAATTATTGCATTTAAGCTGGGATATCGCATACTGATTGTCAGTCACCTGATTTTAATAATCGATGGTACTTTTTTGATCTATTGAGTGGTTACCGTTCTAGTAGTGTACATACAATATTGCTAAGGCAATTTATACTTTCTATACTTCTGCAATTTTGGTATCATTCCTTTCTTTATAAATGGAGCAACATTCCTGGAAAATCAACAAATTGTTATAACATTGAAAATATTTGGGTTTTAATTTACAGCTAGATTTTAAGAAAATGCAATGGAATAACCAATCACAGCTGTGACCAAAGTGTTTTTCTGAACTATATTGATCTGATGTTTTATTCTTTGCGGGAGGGGGGGGGGTGGAGGATATCATTATGTTTAAATGTCTACTGGAATGAAAATTTGTTGTTGTTTAAAAGGATAAATATATTTTTTGGTCAATGGATTGCATACTGTGTTTTATTTAACCATATTTTACAAATTCCATAAGAAAAAGTCATCTTCAGTTATAGACGGAAAATGTCTCTATTCAAAAAACCAAAATGTTGGGACTGTGAAATGTTCATTGAAACGTGAACATGGATGGCCATTGTCTGAATCTCTTGCATATTTGAGTACAATGCTAATGAGCTTGATAAAATTTCAAATGCATGTAATAAGATATTTGTTGTTTATCATATATATGTACTATACATATGGCGTGTTTCATTGTATCGCCTACGTTTGATTGCATTCCAATGAAATTGTCTTTCGCTGTATTTAGTTGCAACAGTAAATTTGTAACAGCCTGCATTTTGAAGAGCTTAAACTGCTCTTAAGTTACAATCATCATCAGGTATTGTTCATTTACTGTTGAATGTGAGTTTTCCTCGCCCAAGTTGGTGTCTTTTGATGTGACATCTCCCCATCTTCTCTTTCATCTCCCCTTTTTCTTCTCCCATTTCTTGGCTGTCGTCCTTCTTGACCATCTATCATGTTGTGATCTGGCAGTATGCCCAGTTCATCTGCATTTTAATTTTTTGATTTTAACTACGGCATCTTTTACTTTAGTCTTTCTTCTGATTTCCGTGTGTTTAACTCTATCCCTCAGAGTTAGGATATAGCATTTTTCGTTCCATTGCTCTTAATTGTGTTGTTATTGGGGTTTTTCTCAATCTCCCTGGTCGTAGTCCAAGTTTCCTCCCCATATGTCATCGTGGTTAGAACACACTGGTTGTACATCCTGCTTCGTAGTGACATAGTTGATGACAGTAAAAAATGTTAAAAAAATATATATTTTAGCCAGAAAGGAAGCGTCGATGTAATTCGTGGTTTTCACTCAAATAGGTAGGTTATAGGTATATGGAAATGTGATTCTTTGCTTAAAATCTCCTTGAAATGGTTGTTATCGGAATATCATGAACATACATTTTGCAAACGCTCAGAAATGAAAAATGAACTTTGATTAAATTTTTAAAAAGATCTAGTATGCACTGCTTCAAGGTGAGTCCAAGTAATGATTGTTGAGGTATAATTAACAGGACTATTGTTAAAACAGCATACTATCATCATTTTATTATATATCATACTACTGAGATTCACAATTTCTGGAGTATTTGCAAAAAGTATGATTAACAAATACATTTTACGATGCATACAGTCCTTGTGTTGAAAACTCCGTTTAATGGCTGTTCCATTTCTCTCTTCTCTTTTATTTTTTTTTGGACGAGGGGGGGGGGGAGGGATATCACGACCAAATGTAAGTGTTCAACTGTGTTGGACGAACTAGAATTGATTTAAATACAACGTACTATTATAAGTAATGGAATTTTACCTTTGATATACATAATTATGAAAATTCTTGTTAAATAGCATAATATGTAAAATGCAAAATTATTTCTTCATTCAAGTGGAATTTTGATTTTTTTTATGGCAATAAGTAAGACTGTACATTTACACTTAGCATATCGAGGCTTTCTCTTGTGATGATATTGGTAAATTGTCATTATTGCTTTGTAAATCATAACACAGTTGCATTCAGGTAAAGTCCAACATTGGGATTCATCCGTTATTTGAGATATGTACTGTAAAACTTTGTATGACTAACAATTTGGCAGGAAAGTTTTCATTAACTGACAATCACGCAACGCAAACACCTGCTTTAATGCGCAAATTTTCTTCAGATAAATGTTAAGATATACTTACTTTGGGGTAGTGAAGATTAAACTTACGTTAACACCAAATAGAGAACCCTATTGGAAAAATATTTTATATTTCCAGTCAAAATAACATGGCCTTTGACCGATTATCTTTGTTCCTTTACCTACGGACCATTGAAACAAACTTAATCCGGATCACATCAAACCTTAGGATGATAATCATATTGAAGAATTTTCATGTGTGAACCTTCTTTGACCCTAAATGATCTTTAACCTTTATTGCATATAAACATTAATGATGTATTGTTCATTGGCGGAGTCTGTGCCACATTTGCGTTTGTACGGCGGTCTTATCGTTTCCACGTGGGCCGCAATGATGTCGTTTTTGTAGGTCCCTGCAAGAGAGACCTGCGGCAAAAGAAAGAGAAGGCCCAGATCATTGAACACGCAGAGCAACAAAGCAGCCTTTTCCATTCGGATGATGGTACCTGTTTTATGCTATTAGGTACCATAATATCTCATGAAAAGGCATTTCTTTAGCATGATTATAGCCAAGATTAATATTAAAGTAAGGACAAAAAGTCAAGCCTAAAACTTTCCTGTTTGAGTTTTGGAATACATATGTGAAAACTGACAATGCTGAAAAAGTGGCAGCTTGGCATCATTGCCATTGTACAATTGAACCAGCAGTTACTCATTTATTTAACATGTCATAAGAACATATGGAAACAGATGATCAAATGCATGCTTAATGCTAAATACTGCTTCAAGACAAGTGTTCTCCAAGACGAAGAGAAGAAGAATTAAGGAGGGGAAAGCAGGAAAAGGAGAGGAAACAAACTATTGGAAAAGAAGAAGAAAAAACTGCTACCGTCAGGAAAGCAAACAATAGACTATTGTTTGTTAATCTTAACTAGTTGATGTATAATCATGAAGTCATATGGGTAAATATCAGTTTGTTCTATTCACAAGAAATCCTGCAGATGTCACCCAACTTCCAGGGATAAAAGCACAATAGTATATTTTAAGTATCTAGGCCAGCGATTGAATTCACCGATACGAATGTCTCATTGGCAACATCAGCAGAGTGTTCCCATACAGCGGCAAACTACGCCAACATATCACCTTAGAACCATTGCCATTTCTAATTCAAAATTATAAAGGATCTTTAATTCCTTGATTTAGTTAAAGGCAAATGTGACTGAGTTTATACTCATTAGTATATAGTGGAAGCAAAATATTATGATGGATGTAAAACAAGGTTTCGCCAAGATTCAAGGTGTCAATATATTCAGGTATTCAACACATTTCTTTCCATCACTGTTGTTCAATGTTGTTGATTATTTTGACTGGAATCAAAATGTTATTTCTAGTCGTGAAATGAAAATTATCTAATTCTGCGTGTTCTGCAGAAAAGACATGTACTATATTTAACATGATTTTTAACGACTTACTACTTTGTCAAGTTTGGTTTTCATCTTATGGCATTTATCGTTTTAACTATCTCTGTAAATGAAATCACAAACATCTCAACTTGTTGCCACTGTGAATTATTAAAATAATTCAAATCGTAGTCAATCACACAGTTTTCGTGTATTTACTCATATGGTAATTACTACGTTAATTAAGATTTACAATTGAATTAATTATTGCATTTAAGCTGGGATATCGCATACTGATTGTCAGTCACCTGATTTTAATAATCGATGGTACTTTTTTGATCTATTGAGTGGTTATCGTTGTAGTAGTGTACATACAATATTCGTTACGATTTGTTTGAATATATAAAAAATAAAAAAAATCAAGTTAAAGTACACAGATTGTGACACGTACAGATTGGTCAATATACCCAATTTGTTGGTCATTTTACATATAAGTTTTCTAAAAAAAGATGGGGGAATTCTATCAACCTAACCTACATTGGCAATTTGAGCTAAAAGTACTTTTTAAGAAAAAGTCGCCCAGGAAAGAACCTGGACACGAAAACCAAACTACTGAACGACTAATCCGCTTCTAACCCCAGTCCCCTTGCATCGGGACTGTGACTGTGTGATCATCCTCCCTGAAAGAACAGATACTACACATGATCTTAGCCAAAAAGCCGAGAAGCGATAAAAGTGAGCTAAAAGTGTAAACTGCGATACTTTATTGCTGTTCTTCTATTTCCCTTGTAATATTTTTTTTTAAACTTAGTTCCGGTACCTGTTTTTCTGTCCTTTGTCTTGTTCTGAAGAAGGAGAAACAGGTTTTGTAATGTTTGGGGCCCTAGAAGAAACAAAATACGAAAGAAAGATGAAGAAATTTTGGCTTCAAAAGTGGTTGATCCACATAGTTTCAGATATCAATGAAATCTGTTTGCCAGTAAAATGCATAAAACAAACAGATAAACAAACACTCAATGTCCAAGTACATTGCCCTCTTCTTCCACGAAAAGTTGCAGACAGGTGATAACTTATAGGCACGATACCTTCTATTAGAAAAATCAGCTACATATTCCTCAAACAATAACGTATGCAAACTAAGCTTCAGTCTATCCGAATACATTGGCTAAAAAACTGGACCAGGCTTTTCTCAATGTTAATTCTTGAAAAATTGAGGTTTTATTCCTGATATGGAACATAGAATAAGCTGGGTATACTGTATTGTCAAATCCGATGAATTGTAGATGGCCAGTTGCTTTTTAGAGTGCACCGACTAAGATTTATTTCAACACACTAGTAGGTTTAACCATCAGGCATCTGCACAGTGTTATGCATTATGACTTTCCCCCAAATTGGGTACGTAATTCACTAATCAACGTGGTATGAAATGTTTCCCCAAACAAGTAAAATGCACAAAATCTCTGACCAAGATATCAATTTTTTGGGGGCAATTAAGTTGGTTAAGCTGTTAAAAGTTGACTTGTTTCGGACAAAGCATTTTAGAATACATACGAATTGGGTATGTTATCAACTCAATTAACATTTGCCGTAAAGAAGCCTTGAAGTGTAGGCTGCCGTGATGTCACAATCATGTGCGTCATGATTAAAAAGTTAAAGGTTTGGAGTTCGATAACATTATCTTACATCCAGTTTATCATTATTCCAGTTGTGAGATGTTTGTTTTTATTTTGTTGGCATATTTCAGATTGTCTACCAAAATATATACTGGTAATGTATTCTTCCAACAGATGTTTATTGGTACCCATAATAGATCTACTGTATCAGTAGTGTATCTTTGGATGCTTTCAGTTTAGGTCATGTATAGTGCATACCTTTCACCGCACTGCTTATAGGTGTGCTTCTGGGGTGAGGGGGACAGCAGCCCCCACCCGTCAGTAGTTCCTAAGCCTCACGGCCTATATTAGCTCTTGACTTGTCAATCTTCATGGGCTATTGTTCACTCCAGCTTTTATATTTTTAAAAAAAAGATCTGAATTTCGATTGACCTCAAGTAAAAAAAAAAATCATCTTAAAAAAAAAGAAGCTAATATACCTTTTTTACCTGCAAACGTACACATTTCTAAGATTATGACTACTGGTGTAGTCATAGTCTTAGTAAAGGTATTTTAGCCTATTTTGCGGCTGCCAAAGTGTGGGTTGTGACCCAAATTAAGTGGGCCTCCAAAAAAAAAAAGGGGGTGTCGCAAATCCTGTTCGAACCATCAAATCAATTAGCCGTTATTTTCGTCGCGATCAACCAACAACATTTCGAAGTTTTTATTAGATGTTTGTTCAACAAAAGCTTCAATATTTCCGTCTATTTTTTATCGATGTTTACTTTACAAGCTGTATATTATTATTAAAAGACTGTGCGAAGAGGAGGCGCGTGTACACATGCCTATAGTATATACTCATCTATAATAGGATAAACACATTACATAACTTCGTTCACATGTCAGTGTACAAGATTCAATAAGTTACCGTCTTCGATCACCTGACTGTTGAGTTTCACTTGAAATTGTGTGTTTGCGTACAAGGTGCCATGCATACCTATATAGTTTAAATATGATCCTTATCAAGACAATGTCGTATAGTTAATTGATAATGTCAAAAATTCCTAGTAAACATATTCACTATTTCTCTAGCTGAGATTTAATCAACCTTACAGAACTCCGGGATGTTTATTTCAAATGACATCAATTCAGCCTTTTTAGCCCCTAAACAAGATCCTGCTTGGAACGAAACGTCAGGTCCACTTACTTTTACACATTCTCTTGCACAGGCTCTTTATTGGAGAAGCTGTTTGCTAGCAATTTTTGTTTTATTATATATTTTAAAATTACCTCAATTAGCAAGATTTTGTATTGCTATTTTCTGTTTTATTGATAGAGTGGATGGTTTAATTTAATGCTGTTCGTGTGATCATCACGTCTAATGTTTCATAAGCGACCTTATTATTTACGTTTGCGGTTTTATACACTACCTCAACAATGGTGTAAAGCTCAAATGTCTGGTTATACTCTATGAATGACGTCATGATCTCTTTCATTAGGGGAATTCCCGTGTTTAGCAATAGCCTAACTACAATGACTAGACAAAGTCAGTTCTCGTTACTGATGAAGCTGTCAACATAATGTTTACTTACTTGCCTTAGTACATGCTATTGCGCATTACCTTGGAACAGTCCACTTACCAATTAAAGGAACTTTGTTACCGTATATCACAAAAATGGTCACATAACCGACCTTGTAATTATATCAATGCGATAGGTTTAGTAAGTAAAAACTGCATTATGGCTCTTCATATGATAGGGGAAGAATGCAAACAGGTTGTTATAATCATAAAACCTTAATGGAATCAACTCATGAATATTCATCTAAAACAGTTTTTGTAGCATTAAAAACATTGACGAAACAATTCTATCAAGATATTAACAAAAGAAACCGTCTCGAAAATAAGCACAGCTACAAAGAATAATTTAAAAAAATTGTCTCTCAGGTAGACACGCTGTTTTTGCTGGAATCTGTTCTTTTTTTTACGTACGTCTTTGCAATTTTATCGTTCAACATGTTGGCATTCAGGAACAATATCATGGTATATAAGAACACTGGTCTCCCCCCAAAAGTAACCCGTGTGAAAAATGCCAGACTTAGGTATATTAGCGCGGGCCTTCACTGCAAACTTTGTATTTCGTTTGTTAACTAATTGGTTACTTCGAGGAAATGTCTATGAATTCAGAGTCGAACGAAGAATCGGAGATTTGACGCTCCCTCTAACCCTAAATAGTCGTCCTCCTAGCGTCCTACTTCACCTGCGATAAGCAGGAGTTCAAAAGGGGTGAATACCTCTCTTTTCGCTCAAAGTGTTCCTTTTTGTTATTTGTTCTTCTCTTTCTTTTCTTCTCATTGTAGTCCACCCAGAATGCTACTGCAGTTGCAATAGTAATAATAATAAATGAACTTATAAAGCGCTAACATCTACGAAGTATTCAAAAGCGCTGTACAACCCTAACAGAAAGCCAACTTGAAAAAATTAGTCTTCAAGCAAGACTTGAACTGACTGAGAGTGGGAGAACTCCGCACAGACATGAGCAGACCATTCCAGAGCTTGGGACCGGCTGATGGAAAGGCACGGTCGCCCTAGGTTTTCAGAGGGCGGGTGCCATTCCATGAATGCACTTATACACCATGAGTACTTTGAACTTAATTCTGAATTCAACAGGCAACAAGTGCAAAGAATGGGGGATACTCAACGATGGTGTGTTGAAGTCATAGCAGTCTACAACAAGCTTGGCTGCGCTGTTCTGCAGACGTTGCAGTCTCTGAATCAGATGCCCTGGAATACCATGGAGCAAACTATTGCAATAATCAAAATGGCTGTGAATGAATGAATGAACCAACGTGCTCATAGTTCTAGAAGACATATGTTTCCTAATCTTCTTTAAATTAAAAATATAATAGAAACCAGTCTTGCAAACTTTGCTGATATGTTTATCCATTTTCATGTGTTTTTCGAAGACAACCCCGAGGTTGCGGACTTGATCACAAGAAGCAATGGAAGCACTCCCAACCGTGATAGATTTATTGACGACCTTTGTGAGCTGGACTGGAGTGCCGAGAATAATGAACTCAGTTTTACTATCGTTCAGCTTCAACTTATGAGCAGCCATCCGATCCCTTATATCAGAGATACAATTTTACATAAGATTGGAAGCATCGATTTCTGTGGTGTTATGCTGCGGTTTAAAGCTGTGAATCAATTGAGTATCATCAGCATAAGCAAAACCTGTGTCCATATGTGTAGAAATGACATTAAATAGAGATGCAGTGTACAGCGTGAAACACAGCGGACCTAGACACGAGCCTTGTGGAACTCCATGCTCGACAGGGATTTCCTCGGAATATACATCATCTATCGAGACAAACTGTGACCTGGTAAAGGTAATTGATGAACCAGTTGAGAGCAGTGTTCTTAATACCAAAGTCATGTTCCAAAATGTTCACCAAAACAGAATGATCTACCGTATCAAAGGCGGAACTGAGGTCTAGAAGTACCATAAGCACAACATTTTGTTTATCAATAGACTGCGCCTTTGAACAACTTTTGTTGATTTTGGCGCTATATAAATGTTTTCTGATTGATTGATTGATTGCATGATTTCTGAATGAATCTTGAGCAAGGCAGTCTCAGTGGAATAGTGCTGTCTATATGCGGACTGAAATACAGGTAAAGGGCAATGACGATTGCAATGTTGCAAAACTTGATTGGCTACAACTTTCTCCACAAGCTTGGAGATAAATTGGAGGTTACTCACCGGGTCTCAGATTATTCAATTCCGGTGGGAGAGTAGGTTTCTTAAGAAGAAGACAAACTACAGCTCTCTTCCAAGACCCCAAGAACTTACCGGTTGTTATTGACAAATTAATAAGCCTAGTAATAGAAGGCAGAAGAGTAGCACTAACAGATTTAACAATCTTTGTGGGAACTGGTTCTAAGTCACAATGGCCGAAGAACAATTTTGCAGTAACTTCGAGACACACGATTCTGAAACCTCTGAAAATTGTTCCAGAGAGGAACTAGGAGGGTCGGAATTGCTATGAAAGCTGAAGGTGGTAGTCTCATCATCGAGCTCAGTACGAATATTCAGTACTTTGGAGTTGAAGTGTTGCAAAATTTCATTGGCCAGCTGTGACTTATCCGTATGTGGAGGGAAGGATGAATCCGTACTCTTACCAAAGAATGATTTAACCACGCCATATAACCTCCGACCGTCACCCACACAGTTAGCCACCAAGTTGTCATATTAGGCATCGGATACTTCACTATAATTTTGTTTGAAAGCATCTCTAGCTCCAGTGAATTTTAACCTATTCTCAGGAGTTTTGTCTCTTTTCCAAACTTTTTCACAGCGCCTACGCTCAACTTTGAGCTGCTTCAACTCGGTAGTATACAATGGAACAGTCGGACGAGCAGTAATAGTCTTCGTGAGATGTGGGGCGTGCTCATCTAAAATAGAGCGTAAACAAGAAACGTAATGTAAAGACAAACTACCTAGGTCATTCGCAGGAGCTGCGATTAGATCACTGGCTTTCAGGTCGGACTCAAAACTATGCCAATCAATCGCGGATAAACGGCGGAACTGTACCTTCTTAATATGCAATGGGACTGTTGGTAGTTCTAGTTGACAGTTAGTTATAGTTATACAAATAATACAAATAGCACAATATATAAATACAGCTAACACAAATATACATTTATATATTAACAGAAATACAATATAAAAGCAATCAAGTTTAAGTGGTATTAACTTACCATTTTTGTTAAAGTGTTTCTTTTTGTAACTTTTTCTCTTTCTTTTCTTCTCAATATGGTTCTTTGACTAGACCACGATGTCCTTTCGATGGAATTGTTGTTTTCGTTACTCTTTGAATTAATCATATCTTGTTTACTCTTTTGCTCTTCGAATAAAAATTGGCATGGCAAACAATGCACTTTGTCAGGCATGAATAGATAACTACTCCAAATCCATCAAAGTAAAATGTACTGTTAAGTACCTTGTCATTTCAAAGAATCCCGTAAAGCCATATTTTTCTTACTTGGAAGTTTGTTCCTTTCATATATATAGGTCATTTACTGCCACCACGGTTATCCGTGCAGCACCCCCCCCCCGCCCCCATTAATACCATGTTGTGATTTACTGTGTGAGTGTAAGCGTGTGTAAGCGTGTACAGAGCGTAGTAAGGAGAGTTCTCTCTGCTTGTGCTGAGGTCTAAATCAGCGGTTACCAAAATGGGGTTGCGACCCAAAATATTTAGGGGAGTCGCGAATCACGCCCAAGGATAAGAAAAGACAATCGCAGAGTAGACTGACCTGAATTTATCATGCCATAATGTAATTGTATCAAAATGGTTGTTCGGACCATTTCTATTGTGCAGCTAGTTCTGGTTACTAACAAGCAAAAGCCTATAGAGCAATGAAGTCATCGCAACTTGCAATGAAGTCATCGCAACTTTCTGAGCCATGAATAAAAAATAACCACTCCAAATCCATCAAAGACAAATAAATGGTAAAGTGCCTTGTCATTTCAAAGCATTCCGTGCGGACATATTTTCCTCACTATGTTGCTTTCATATATAGGTCATTTAGTGTCACAGTTATCTTGGAGCATCCTCCTCCCTCCCCATGGCCACCACGTTGTTTTTTACTATGTAAGTGTTAGTGTTTGTTGTGCAGGTACAGTGTCTGTTTAGCAGAGAACTCCCTGCTTATGGCTGGGGTACGTCTAAACCAGCGGCTATCAAAGTTGGGATTGTGACCCAAAAAGGAGTCTCCAAAAATGAAGGGGGTCGCGAATCCTGCTCGAGCCATAAGATAAGTTAGCCGTGATTTTTGCCTTAGTTTTTATTAGATATTTGTTAAACAAAAGCTACATTTCCTGCTATATTTTTTGTATCGATGTTACATTATAAGCTGTATATCATTAAGAAAATTTTGTGCGGGCAGAAAGCGCGTGCACACATGGCCGCAGTGTCATAGGCCTGCATATATGAACTATATACAGCATGTAAAATACACATTAGTACGAGTGGGTAGTAATACGCAGGCATCTCTTATCCCAGGGACCTAAATGAAGATGTTGTGGTTTTATTAAAGACGAAAATCCAGGCTATACGACACACGGAACTTTGAATAGAAGTGTCAGCTGCTGAATCAAAGTTAACTATGCTTAGTGTGTATGGCTAAATGAGGGAAACCTTATGAGAAGGAGAAAATGCCAAACTATAGAAAACATTAGCCTATCCCGTATCAAATATACCATAGCTATTTAATTTTCCATTGCCAATTTTATTTGCCGTCCCTGTTTCCGAGTGTTTGGTATATCGCCCACTATTGGTAATTTGAGGCTCAGTGATGGCTAAATAATCCCCGTACAGCATCAAATAAAACAGATCTTTGAAGATTTGTAAACGGGATTGCTCTCGCGCATTAGGACCCGAAATTATAAATATAGTAAACTTTGTCAGTCTCATGTGTTCAATTTTAGGAAATCAATTATAACTCACAGTAATCGAAATAAACATCCCCTTTACAAAGTAACCAAATTATAAAGATGTTTGTTTTAACGCCCTCTATTGGTAATTTGAGGCTCAATGATGGCTCTAGCATCAAATAAGCCATGAAAAGGTTCGGTTATGTTTCGAGCGATGTTATACAATGTATAAACACCTGTTTCAAAGAAAAGTAACGAACTAAAATAGGATTTATATCATATATCTTGTTCAGATTTGAAGACCTATACTGCTAGACCATCAGCCTATACTCCATAGCATTAAAGCCTACGTAAGCCTACCTCTACATATCTACCGTATGCATTTCAACAGGAAGGATGTGTTTGATTCTTGGAATGGATGCAGATATCCGATGATCTGCGTATGTTACTTTATGTCTTTATTATAAACAACTAACAAACTATCCGTTGAGAGTCGTTTCTTCATTTAATTATTTTCCTACTATTTTGTTGATATTTTTCCTTTATTTTTTTATTTGATTTTCAGTGATATTTATTTTCATCTTTCTTTTGTTTTGTTTTTTGTGTGTGTAAAAAACGATCTATAGTAGTATAAATAGAGGTAACGAGGTGCGACTTATTGCCCTGGACATCAATGATGCATTTGACAAGGTGTGGCACAATGGTCTCTGCTCCAAACTTAAGGCAAAAGGAGTCTCAGGCAGTCTTCTCACTTGGATCAGGAGCTACCTCGCAGACAGATCCATCAAAGTTGTCTTATCTGGACAGTCATCAAGTACTTCCTCCATCAATGCGTCAGTGCCCCAATACTGGGACCACTTCTGTTCTCTGTGTTCATCGACGATCTGGGCGACGAATGTGAAAACAACCTCTACCTCTATGCAGATGACTCTACTCTGTACTGTGAGATCTCATCAAGAGATGATCCCAAGGCGGTAACAGCAAGCTTAAACAGAGACCTAGAGCGAATGAGGATCTGGGCAGTCAAATGGAAGGTGACATTTGAGCCATCAAAATGCAAGGCACTGACAATCTCAAGGAAGAGAAACCCTACTAAGCTGGATCTTATGTTTGGCAACTCCAAACTGGCCGAAAAAGAGGAGCTGGAGATTCTGGGAGTCACAATTGACAGCAAGCTGACCTGGGCAAAACACATCTCCAAGGCATCATCTAGAGCTGGACAGAAACTGGGTGCCCTGAGGAAAGTTGCCAACAAATTGGACATCAGGGGACGAGCAACAGTCTACAAGGCTCTGGTCCGTAGCGTGATGGAGTATGCCTCTCTTTCATGGATGAGTGCCTCGCCCACCACCTTAGGACTACTTGACTCGATCCAGAAGAAGGCCCTTCGCATTATTGGCACAAGTGAGGAGAAAGCACGAACTGAGTTGAACATCTCATCTCTTCACCTAAGACGTCAGGTGGCAGCAGCGACTGTTCTCTATAAGATGCACACCAACTCGTGCCCACCAGACCTAAAGGCAATGCTACAACAACCGTTTGTAGCTAGAAGAGCTACACGCTCTAGCTTGTCGATGCCTGGCCATGCTTTCACAGTACCAGTTTCGAGGACAGTCTCCACTGGCAGGACCTTCATTCACTCTGCGGTACAAGTATAAAACAAACTTTTGGAAAAGAAGAAGAAAAAACTGCCACCGTCAGGAAAGCAAATAATAGACTATTGTTTGTTAATCTTAACTAGTTGTTGTATAATCATGAAGTCATATATAGATATCAGACTAGTTTGTTCTAGTCACACGAAATCCTGCAGATGTCACCCAACTTCCAGGGATAAAAGCACAATAGTATTTTTTAAGTATCTAGGCCAGCGATTGAATTCACCGATACGAATGTCTCATTGGCAACATCAGCATAGTGCTCCCATACAGTGGCAAACTACCCCAACATATCACCTTAGAACCATTGCTATTTCTAATTCAAAATTATAAAAGGATCTTTAATTCCTTGATTTAGTTAAATCAAGGCAAATGTGACTGAGTTTATACTCATTAGTATATAATGGAAGCAAAATATTATGATGGATGTAAAACAAGGTTTCGCCAAGATTCAAGGTGTCAATATATTCAGGTATTCAACACATTTCTTTCCATCACTGTTGTTCAATGTTGTTGATTATTTTGACTGGAATCAAAATGTTATTTCTAGTCGTGAAATGAAAATTATCTAATTCTGCAGAAAAGACATGTACTATATTTAACATGTTTTTTAACGATTTACTACTTTGTCAAGTTTGGTTTTCATCTGATGGCATTTATCGTTTTAACTATCTCTGTAAATGAGATCACAAACATCTCAACTTGTTGCCACTGTGAATTATTAAAATAATTCAAATCGTAGTCAATCACACAGTTTTCATGTATTTACTCATATGGTAATAACTACGTTAATTAAGATTTATAATTGAATTAATTATTGCATTTAAGCTGGGATATCGCATACTGATTGTCAGTCACCTGATTTTAATAATCGATGGTACTTTTTTGATCTATTGAGTGGTTACCGTTCTAGTAGTGTACATACAATATTCATTACGATTTGTTTGAATATATAAAAAAAAATCAAGTTAAAGTACACAGATTGTGACACGTACAGATTGGTCAATATACCCAATGTTGGTCATTTTACATTTTAGTTGTCTTAAAAGATGGGGGAATTCTATCAACCTAGGGTTTTACCTACATTGGCAATTTGAGCTAAAAGTACTTTTTAAGAAAAAGTCGCCCAGGAAAGAACCTGGGCACGAAAACCAAACTACTGAACGACTGATCCGCTTCTAACCCCAGTCCCCTTGCATCGGGACTGTGACTGTGTGATCATCGTCAGGTGTGTATCACCATTCTTTAAAAAAAAGCTAATATACCTTTTTTTACCTGCAAACGTACACATTTCTAAGATTATGACTACCGGTGTAGTCATAGTCTTAGCAAAGGTATTTTAGCCTATTTTGCGGCTAACAAAGTGTGGGTTGTGACCCAAAAGGGGTCTCAGAATAAAGGGTGTCGCAAATCTTGTTCGAGCCATAAAATAAATTAGCCGTGATTTTCGCCGCAATCAATCAACAACATTTCGAAGTTTGTATTAGATGTTTGTTCAACAAAAGCTTCAATATTTCCGTCTATTTTTTTTATCGATGTTTACTTTACAAGCTGTGTGGAGAGGAGGCGCGTGTACACCTGCCTCTAGTATATACTCATCTATAATAGGATAAACACATTACAAACTTCGTTCATATGTCATTGTACAAGATTCAATAAGTTACCGTCTTCGATCACATGACTGTTCGGTTTCACTTGAAATTGTGTGTTTGCGTACAAGGTGCCATGCATACCTATATAGTATAAATATGATCCTTATCAAGATAATGTCGTATAGTTAATTGCTAATCTCCAAAATTCCTAGTTAATATATTCACTATTTCTCTAGTTGAGATTTAATCAACCTTACATAACTCCGGGATGTTTATTTCAAATGACATCAATTCAGCCTTTCAGCCCCTAAACAAGATCCTGCTTGGAACGAAACGTCAGGCCCACTTACTTTTACACATTCTCTTGCACAGGCTCTTTATTGGAGAAGCTGTTTGCTAGCAATTTTTGTTTTATTATATATTTTAAATTACTTCCATGAGCAAGATTTTGTATTACTATTTTCTGTTTTATTGTTAGGATGGATGGTATAAGTTAATGCTGTTTGTGTGATCATTACGTCTAGTGTTTCATAAGCGACCTTATTATTTACGTTTGTGGTTTTATTTACGACCTAAAGTATGGGGGTAAAGCTCAATTGTATGGTTGTACTCTTTGAATGACGTCATGACCCCTTTATTAGGGGAATCCCCCGTGTTTAGCAATAGCCTAACTACAGTGACTAGACAAAGTCAGTTTTAGTCACTGTTGAAGCTGTCGAGATTGTGTTTACTTGCCTTAGTTGCAAGCCATTCTCATGGAATAGTCCACCTACAAATTTAAAGAAATCCGATAACCGTATTTCACAGAAAAAAGTTCACATAACCTACCGGATTATGATATCAATACAATAGCTTTAGGAAGTTATTTAACTGCATTGCGACGCTTCATATAATAGGGAAAGATTGAAAAAAAAATTGTAGTCTTTAGTCCATCGGGGCAGGCCTCAAAATGTGCTTAAAAAACGTTGCACATAATTAGTACTAAGGTTTGTTGGTTGGAAGTTGTAGAGGGATGTCCTAGGAACATTTTTTACGATGTTGGATGATTGGAGAGGTGTTATTTTTCGAGTAAAAAACAAACAAATGACGTCACTCTTTTACGGTGTACGACGATTACAACAAAGCAGTTCCTTGTCACAGCAACACGAAAACGGCATTTAAATGCATTTGAACTTATTAGAACCAAGATGCTTTTGATGACAGGTATAGAGGGATGTCCTGAGATTATCTTAGGAGTTGTTGGATGCTTGGAGAGATGTTATCTTGTTGGTAAACAACAAATTACCTCACTATGAAGTGTGGGCTAAATTAAAAATCAGCAACGACTATTCACAGCAACATGATAATAGTTTTTAAATGTTACTAAACCTATTTAAAACCAAGCTTTGTTGGTTGGTTGATGTGTAGAAATGTCCTTAGAATACTTGAAGAGTTGTTGGATGCTAAAAGAGGTAATACTTTACGAGTAAACAATAAACATATGACGTCATAGTTAGAGAGATGTTATCTTGTTGGTAAACAACAAATTACCTCACTACGAAGTGTGGGCTAAATTAAAAATCAGCAACGACTATTTACAGCAACATGATAATAGTTTTTAAATGTTACTAAACCTATTTAAAACCAAGCTTTGTTGGTTGGTTGATGTGTAGAAATGTCCTTAGAATACTTGAAGAGTTGTTGGATGCTAAAAGAGGTAATACTTTACGAGTAAACAATAAACATATGACGTCATACTTCATGAGGGCAGGCTTCAAAAAGTGCTTAAAATACGAGTTTCGTTGCACATATTTAGTGCCAAGGTTTGTTGGTTGGAAGTTGTAGAGGGATGTCCTGGGAACATTTTTCGCGATGTTGGATGTTTGGAGAGGTGTTATTTTTCGAGTAAACAACAAACAAATGACGTCACTCTTGTACGGTGTAAGACAATTACAAAGCAGTTCCTTGTCACAGCAACATGAAAATGGCATTTAAATGGTCTTGCACTTATTATAACCTAGATGTTTTTGTTGATAGTTTTACAGGGATGTCCTGAGATTATCTTAGGAGTTGTTGGATGCTTGGAGAGACCTCACTACGAAGTGTGGGCTAAATTAAAAATCGGCAACGACTATTCACAGCAACATGATAATAGTTTTTAAATGTTACTAAACCTATTTAGAACCAGCTTGAAGGTTTGTTGGTTGGATGTTGTAAAGAAATGTCCTTAGAATGCTTGAAGAGTTGTTGGATGCTAAAGAGGTAATACTTTAAGAGTAAACAATAAACATATGACGTCACTGTTATAGGTTGGACGACAATTAAAACTCAGGACATTCCTTGTAACAGCAACATGGAAACGACATAATTTAATTGTTCTTGCACTTATTTAGAAACAGGATGTGTTGGTTGAAAGTAATGGAGCGATATCATAATGATATTTAAATAGTTGTTGGGTGCCAGGAGAGGTGTTATTTTACGAGTAAACAATATACATATGACGTCACTCTTATACGTTGTACTGTGATGAAAATAGAGCAGTTTCTTGTCACAGCAAGATGATAACATAATTTAAATGTACTTGCACTTACAGTACTTAGGACCAGGTAATGTTGGTTGAAAGCTATATAGGAACGTCTGAAGAACATTTTAACAGTTGTTGGGTGCTAAGAGAGGTGTTATGTAAAGAGTAAACAATAAACAAATAACGTCATTCTTATACGTTTTACTGTACGACAATTAAACAGAGCAGTTCCTTGTCACAGCAAGATGATAAAATAATTAAACACAGAATTAAGAACCAGGATGTGTTGGCTGAAGTAAAAGAGGAATGTCCGAAGAATATTTTAAGAGTTGTTGGATTCTTAAAGCAGTGTTATTTTCGAAAACAACAAATTTATGTTGTGTTAAACATAATTTGAACAAATGCATTTTTAAACACTGTCCGTCTCCTGAAGTCTGCCTCGAGACTCACCTTTAACGCAAATGTAGCTGGTCAAAAACGCAGTGACCAGGCAAAAATATATGTTTTTAGGTTTGGGAAAATTACAAGTAGCACCTTCCCATGAGAGAAGGACCGGATGACTCTGAGATCATGGGGACAACTTGAAAAGGCGTAACGCTCACACAAAAGTAAACATAAGGAAAAATAGTAGGTTTACTATGCACATGAATCTTGTATTAAAAACAATGGGGTCACTTAAACTTAAAAAAAATTTAAATGATATAAATGGGTAACTAACATATCAGAGCTGTTACATCTAACAAGAAATCCACTGAACTTATTTGAAAATAAAATGCCTAAAAGTTCTAAGTTAGAACACAATCACGGCGCGGGTCAACCAAATTAAAAGTCGGGAAATATAAATACTTCCTTGGGTTACTTCGATCAGAGGCAGGTTCACTCTGTTGGGGGAAGTCTCTGGGGTAGGTTTGCTCACTGAACGGCTCTTGACCAGCTTGCTCTTCACTCCCTGGTATCTGGGCCCATTGACCTATCAGCTGTCAATTAAGTTACTAAATAATTACCAGGCACATTACTTAACCCGAATCTAAACTTATATATGGGTCTCATCAGTGTCCTTAAATAAATTTGTTGTTACACATCCATCACCAAGAATATTCCTACCAAAACAAAATAGCTATTAAACTGTCTATTTCTCCCACAGTTCTCAAAAGTGATAGAGGCTTGGAGCCATTACATGTAGTCCTAGAAAACAAGGGCCACACAAAACAATAACTATGTTCAAAAATGACAAAGGTCACACAGGGCCACCTGACCACAAACTGTTGCCCTGTAGTAGTAGCATAAAAGTGAAACTTTAGGGAACTCCTCAATCTACCAAAGTAAGTTATTCATTGTCAAATGAATAAAACAAAATAAGAAAAAGAACGGAAAAGATCAAATGAATTAAACAAAATTGGAAAATGAAAAAAAATGATCAACATAAACACCAACAAAATATTGACCATGTTATGCTTTGGTTACACAAACAATCCTTTCTGACTCACTATCAACATGACCAACACCCAAAGCCACTCGCTTAGGAAGAAGTAGTCTTCCTCTGTTATGTGAAGACAGAATGTCTTGGGCAATAGCACTGTCATCCTTTCATCACAGCAGCTTCTTTGAGCTGTTTTTCAGCATCTCGTGTCAGACACTGAGACAGCTGTTCTGTCTGCCCGCTAACAGTTCTTCCTTTTGAAAACTTGAGTCCTGATTGTGCCAGAGAAATCTCTGTAGAGGGAGCACCGCAAATATCCTTGTCTTTGGCGCCGATGGGCCTGCACTTTCATCTGCAACAAATCAAAACAAGAGCATCAATGATGCAGTATCTCAATACTGGAAGTTTTCATTTTGATTCCTAATTTCAAATCTTTGCTCTGTCTCTACAATTATCAATATCAATCATGGTACAACAAATATATAACTTGCATTTTTGCTACTTTGCCACGAATAGTCTCTGCAGGTTACACTTTATCCTGCTAGTCTTGCCTTTAGCGCTTATTGCCTGTTAGTCGAAAGAACGACGTTGCAAGGTTTAGTAATGTCATAGAATATTTAAGAACTTGTTTTTCATGTGGTATCCTTCATCTTAGGTCAGTCTCTGTTGGACTTTTTGGTCATATAGTTTGATGTCAATGACAACAGCCAAATTAGAAGAGGCGAACAACTCGACCATATTCTTGATGCCTGCCTTGAGAGCTAGGCCTATTGACCTACTGTATGTTATTGTAGACTGTAGTGGTGACTACCATCAAAACTGTGTCCACTTCTAGATATCAAAACAACCCACGTTTTTCCATCTCAATTTTTCGGACATGAAGATTTCATGGATTTATGACTTGGAAAAAATAATGTGAAAGAAGATTACAAGTTTTTATATGCAAGTGATGGGTGGCCTCCTCTTCCCCTAATAGCCACCTCAGTTCCTCTCCATTTTGTTATTTTATTTTAATTCTTTGTACATTTGATGTCAAACATTACAGGTTCAAAAGAAAGCTAAACATACTTCTTATAACCTTATACATCTTAGGCCTATATCCTTATAAATAAAACATAACCTTATACAATTTTTATTGTCTTATCAAAGTTGTGATGCTATGGCCGGCTCCTCTTTTATACGTACCCATCAAACAAACTTACCCTGGTCCTTCCTAGAAAAAGCTGTCTGAACACCAGTACAATGCTAATGTGGCTATCACTGAAAGCCTAATAGGCCTAGTGGCCTATATATATATATATATATATATATATATATATATATATATATATATATATATATATATATATATATATATATATATATATATATTTTTTTTTTTTTTTTTTTTTTTAAATTGCACTAGGCCTACAGTAAATAGCCTTCAGAAATACAAGAATGTGTATACGTAATTATACAAAATACATGAAGGGCAATCAAACAAACTTATCATGGCCCTTGCTCTGAAAAGCTACCTGAGCACCATTATAGTGTTCAACCGATTATGCATAACAGAAAATACCGATTACTGATTATTTTTTCATAATCGTACCGATTCCGATTATTTGAAAATGAGAAAATATCCCGTTTATACGAAATCGGCAATAAAGTTTGACAGAAACAATTATTGTTGTGATTTTCCCCAGTTTCCTTTTGCTTCGTTGTTATACAAGGCTCTAAGGTACCATTTTGTATGTACCAAATTACCTCTGGAGTTTCTCGGAAAGAATTTTTTTTTTTTTTAATTTCCAAAATACGGAGATATGACATCCTACCTAGTCAGCACTGTGCTAAGCGAATGGCCTAACCACCTCGACGTAAATGTCACCTGTTAATGGCTTGAAATGGGCTACGAATAGTTACTCAAAATATCCATCTCAAAAAGTATCTCAGACAAACCATCCATCTGCAATCTTTACCAAAGTGTAAATTTTAATGACATATTGCCTTCATTCCGACAATATTTTGTACTTATTTTCAGTATTATACCGTTTATGAACAAATAGAAATGTTACGAACTTGAAGTTAAACATACCTATTCGTTACCTATATAACTCCATTCAGGTTCAATTAGAATGTGTAAGCTTAGGCCAATCAAACTGAAAAACAAATTGCACCATCGTAACTTGTTTAAAATTACTCTAAAATGTAATACCAGATTGATGTAAAGAAATAATAACAACTAGAAACTACTCCAATATAAAATATAACATTCCCTCTATAAGACATATCACTTACATTACCTTCCAAACAAATGCCGATTTCCAGCAAATTGAAAGTTGTAAACTAAGCTACGCAATTTTTTTTTTTTTTTTTTTTGCAAACCGATGGTTAGGCTACATTTCCCATTGACTTAGTGTGGTTGTTAGGCTAACATGTGGTCGAAGATTGCAGTTTCCGTGGATATTTTTAGTTTTTATTTGCGACACAACTAGAGCGAATAAACAGATGTCAAGTTTAGATTTCCATGCAGTTGATTTAGTGTGAAGTAAGGCTACTATGTGGTCGGAGATTTGTGAGGATTTTAGGTTATTTTCGCTGGTACTGCAGGCCGTAATTTACCACGGGAAGTTCCCGGTGATTGTGCGCGACCCTCTCGCACTGCTTCAAATTTTGATGCGGGGTGAGAAAACTGCGCGATTCGCGATGCAACTGCAATTCCTAGCTAAAGCAAACGCATGTCACAATTAATTTTACACAGACACCTGATATAAAGAGGGCGATTTTTTTATATTTCATTTTTCTTTTTCGCACTCGTAATTGTGCTTTAGGAGGGCTTTTTAGCACTTGCGAGGGCGAATCGCCCGTTGCCCCCGCTTATTTCCTACCCTGTCCAGCACATTCCTGAATTCGCGAAATTGCTATTGCTGCTATGCTTACTGTGCCAAGAAATATGCAGCCAATAACCACGAAGGAAGCAAAATCGGCGACCCTGGCAGCCTAATTTGATGAAAGTATACACTGTGAAAGACGTATAGGGGGTGCCTTTTTTTAATATTTCGTAGTAAAAGAACAAACCTAATTCATCAGTTGATATTTTCAACTTCCATATGTTTTTGAATAATGATATTTTCACCTTCCATATGTTTTTGAATAATCGGTATGACATAACTGGTATTCCACGTAATTTTTACCGATACCGATTATGTACCGATTATGCAATATTCGTACCGATCCCGATTCCGATTAGGTTAATCGGTTGAACACTACACCAGTACTATCCTTAAATGGATGTTACGTAGAATTCAGCAGTACAGAATGTAATTAGCATGCAATACACTAACACCTCGCGTACCTAACTACAGAACAGAAAATTGTTCGCGAGGGTAGCCATTTTCGTATATCTAACATGTAGCTGTTATGAGTCATAGCCAATCTGCTACAAAACAGACTTGGGGGCGGGGCTTAATCATCAAAAACGGACCTTTTTACTAAAAGTAGGGGCGGCAGCTCAGTGTTGTTTTAAGAAAGAAAAATCATTTAAACATCAAATAAAGCAAATAAAAGCCATTAAATGTCATATACATGTAGTAAAATTCTTATTAATACCTACCTGTAAACAACAAATGGAAGTTTAAAATTTTAATAAAATATATAATACATAGGACCCTACTTAGACGATACCACTGTTGAAAGACAGTTCTATTCTATTCTCTTTCATAAAACATAAGTTTTGGAGCGTGTGCAAAACAGCTGTGACAAAGTGTGTTTTCAGTCCAAATTGGCCCGATTTGGACATAAATCGGTGAAAAAGTCACAGAATGAGATACAATTCTGGAATAAAAAATAGTAACTTTTGTTGGTCTATATGATATATTCTTGCTCTGGAAATTCCAGAGAAAAAGAACTTTGTTTGAAGACGCTGAAAAATTTTTAAGAGAAGAGAAAGTCCCACTTACTGTTACAATATCTCTATACATGTAATGTATTGAGATAAAAAAAATTGTTTGGTTGATACAGTATTTTGAATTGTCCTGGTGATCACACTGAGGTTCACATAAATTACCTACACTGGAACTCAACTGACTAATATGCCTCCATTTATCTCAGTGTAAGTCTGGAGCAATGAGCTTGGTAGGGTATAGTTACAAACCCACACACTACAAAGGTTTGATAACACATGCAACGCTCCTTGACCGGATTTCCCATACTAAAAGAAGGCCTCTCCATACATGCATCAAAGTAAAATTAACCAAGCAAGATGCTTTGATATGGAATATTTTTTCCAAATTTTTAAAGAGCTGTAACAAGGCTATTGGTGCAACTAAATCGAGTGCCATGCTGATGCTAAATTAGCTGGAAACTTACATATGCCAACTCGCTTTGTTAGGTATACAAAATACAAGAAGGGATCTGAGACTAGGCAATACTGTAGCATTGCCTAGGCCTATTTACTTAGTGGCCTGTATATAAGCTAAATTACACGCTACATTTGTTTGTGTGTGTGCCAGTACTACCAGCAGCCATGGAGACATGCTCTGGGCTTAGATAGGCCCTATTTTGACAAATTAATCCAGGACTAGAGGCTAGACCGTAGGCCTAGGCTGACATTGAATATTGATAGGCCTAACGTTAGTCTGCCTATCGAACCTACACTGGTGTTGATTTCATTTCTTTGTTTCATGACAAATAAAACATGAAATAAATATAACAGATACCAGTATATAGTAGCTGTCGATCTATCCTTCATGGGTGCTACGTTAATCACTTCTAGTCTAAGGCAAACTAGTAATAGTATAGTATAGAAGAGCCTTGTCCTAAATGTTCATAGTTGGCATTCGTATCACTTGAGGAAGTTTTCTTGTCACAGTAATGCTCTAACATGAGTATTAGTAACAGGCCTTGAATTACCTTCATCGTTTGTGTACTGAATCATGGAAGCACCTTCTAGGTATGAAAATTTGCCACCTTCAATACTGCTTCATATCTCGGCACATTTGACGTCGGTTAAATTTCGTTAGACTTCAGCCCATCGTTCTCTTGTTATGCAGTACGTTATGCAGACTAATTGTAAACACGTACAAACGTTACATACACACAGTCTGTGCATAAACATCACGCCGAGCCGAGCAGTTTCTGTATCAGCTTACATATCACATGCCATACAATAAGGATTTTGATTGGCTCTTGAGTGAAAAAATCGCTGCGTTCGGAGAAGTCCTAACAACGCAAAGCGGACTAAATGAGTCCGTCTTAAACTGCTGTTTACTCTTAAGATAACACTTCCCGAACCATCCAACATCGAGAATTGTAATAAGCATATGAAAACACACCATAAGATGTGATCAAACCTTGGTACTAAATATGTGCAACGACAGTGAACGATATCGAGCCTGCCCCGATGGACTACTTCTGAAACGATCACAAAACCTAAATGGAACAAACTTATGAATATTCATCTTAACTTTTGTTGGTAGCGTTAAAAACATGGACAAAACAATAATATCAAGATATTAGCGAAAAACTCGTCTCAAAAATAAGCACAGCTACATAATATAATTTAAAAAAATTGTTTGATAGGTATCCACGATGATTCTGATGGAATCTGTTGCTTTTTACACCTATGTTTTTGCAATGTTCACATGTAATATGTTGTCATGCATGAACAAACTCAAGGTATATAAACTCACTGGTGTTCCTCTATTGTGATTAATGTCGTGTTTACGTTACTTCTATCGAGCCTCAGCTACTAGCTTACGGTTATTAAGGTACATTACACCCTAGAAACTTCACCTTCGTGTGGTCGTTTCGATTTATAAAGTTCACCTTGACACGAAGGAGCGATCCTGTGTCGTTGAGGTTTACACATAACACCGTTTACAGTTAAACGGTATAGACAAACAACATTTAAAGAACATTTAACAAATTTAAAATTGTTTATATATGAGATCCATATATAATAAAAGTTTAATAGAGATGTACAATAACCGAGATAAGAAAGGCCTTAAACAAAGACCGACATCTCTTTTTTTGGTGAAAGTTTTCCTCCTTTTTTCCTATTTTTTTTTCTTCGCATCATGGTTCTTGGAGTATCTCGTTTCGATTAAGTTTTTGTAGTTCTTTTTTGCTCTGGATTTAATCATATATTGTGACTCTTGCTTTTCATGTGTAAATTAATAAATACTCCATATTCATCAAAGAAACATAAATAGTTCAAGTACCTTGTTATTTCAAAGGCAATCCATGCGGCCATATCCTACTTACTTTGAAAGTTCGTTCCTTTCTTACATAAGTCATTTAGTGCTTCAGTTATCTTGCAGCATCCACCCCCCCCCCCATTACATTGTGGTTTAGTGTGCAATTGTCAGTGTATGTTTCTGCTTGTTGTGCCTGTAGAGTATCAGCCGTTAATAAAGTGGGGGTTGCGACCCATTTGGGGTCGCGAATCATCCCCTAGCCAAAAAAAAAAAAAATAGCCGTATATTTCCGGCTATTTTGTTCTGGATGTTTACATTAAAATCTGTAAATTTTTAAGAAAACTGTGAGGGCAAGAGGCGCGTGTACACATGACTACGTCCTGTGTATGTTTAACGACATACAGTATTTCACAAATAGAAAATAGTACGAGTGGGTAGTAATACGTAGGCATCTCTCTCTTATCTCTGGGACCTCCCAGCAAAAAATGTACCCTAATTTTACCGCTGTAAACTATGGTAAATGTGTGGTAAATAGGGTAAATGTGTGGTAAAATTGTGGTAAAATCAACCGCGGTACGTTTACCGCAGTTTCACCATTGTATACCGCGGTATAAGTAGGGTAAAAGTGCGGTACATTTACTGCGGCAAATTTACCGCAGTTTTACCATGGTATTACCGCGGTATAAGTAGGGTAAAGTGCGGTACATTTACTACGGTAAATTAACCACGGTTTTACCATGGTATCACCGCGGTAAAAGTGTGGTACATTTACTACGGTAAATTTACCGCAGTTTTACCATTGTATGACAGCGGTAAAAGTAGGGTAAAAGTGTGGTACATTTACTACGGTAAATTTACCGCAGTTTTACCATGGTATTACCGCGGTAAAAGTAGGGTAAAAGTGTGGTACCTTTACTACGGTGAATTTACCGCAGTTTTACCATGATATTACTGGAGTAAAAGTAGGGTAAATTTATATGGTACATATACTACATAGGTGAAATTCTTACAATTGTGCAATGATTAAACACAGTCAAAAAAGGGTAAAACTATACGGTGCAATTATACTATGGTAAATTTACCATAATTGTACCATGATTTTACCACAGTAGAACATAAATGGGTCACACTATGAAACATGATGGTACATTTACAGCAATTTTTCAATGATTTTGCATCTCTTTTCCTATAAAAAAAAACAAGCAGTGGATAGATACATAGAGAATTCCTTCATGGAATCCTTGATAAATTTGAGAGGAGATAACAATTAATTCTTTTTTCATCATGAGGGAGAACCTAAAAGCCTTTAAAATGAAAATTAAGAACTATGTAAACTAGCACACATAAGGGATAGCTTCTGTGCCTCAACACTGTAGCACACGAAAATTGACCAATCAGTGTCCTCAGATTTGGGTATTTTCTGTCAGGTCCATTAAATGACATGACAAATCTATGTATCTGGGTGGAAAAAAGTGTCTATTCTACAAAATTTAAATATTATCCCCCGTAGGACCTCTTGCGATGTCGAACAGGGGTAAACTCCTTTTATTTGATTTGACCCACTACTTCCGCAGGACCTCTTGCGAGGTCGAACAGGGGTAAACTCCTCACTTCTACCAACTACTTGTAAATTTCATCTCAATCATCAGAGTACCCTCTTCATTTAAACCAAGTCTTTGAGGACAACAGGAGTTCAAAAGTCCAGTCTGGACTACCAATTATGTCAAAAGAAGAGCGTCAGGAGTCATACCAGCTAGGGTAGTTGAAATTCAACAAAGCTTTTTTATGTATGAAACCTCCATGGATTTGATGAATTAAAAACTGTTGCATGCTACAACTGTGAACTTACAGGCATATAACCATTACAATAAGGGTAAAGGCATATAGCCAAATTATGATACAGTACACTGATGGGTGAAATTCAAAGAAATATATGGTGTACATGCTGATTGAAATTAGGACAAAATCATGCTCAATGTGAGGTAAAACTGTCCTACAATTAGTGTAAAATCATGGTAAACTGAGGTAAAACTAAGGTAGAAGCGTAGTAAATTAAATCTACGGTAAAACCATGGTAAAATTGGGGTAAAAGAACGGTAAGCAATGATAAAAGCGTGTTAAAAGTATGGTAAATTGAGGTAAAACTAAGGAAAAAGCGTGGTAAATATACGGTAAAATTGGGGTAAAAGAACGGTAAAACTGTGGTAAATTTAGAGTAAAAGCGTGGTAAAAGTGTAGTAAAAGCGCGGTAAAAGTCATGATGGTAACACCAAGGTTAATTGCGGTAAAATTGGGGTAAAAGCGAGGTAAAACCAAGGTAAATTTGTGATAATTTACTGCGGTAAACCGCAGTTAACCGCATCCATAGGGCCAAAACACCGCGGTAATGTACAACAGATTTACCGCGGTTTTACCCCGGTTTACCGTGGTAAAAGTGTGGTATGTTACCGCGGTAAATTTGAGGTAAATATTTTCCTGGGCTAAATGGAGATGTTGTGGTTCTATTAATTAAAGAAGACAATCCAGGTTATACGACACACTTAATTGTGAATAGATGTGTCAGCTGCTGAATCAAAGTTAACTGGTTCGGAGAAATCTTATTCTATGCTAAGTGTACATAACTTATGAGGGAAACCTTATGGGAAGGAGAAAATGCCAAGCTATAAAAAACAGTAGCCTTTCCAGTATCATATATATCATTCCTATTTATGTTTCTTTTGCCATTTTTATTTGCCGTCCCTGTTTCCGAGTGTTTGTTATATCGCCCACTATTGGTAATTTGAGGCTCAATGATGGCTACAGAATCCCCGTACAACATCAAATAAAACAGATCTTTTAAGATCTGTAAGCGGGGTTGCTCTCGCAGTATCGCGCATTAGGACACGAGTCGTATATACGGCACTGTCAGGACCTCTACAGAAACGTTGAGGATCCCCTTGGTAACCTGGCTCCAGCCACCTTACACACGACGTCCTTCGCGAAATGGAAACAAATATAAATATAGTAAACTTTGTCAGTCTCACGTGTTCAATTTTAGGAATCAATTATAACTCACAGTAATCGAAATACATATCCCCTTATTACCAAATTAACCAAATTGTAAAGAGATGTTTGTTATAACGCCCTCTGTTGGTCATTTGAGGCTAAATTCAATTCTTTATTTCCAGTATAAATCATTAAAAATTTATAAATAGGAAAATAAATAAAATTATGATTAAGATATAAAATAGTAAATACTAGACATAACACTGAAAAATCACAACAATGGTTCTAGTGCACCATGCTGTACGAACATGGACGCCCTGTTAACAAAAGATTTCCTATAAAGTTCAATCCTGAATCTGGGAGTTATTGCAGCATTCCTCAAATTGTAGTTTGTCTTATTGCACAGAGAGTTTATTGCACAATGGAGTGGGTGTCCTTCATTTCTATGGATGTTATTTAGTTACCTCTCAAATTCCTTCCTAGCAGCCGTATTAACTTTATCTTTAAGTAGGTTATAATTTAATCCAAAGATTCTCTCACAGTATCTCAGGAAACTTAATAATCTTTTCTTATCTTTCATTTGGACAAAGTGATACCAGACCGGGACAGCATATATTCCTCAAACACCCTCCCGTATATGGACAGGGAAATTAGGAGCAATATACATGAGTGTGGCGACAATGTGATACACCTTGACTAATACCTTCGAAATATGATTTGAAAACGCCAGCTTGTTGTCGATGCAGACTCCTAGATACATTGTACTGGAAGTACGTTCAACGAATGTATTGTGAATAATTGTCTTCTCATCTCTCTTCTCGATTAATCCCCTGTGCTTAATATTGATGTTTTCGAATACCATTTCCTTACACTTCTTTTTGTTGAGAAGTATAGGTACTTCTGGTCGCAAGTGCTTACTACACTAGTGATAAAATCCTGATACTCATGTTGATTTTGCTGGTGGGAGCCTTTGGTGATATTACACGATAAAGCATTGTCATCAGCATATTTAATTACTGAGCAATTAGAATTAGAGCGAATGCAATCTGTATAAATAGTAAACAATAGGGCTGATAGAGGGCCTCCTTGTGGAACTCCTACTCTGATTTCAGAAGTTGTTGTATAGCCTTTGTCTAGTTTAACTTGTCTTGACCATCCCTGCATGAAATCCCCGAGCCAATGAGTGAGCCATGGCTCATCGATGAAGTTACACAGGTCAATTAGTAGACGATTGGGCAGGACTATATTGAATGCACTTGAAAAGTCCAGAAATATGACTTTAGATATTGTCGTCTGTTTACAGTTTAGCCCAGACACTATGCCATGGACAAGGGTGAGGATTGCATCAGTGCACGAGATACCTTTTCTGTACGCAAACTGATTTGGATCACCATGCTCATCAATGGATTGTGTGACCTACGAAAGTAATAACTATTGCATACAATTGAACCCTATGCTTGATATATCAATCGGGCGATAATCATTTACTGAAGCAGGGCTGCCAATTTTGGGCACAGGAGTAGTTTTGGCATGTTTCCAGTCAGATGGAATAATACTCTGTTTGATACTTTCATTGAAAATGACTGTGAAAATGTCAGCAATTTCATTTGAGCAATATTTAAAAACCCCACCACGGAATGTTATCAATACCTGATGCGACACCTCGCTTGACAAGTCCAAACTGTCTTTTAACCTGATCTCGTTCTATTCCAGGAATGTCAGTGACAGAGCGGTGCGGTAAGTTCAGAGTAATTTCCTTTATAACCGCACTGTTAAATCGGCCGAAGTGGGTGTCTAGCTCAGATCACGGAGCTATCTGTTTATAGCTCCATGCTCAGATCCAGGCTCCCTCGATATGGTGACATTGTTATCATTTTTTTGTGAGGATTCCGCACTGATTTCAGAAATTTCCATAATGACTTGGAATCCGTAGCTATCCTCTCGGAGTGTTCACTCCTCTTCCTGTAGATGTATCAATGTATTGTCCGCTGCAACCTATTCCGTTCTGCGTTCACTGAAAAAATAAACTAGTCAATATTGCCACGGACTAACGTTAAATTAGTTTGTAACGTTAGTCAATGCACACGAACTAGCAAAAATCTTCGTTTCATCGCTGCTTCTTAGTCAGTTTACACTGACTAAGGAAAATATAATCGCAGCTTAGTCGGTGGCGACGGACTAAGGTATTTTAACCCATGGACTAAGAACGATACGGACACCCGATTTACGCCATAATCGTAGCTTAGTCGGTGTCGACGGACTAATGTATTTTAACCCAATTCGATTCACTTCAATTTGGAAACCGAGAGGCAACGGCAGCTTGCTGGACTTGGCATAGTTTCATACGATCACTCTAAGCAACTTTCAACCGTAAATCACCCAAGAAGGTCTTCAGAAGAATGGAGGTATTAACTGCCATCATCGGCCTACCTGTTATTCCTTTAACTTGAAGGTAAAATTAAAGTTAATTGTTAGGCCACTGGCACTAGTACTCATGTATTATGGTTAGTGTAACGCTACCGTTGTCACGCTGTCGTTTCGCAATACACAAGTGCAATGACAGTGAGTAGCCTATAGGCTTCTACTGGGTACTGCAGTGCATTCTCAACACTACAGTGTGCATTCTAAACACCAATTAACAATGTGTTATGTGTGTATTGGGCTAGACTGAACAGTGGCACATAATCTTCTAATTTATTCCCAAACAAATGCTGGAACTATAAGTCTCAATAGTTTATTTGAAGTCTACACTCATTTGGTAAAGATTTCCTGTAATTTCCCATGTGAATCTAAATGGGTAGGCTTTGTGATATTGAATAAGCAAGGCTAGACCTTCAAACGTACAGTCACAGTAGGCTGAACAAATTATGTTGGCTAGTCAACGGTATTATATGTTGCGAGCAGTCAGGATGCACGCTTCAGTTCTATTTAACCTTTTCATTTATCATTTTTAGTATTTAATTTCCGGTCACGCTCAGGAAACAATTGCGACATTCCTTCACGGTCGACTTGTTTACTGTAAGAAGTATTAACCGTTTTTTTCTCAGGAAAGCTTGATAGTCTGAAGTTATTATAACATGTGCTTTTAGTATACTGCCAAAAGAGTAAGTTGTTGTATTTGTATTGATATTTTATGTAGAAGTAACGGAAAATTTAGTATGTTTAGTTTGGTCTATAATTGCACGTTTTTTTTTCTGTCCAATGTAGTGCAGGGTTCACTTGCGCGAATTCAAATTATTCTGTTTATGTATATGTATATGCATCGATTCGTAGATTATGATGTTTTTTGACATTTATTTGTAATTCAAGCATATCTGTTTAGTAGCAAAGTTTAAAGGTTAAGATTAATTAGTTTTCTCATTTTGATCCTAGATTGAATGAAACTCATTGACGTAAATAATAGATCAGATGATACAGTTTAACGCAGTTGCTAAAACTCTGGGTATTCTCTAGTCTTCGCCGGTCCATTATATACTTTAGTACTACTGGTAAGACTAAATCAAACGACCGAAAGACAAACTTAGTGTAACAAAGTATTGATTCTCCTCTAGCCTAGGTCTAAACAGGCTTGTTATGTGAGCAAGCAAAATAACAACTAAAAACGATTAGGCCTATAAATAAGTTGGCTCAGTGCATTTCTGTTTCTAAAATTTTATATTTTTAAAGATCATAAAAACAAACAAAGATTTAGCCCATGTTTTATTATCTCTGTATTCTGGGCATTTGATTCTGGTTGCAATGGTGATGACACTCTCGTTCAAATTTTCAGCTTCATACAGTCTGCTTCAAACTTTGGGATTGTTTTTTGAGACTATAGTGGAAGCAAATCTCACATAACTTTGTGGTGACAACTTTTTTTTGTTTTTTTTTCAAATGATGAATACTTTGCTGTTTCTTTTTTCCAGTAGGAATTGAAAAGCCAAATATCTAAGTCAAGGGTGAGGTTTCCTGTGATGTACGACACCAGTGTGGAGGCAACAACAGAAGAGGAGAACTGTGTTATATATGGCTTAAAGACATGTTTTAAGATGATATATTGGTACCCTTCGCAGAACAAAAGAGTTTATCCAAGAGCCCAAAAAGCAAAGGAACAAGTACCATAGAGAAAAAAGATGGAAGAGTGAGTTTAACTATTGTACCCAACTGTTTAATGATATTAAAGATACTTTTCATAACCTGTTTTAAAAAAAAAACAGTCTAGTATATCATTTATTGCAAGCTTCATAAGTTTGGTCAAATTTTCACTGATCTGTAGAGCGGGAGTCCAGAGGGTTTGGTTAGCTGGGAAGGTAACCAATTGCCTGGTACATCACAATGTTCACAATGCATTCCTGTGCACTGTGGTGGATGTGGCTGGGAGAGCAATTTTAAAGTCACCTAATAGCTAACCTAGATCAGTTTTCATGGTAACCACATCAAAGTAAGAACAATGTGTCAGGTATGGCCCCAAGAGCAACAAATGGCCATCGCCAGTAATTATTGGTGGTGGGGTACCCCTGCCAGTGATCAACAATTGACCCCTCACGGCTGACCTAGGTCAGCTCATGAGGTAACCACTTGAAACCTACTGGAAAATGTTGGTTAGGACTTCAGATACAAGGGATGGTCATTGCCAGTAATTTTTATTGGTGGGGTACCCCTGCCAGTAGACCCCCAATATGCCCATCTCCTCATTGACCTAGGTGAGCTCATGATTTGACCAGTTGAAACCTACAGGAAAATGATAGGTATCACTTCATATGTAAGGATGGGCTTTTCCAGTATTTTATATTGGTGGGCCACCACTGCCAGAGTCCGCCCATCCCTTACATATAGAATCCTGTCAATCATTTTCCAGTAGTTTTCAACTGGTTAAATCATGAGCTGACCTAGATCAATGAGGGGGGGGGGGGGGCATTTTGGGGGTCTACTGGCAGGGGTACCCCACTAATATAAATTACTGGAAATGCCCATCCCTTACATATAGAGTTCTGCCAATCATTTTCCAGTAGTTTTCAACTGGTTACATCATGAGCTCATCTACTGTAGGTCAATGGGGGATGGGCATTTTGGGGGTCTACTGGCAGGGGTACCCCACCAATAAAAATTACTGGCTATGCCCATCAGTTGTATCTGAAGTCCTAACCAACATTTTCCAGTAGGTTTCAAGTGGTTACCTCATGAGCTGACCTAGGTCAGCCTTGAGGGGTCAATTATAGATCACTGGCAGGGGTACCCCACCACCAATAATTACTGGCGATGGCCATTTGTTGCTCTTGGGGCCATACCTGACACATTGTTCTTACTTTGATGTGTTACCATGAAAACTGATCTAGGTTAGCTATCAGGTGACTTTAAAATTGCTCTCCCAGCCACATCCACCACAGTCGGTTTGCCAGTCGTCTGGTTTCATATACAGGAATGCACTGTGAACATTGTGATGTACAAGGCAATTGGTTACCTTCCCAGCTAACCAAACCCTCTGGGCTCCCGGTCTATTGGGATCATTATTAACATGATTAACATAATTATTAAGCTTTGAAAAATAACTTGGTGTTATGCTGTGCAAAGCTAATAATTATTTGGTAAAGCTGCTATTCCTGGCTTATAATTTGAGGGACCTAGATTTAAATGTATACTTCCCAATATGTTATAAAATTTTAATGTAAATGTATGTTTATGATAATGTGAGTTATCATGTGCTATATCTGTATCTGTGCTTACACGTATATCATATTTTCTGTTCACAGGTCAATAATGGTGCAGAATTTGGCTTCCTGAAGACAAGTGGGAGGCCATTTGTAGTTAAGAGAAACACTCTTTGTTCGTGAAGACTTAACTGGTGTCGATTTGGGGTACCACTTTAAAACGAAAGTCATGAGGAACCCTTGCTCAAGATTCAACTTTGCATTATTGTGCAGTGCTATACTTTTGCGATTCATGTTTGATCCATTAACTTGTCTTAACTTTGTTGGAATAAAATCATATTTTCAGATTTTTGTTTACAGTGGTTTCTTCTCTATCTGTCGAAAGTCAGCCTTTGTAGACATCAGAAGTTTTATCAGAAATAAATACTGCCAATGTACACATTATTTGTGTTTCTTCTGCTCTCTTTTCTTTCAGTGATGCTAGTCAGTGAAACTAGTCGGGTTTAATTCTTTCAGTGATTCTAGTCAGTGCAACTAGTCAGTCGATACCGACTAAGAAAGGTTAGTCGGAGAGGCACCATCCTGACTAATGTAAAACCTGCTATAAACTAGTCGGTGGCTCATATAAATTAGTCGGTAAAGACCGACTAATGTCACCAACTAATGTAACTGACTAATATACATTTACCGACTCAGAAATTGTTGATCGACTAAGTTGACGGACTAAGATGACCCACTAAGAAATCCAACTGACTAAGGAATAAATTAGTCGGTATATCAACTGACTAAGGCTATGTTAGTCGGGAGAGGCACCAGATGGACTAACGTTATGTTAGTCGGTGAACCAATTTAAGTTTTCAGTATTGTTCCCCCACCTCAATTGCCTTCTTTTTTCGTTCTTCCTTTCGTCTAATATTATCGTAGGCCGGTAATCTCTTCATCATTTCCGCAGTTGGTATAATGATGGCTACGGCATCAAATAAGCCATGAAAAGCTTCGGTTATGTTTCAAGCGATGTTATACAATGTATAAACACCTGTTTCAAAGAAAAGTAAAGAACTAAAATAGGATTTATATCATATGTCTTGTTCAGATTTAAAGACCTATACTGCTAGACCATAAGCCTATACTTCATAGCATAATAGCCTACGTACCTCTATATATCTACCGTATGCACTTCAACACAAAGGATGTGTTTGATTCTTGGAAAGTATGCAGATATCCGATGATCTGTACATGTTACTGTATGTATTTAATATAAACAACTAATTAACTATCCGTTGAGAGTCGTTTCTTCATTTAATTATTTTCCTTATTTTGTTGGTATTTTCCCTTCATTTTTATTTTATTTAAAATGTTCATCTTCCTTTTTTTTTTTTTTGGTATACTAAAACGATCAATAGTAGGATAAATAACAGAGTTCTCTCTGCTTGTGGCTGAGGTCTAAATCAGCGGTTACCAAAGTTGGGGTTGCGACCCAAAAGCGGGTCGCCAAAAAATAGGGGGTCGCGAATCTTGTCCGAGCTCCCACTGCTCCCCCCCCCCCCTTCCAAAAAATAATTGCCGTGATTTTCGTCGCGATCAACCAACACAATTTCGAAGTTTTTATTATGTGTTTTTTAAACAAAAGCTTCACTATTTCTGTCAATTTTTTTATCGATGTTTACATTACAAGCTTTATATGATTATTAAAAGACTGTGCGGAGAGGAGGCGCGTGTACACATGCCTAAAGTATATACTCATCTATAGTAGGATAAACACATTACATCACTTCGTTCACATGTCAGTGTACAAGATTCAATAAGTTACCGTCTTCGATCCCCTGACTGTTCAGTTTCACTTGAAATTGTGTACTTGCGTACATGGTACCATGCATACCTATATAGCGTAAATATGATCCTTATCAAGACAATGTCGTATAGTTAATTGATAATGTCCAAAATTCCTAGTAAATATATTCACTATTTCTCTAGTTGAGATTTAATCAACCTTATAGAACTCCGGGGATGTTTATTTCAAATGACATCAATTCAGCCATTCAGCCTCTAAAGAAGATCCTGCTAGGATCGAAATGTCAGGCCTATACTTACTTTTACACATTTTCTTACACAGGCTCTTTATTGGATAAGCAGTTTACTAACAGTTTTTGTTTTATTTTTTATTTTAAAATTACATCAATTAGCAAGATTTTTTCTTGCTATTTCCTATTTTATTGTTATGATGGATGGTTTAAGTTAATGCTGTTAGTGTGATCATCACGTTTAGTGTTTCATAAGCGACCTTATTATTTAAATTTGCGGTTTTATTAACGACTTAAAGTATGGGGGTAAAGCTCTATTGTATGGTTGGACTCTTTGAATGACGTCATGGTCTCTTTCATTAGGGGAAATCCCCCGTGTTTAGCAATAGCCTAACTACAGTGACTAGACAAAGTCAGTTTTAGTCACTGCTGAAGCTGTCAATATTGTGTTAACTTGCCTTAGTTGCGAGCCATTCTCATGGAATAGTCCACTTACAAATTTAAGGAAATCCGTTAACGTATATCACAGAAAAAAGTTCACATAACCTACCGGATTATTATTATTATATCAATACAATAGCTTTAGTAATTATTTAACTGCATTGTGACTCTTCATTTTATAGGGGAAGATTGTAAAAAGTCTGAATTGACTACAAAATCTAAATGGAATAAAATCATGAATATTCATCTTAAATTTCTTTTTGTAGCATTAAACACATTGATGAAACAAAAATATCAAGATATTAACGAAAAAGCAGTCTCGAAAATAAGCACAGCTACAAAGAATCATTCTGAAAAGTTTGTATCTTTGGTAGACACGCTGTTTTTGCTGGAATCTATTCCTTATTTTACCTACGTCTTTGCGATTTTATCGTCCAACATGTTGGCATTCAAGAACAAAATCATGGTATATATGATCAATGATCGCTTCTGTATGTAACCCGTGCTAGAGAAGGCTCCCTGAGACTATCACGCGGGCCACTGCAAACTTACCAATTCGATGGTTCATGGTCGTAAAGAATAAATCTTCCCAGAATTCAATTTGAATCGGATAAGGTGTGCAGGGTACAGTATATGCTAAGCAGAGTCTGGTCCCGCTCGTGCTGAAATCTAAAGGATAGTTGCAATACTGTATTTTGCCAAAGCTACCATCGTTTTCTTCATTCTTTATTTTTTTGACTGAGTCAAGCCAGAATGCAACTCACTTTCTGAACCTCCAGTGTCTCTTATTGTCAATGAACTTCTGTTGAGGCTATTGTGTATATGTATATAATACATCGAGAGGGAAATGTATGAAAATGCAGTTATTAACAAATCTTTCCTAATTAATCGATAGAACAATTGAACATTAGCAATTAACGTTCGTTGATGACTTCTGCATTCATGAGTTCAATCTTTCATGACTCTCAACTCGTGTTTGTTGGGGGAGGGGGGAGTGGGGCAGGGAACCGATACATGGTAAAGTATCGGTGTTAGGTGATAATGTAAAGGTAGACAATGATAATATTAGATGCTTTGCGATAAATAATCCTATTATACATACACAATGCTCATTCATATCTTATTGAGATTCTGTATAATGTAAAAGTATATTGTGGTTTCCATGATTTAAGCTAAAAACTCGTAACATCCAAACCAATTTTATTTCTTTTCTCAACTAATCCTCTTACATCAATATCTTTTGTGTTCACCCTGCTCATTAACCTATCTGTATTCTGTGCTTGTATTTTGTCCCTTGTATTGTCTTGTCATTCAGCCTCTGAAGAAGATCCTGCTAAGATCGAAATGTCAGGCACACTTACTTTTACACAAACTAATTTTAGGTTAGTATAGTCCATATTTCTTCGATTATCTATCCTTCTATGATGCATCGTTACGTCCAAGTTATGTGAAATAGCTGAAATAATTATCGTGAAGTAATGAAGGTCTTCTTTGTTAAAAACGCGTCCTAACCATATAGGCCAGGCCGAGAGCGGGTGATTCTATAACATTTCCATTACACTGTGGAACGCTGCATGCTTGAACTAATAAAAGTAAAATGACAAAGGGCCTGCTCTCAATAACTCCACCATGCTGAAGTTGCGTTTTACTTGGGAGATGTAGGGTTTCTATGATTCTATCCATCATTCGGCACACAAGATATTGTGGATAACACATGATATTCCTTTTGGGAAAATCGAAATTCGAAAACATCATAAATTTGATTTAAAAAGAACCCTTATAAAAACATGCATTACTTTTGTTAGCAAAAGTAAATAATTCGAGTTATAGAGGCACTTGAGGGGCCGAAAGTGTACCACAAGAGATTAAGGTAACTATCTGGGAATATTATTGTGCTTCTTTATGTATATATGTCACATTTTCATATAGTTTACATGTATACTCTATTGAGCCAAGTTATATATGAATCAACCAATCAAATTACTAGAAGTGGTTTGGGAGTGCAAGAGTAACTGGACGCCGACATATTGTCTGATTTGTTAATTCACGTTCTTGTAGAGTTGTTACATTCCACTAAGAAATGGTAAGTGAATCACTCACATTCGTTGAATGACAGCAGTTGTGACGTTTCTTTCAAGTGAGTTATTTCTCGTGCTTAGTTATACCAGGGAGTTGTTATGGAGATACTGAGAGCTGTCAAGTGACACAATAAGCTGTTTTATGCTACATGTCGGGTGATTTCCTGGCAGTACACGGTAAGCCGTACGCGGCCTTTTGGCTGAGATCATGTGTAGCATAATATTCGCCTTGTAGGGGAACCGTGATATACAGCTGACGATGATCACACAGTCACAGTCTCCATGCAAGGGGACTGGTGATGAGAGCGGATCAGTCGGTTCATTGTTGGGCTTTTAATTCTTAGGTTCCTTCCTGCAGGGTGACTTTTCTTGAAAAGATCATGTGCAGTATCTGTTCTTTCTAGGGGTATCGTGATAAACACTTGAGGATGATGACACAGTTACAGCCTCGATGTTAGGGGACTGGGGTTGAGAGCGGATCAGTGATTTAGTTGTTTGATTTTTGTGCCCAGGTTATATCTTGGTTGACTTTTCTGAAAACAGAACACCGTGTTTAGTTATTTTTTGTACTCCATACCAATTGAGAGATGTCACGTGATGTGATTGAGTCTTGGTACGGAAGCGTAGTAATGACAAGCTCATTGATAACTTGAACACGCCGTGGTTAGTTATTTTTTGTACTTCATACCAATTGAGAGATGTCACGTGATCTTATTGAGTCCTGGTACGGAAGCGTAGTAAAGACAAGCTCATTAAAAAATTAAACACATTACAAAACGGTAAAATCTGATAATAACCGTTTTGTACACTTTAGTATTTCTGGCCAAAACTTAAGAAATCTTTCTACTATATCTTGACAAAACGCACAGAAAGCTCAAATGTACCGTACTGACGAGATGTACTAACCGTGCAAAAGCGGTAAGAATCCGAAAATACCAGTTTTCCACATTTGCTACTATCTGGTAATAATTGTACAGTATGTTAGCAACACATTTGGTCATTAATTCATCTTAATACAACATGTACACAACAGTACCATGTATGTTCTACACTATCTAGAAATGCGGAGTAGTACTACTGCAGAGTAATATTATGGTTGATAAAATGTTGACTGGGCTATAAGGAGCAAGGTTCGTGATAGTCAATGCCATTTATGTCGGACTTGAACTACGATCTTATTCCTATAATAACACGTGTTTCTCACGAGAATCAGCAGCCAAGCCCTAATAAAAGAATCAAAACAGAGGACGCTGTCATATCGGTCCTTTATAGTTCCTCTGACCGTGACAAGCTGCAGTTTCTGAAATCACCGCGAATTCCTATGAGGAATCTCTGACTGACGCCTGAAAGTAAAGAACCTTCAAACATAGTGTGACATATTCGAAAATATGGTATTAACTACTCATAGCTAGCACGTTATATCAACGAAATGTTACTCACCGTACGATTGGTAACACGGTACTGTGGCTGAGTGGATAAAGGCGGTGCATTTAAAGCGATTGGACTTAGAAATCGGGCGGCTCCGGGTAATTGCAAGGTTGGTTTTTCACACAAGAGCAATATACGGTTTTCCCATCTGAAATGGCTTTCTTAATTGGAAAGATTCCAAATTTGAGTTAAAATGTTGAACTCGAAACCACCCGCCGTGTAAGTTGTAATCCATAAGCTCCTGCGGGCTTCTCCCACATTTGTGGTCGCTGGCTTATAAGGCGTCGTTAAAATTAACTGCTGATTATATTTATGACGATGAACTTTAAACACACCTAGTTGTAAGACAATCAGAAAGATTCTTTGAAGTATTTATTTTCAATCACGTCTGCCCAACTGTGTTGAGCGTTGATCGCCAGCGAAATTGTGTCCGATTCTCCCAAACGGAATATACTGGATCTTCAATTCTTCACGTAATTTTTGTAGACGAGATCTTTGTGAACATGTTATCACAATGAACACATATAGTGAGATATGTTAAAGCACTATACAAATTTGTGAAGATCTGTAAACGGAATTGATCACGCACATTAGGACCCAGAGCGGTATGTACGGCACTGTCAGGACCTCTGCAGCAAACCTGGCCCCATCCACCTTACACACGACGTCCTCCGCGAATGAGAAACATATAAATTAGTAAACCTTGTCAGTCTCACGTGTGCACTTTTAGGGTATCAATGATAGCGCAAAGCAATTCAAAGACACTCCTCCTTTACGAAGTAACCAAATTATGGTTTGCCAAAGGTGTTTGTTATACCGCCCGCTACTGGTAATCTGAGGCTCAATTATGGCTACAGCAGGCACGTACAACATCAAATAAGCCATGAGAATCTTCGGTTATATTTCGAGCGATGTTATACTTTGAACAAACACCTGTTTCAAAGAAAATTAATGAACTAAAATAGGATTAATATTCCATGATTGTGAAACATGGAAAAGACCCGTTATAAATAAGTGATAATATGTATTTGTTCGGATTTAAAGACTCATACTGATAGACTATAAGCCCATATATTTTATAATAGCCTGCGCATCTCTACATGTCTACCGTATTCATTTCAAAGAATGGATGTGTTTTAAACTAAGAATGAATGCAGATATCCGATGATTTGAGCATATATAGCGTATAATTTACATAATATACAGAATATTATATATTACCGGTTACGCGAATTGAATTGGGATAGTGTACAAGTACAAACAAGGTTCATTTCTGAGGATTCCCTGTTCAGTTCACTTCCACTCAGTATGCATGATTCTACATAGTTTCTGATGGATTCTAAATGATAGTTGAGTATCTTATTTTTTATTTTATTTTGGGCGACAATGTCTCCTTCATTCAATCGTATTTCGTCCTCTTCCAATCCTGCAGTAAGAGCCATCTTTTTCTTGCCGATCGCTTTATCTTGTATTCACCTTAGCATACACTTTTAAGGGTTGAACACATGCCAACCTGAAGTACCAATCAACGTCTGCATGTGTTCAATTCCGAGAGCAGACTGCATTTGTTGACATTGCATTACCCTAAAATATACAAAGGCAATGAAGCAGATGTGCAATAACGTGATGTGGCACAGCCAATCAAATACTTGGTTTCAGCCCGGTGTCTCTTTCCCGCCACCATTGCTGCATTGACAAAACAATGACTAAACCTCTATTAGCATATATACTACGTATATTATCGTATGCCTCACTTAGGGTCCAAGGTTCAAAAACCTGCGCGAAACCTGAGACTTTATTTCTAACAGACTTGTATAACATTTGTTTGGCGACGTTCATGTACGTGTTAGTAACTTTGTTTTTTGGGGTTTTTTTTGGAAAGTAAGACGTAAAGGATTGACGATAAATTAACTGACTACTTGTATTTAGGACACCAATCTTCCAGGGATTATTTGCAACATTGCCAGCGCATTGAAACTGTCACCTTTAAGCATAGTTGAGAACGCAGTTGTGCTCCAAATAGTGCTCGTCGAAAGATCACAGCAGGTATGTTTCTTTGTTCACATTTAACACGTCCAGCAGGGCGTGGAATACGATTAGTATGTTGCTGCAGAGAGTTGTTATGTTACAACTCCCTGGTTGCTGTAGGCTGATAATTGCGCATGAAGCAATATGGAGTACTTCTATTGGCTATCTGTACTTTTGACTTCATGTAAGTCATTGCAGATTTTCCGTATTGATGTCCCTTCGTTGAGCAAACTTTATCATATACAGATCAATCGTATGATACAAACAGTCATTATTTTATTGACAAACAATTGACAAACAAAAAGTAAATGCAAGCTATAGAAGATCCATTACGAATATGATGATCGAGGGATTTTCCGGGTAACTGAAGTTAACAGCTCCATAAAAACGCTGGAAGTTTTCTGCCTCATTAAGTCACAACTTTATACCCTTAGCATTTTCTTTGACGAAGATACAGATATATTTTCTTAGCAAAGTTTGTGTTATTTTATCAACAACAGGATGAATAATTTAATCTCCGCAAATGTGCTGCAAATGTTTTTGTTTCCATTATCAAATATAACTCAGTGAAAAAAAAAACGTATCTAAGAAGAAACTGCGTTTTAATGAAATTCTAATAATTGAGAACATGTACAGGTACGTTGAACAATGTCATTTCGTTGAACAATTTCTTCTTCTTCTTCGTTTTTTTTTTCACTGAGTTATTTACTTTCCTATCAACATCTTCACGTTGACAGTAAGTGTGATAAATTTTGGAAGTTTGCTTAGCTGCAGCTGCAAGCCTAGAAGTACAGGTTTATCATATTTATTTTTTATATTTTTTGTGAGACAAATTGCAGTCTCAACCGACACAGCAACATAATCCCTCCTACGTGTCGTTGAACAATTTCTTCTTCTTCTTCTTCTTCTTCTTCTTCTTCTTCTTCTTCTTCTTCTTCTTCTTCTTCTTCTTCTTCTTCTTCTTCTTCTTCTTCTTCTTCTTCTTCTTCTTCTTCTCTTCTTCTTCTTCTTCTTCTTCTTCTTCTTCTTCTTCTTCTTCTTCTTCTTCTTCTTCTTCTTCTTCTTCTTCTTCTTCTTCTTCTTCTTCTTCTTCTTCTTCTTCTTCTTCTTCTTCTTCTTCTTCTTCTTCTTCTTCTTCTTCTTCTTCTTCTTCTTCTTCTTCTTCTTCTTCTTCTTCTTCTTCTTCTTCTTCTTCTTCTTCTTCTTCTTCTTCTTCTTCTTCTTCTTCTTCTTCTTCTTCTTCTTCTTCTTCTTCTTCTTCTTCTTCTTCTTCTTCTTCTTCTTCTCTTCTTCTTCTTCTTCTTCTTCTTCTTCTTCTTCTTCTTCTTCTTCTTCTTCTCTTCTTCTTCTTCTTCTTCTTCTTCTTCTTCTTCTTCTTCTTCTTCTTCTTCTTCTTCTTTCTTCTTCTTCTTCTTCTTCTTCTTCTTCTTCTTCTTCTTCTTCTTCTTCTTCTTCTTCTTCTTCTTCTTCTTCTTCTTCTTCTTCTTCTTCTTCTTCTTCTTCTTCTTCTTCTTCTCTTCTTCTTCTTCTTCTTCTTCTTCTTCTTCTTCTTCTTCTTCTTCTTCTTCTTCTTCTTTCTTCTTCTTCTTCTTCTTCTTCTTCTTCTTCTTCTTCTTCTTCTTCTTCTCCTTCTTCTTCTTCTTCTTCTTCTCTTCTTCTTCTTCTTCTTCTTCTTCTTCTTCTTCTTCTTCTTCTTCTTCTTCTTTCTTCTTCTTCTTCTTCTTCTTCTTCTCTTCTTCTTCTTCTTCTCTTCTTCTTCTTCTTCTTCTTCTTCTTCTTCTTCTTCTTCTTCTTCTTTCTTCTTCTTCTTCTTCTTCTTCTTCTTCTTCTTCTTCTTCTTCTCTTCTTCTTCTTCTTCTTCTTCTTCTTCTTCTTCTTCTTCTTCTTCTTCTTCTTCTTCTTCTTCTTCTTCTTCTTCTTCTTCTTCTTCTTCTTCTTCTTCTTCTTCTTCTTCTTCTTCTTCTTCTTTTTTGGGGACGTGTACATTTCTAAAACGTGAGATTATCAAATAAAGAATTTTAGATGCAACTTGCAAGGCCTCAAAAGTGCCATTTCCGGCAATCTGAGGGGTATTTTTGGCCAAAATGTTGTGATGGTGGCGCTCCGCTTTACAGCCCCACCCCCCCCCCCCCCAATCAAATTGGGCTCCTACGCCTATGTGCATGAATGGGTACTTAAACGATCGTGGATCTAGAGTCCTGCTTACCTAGTATTTACTGTTTTGCTTAGCCCTTTTTAGCACACAAGTGAAGTGTCAGAGCATCAGACTTCAAATCTAGGTTTCCAAACGCACATGCGTGCGGTTTTCATGGAAATGTGCCCTCGGCTTGCAAAGTTGTCTCCTTCTATGAGGTACCGTGTACGTACGTACGTACTGTATCTAGTGGATTTCATGGGTATTGCTTGAATAGATCACAATACAGTACAGTACAGGCCTGGAACAGGCCCAGCCCCAACTCGGTTCGAGTGCGTTTGCATGCAGTGATTTCACTTTCTTAAATTACGTAACAGATTGTATAGATTCTTTGGAAGAAATATTTCCCTATTCCAAATTTCGTCAGTTCAATTAAAAGGTGCACAGCCGATTGACTCACGACAACTGTCCATTATGCTATACGACTTCTCAACGAGATACTGTTTGTGACCAGGACCATTATTGAGAATATTGCTACGGCAGATTTAACGTTTTTAGGAGACTGAGGTAGCACAGACTTGTACATACGTACAAGGACTACGGACGGTTCTTGATGAAATCAGACTTATCATGATGTAGTACAACAGTACTTGTGTCCAACAGAACAATCAGGAGGGGATCGGCTTCTGTACGTTTGGCCTAACGTGCAGGGTCCTAAACGTACGCCGCCCACGCTGAATGCAATGCTTAGCAGCTGAGGCTTAACTGTTAGTCAGGCTTCATAATTATATAACTAATATTACCTACCAGAGTCAGTGAGGCATCAAAGATTATTAAAAAGTTAGGTGGTAGGATATAGGGACCGGGGGTTGGCCTTGGTCGTTGGCCATGACCCATATTGTACCACGTCCTGGTCGAGGACTACCCTAGTCCTAAGTTGGCGTAGACTAGGGCCTTCACTTGTTACTAACCCAGGCAAAGTAAAACTGTTGATGCACATGGTGTCATGTAACAGACAGACGTGTATGATCAACATGTGATAGTACAACAACAGTATACTTTATCTGTTAACATTTTCTTAAGCAATCACGGTAGGTTTGGTACATAGAAGGCCTAATAATTGGTCACAATTGCAGAAAGCAAAACCAGGAAAATCTGTCTTCTGTGTAACCGGCTACAATGGCTTAACACTCATCCTCAAAGAATAACATACAAGCTAGTGGAGCCAACAGAGCCACAGAGTTGTCATGTATTATTGGCTGACATTTCCTACCTAGTTTCGGTGGCATATAGTGGGATCGAAGTTCGAACACCTAAGCTAATCACGTTTGAAATTCATGAAAGTTTGAATAAATGTTGTTGAGTAAAGCATTGTCTTGAATTTTTGATGGTGGAAATGGCAGATTGAACTTGGTTGATTTACTGCAACATCTTGACTTTGAATTGTTTTAGGGGGCGTTTGAACTTTGATACCCGTTCAACCTTCGGTTCGTCACTATACAACTATAGAATACCCCACCCTCACACATACCATTCAGCATCCGGATGCTCAGTAGTAGTAGGCTACTTGTGAGAGTGGAAATTCAAAGAATGATGTTAACTTTTAAAAATCATCTCAGAGAGTTAGCGTTTGTTTTTAGAATTACTGTTGATTTTCCACTGCGACTCCATATTCCACAATTATTTAGAAAGTTGTATTCATCAAGGCCGGGGTTTCTACAGTTACTGATACAGGGTAGGACTCACATCTAGAATTCTTCAAGTTTGCTTGTTTGTTCCCTGAATTGATATGTTAGTCATAAATATATTTTAACTAAAGTCACATCTGGTTAGTGTTTAAAATTAACTTAAGAATGACTTATCTTTTTAACATTCAGGTGTATAAATAAAAGTGAAAACGGAAACATTATTATACTTTGCACACAACAATTAAACCATTTGCTTGTAAATATTTCTTCAACATGCACAGATATGGTATTATAAGTAAATGTAGACATTTTCTGGACATATTCCCCTTATTCTAAACATAAAAACCTATAAAATAAAGGTTCTTCAAGTCCGTAGCTGCTTAGAAGAAAAGGATTCTATACTCAATATGGCAGATCCGTTTACCATGTATGAGACGTATCTATGATTTCTACCATGAGGTATGTTTCAAGGTTGACAAAGTTTGACCGCTGGTGATTCAGGAGACCTCTACCAAAACGCAATTCAAAATAACACATCCACATGATGAGTATAAGAAATATCCATGCCACATATCGAGGGATATCCTGTTTACATGGTTTTGTTTGACGTCTGGTGAACGCAGATTGTCGATATCACTTTGGATAGTTCGATGTCACGTCTGATATTTTCACACGTATTGCAGTGCGCCATATGGTTCAATATCAAAATTGACATCGTTGTGTCGCTCAATTAACTGCTATATTTGGAAGTAAAAGAGTTTTCTGTGTATTTTTAGCATACACTTAGTTTAGTTTAGTTTAGTAGAAAAAAGGATCAGGAGGGACACTTAAATCCCCATCAAGGACCCTATAAAGAGAGGGAAAAAACTGAAGACACAAACACTCAGACCCGATTACAATGCTTAAAGTGCTTGTCCAAAGCATTCTTAAACCCATTGACACTACTTGCAAGGACAACTTTCTCAGGCAAACTATTCCACTCATTCACAACCCTATTAGAAAAAAAGTTATGCCGAATATTAATCCTACTATGCGACTTTTGAAGTTTAAGACAATGACCTCTAGTACAACTACTGTTTGCAAACATGAAAAAGTCGGTAAAGGATAAATTGTCGAAACCATACACAATCTTGAAAACCTGGATCAAGTCCCCACGTAACCTCCTAAGCTCCAGTGTGGTGAGGTTCAACAGTTGCAACCGCCTAGAATAAGGAACCCTCTTTAAGGAACTAATCATCCTAGTAGCCCTCCTCTGGAAATTTTCAAGTACTTCCTTATCCTTAGCAAAATAAGGGTTCCAAGCCTAACTACGATGTCCTCTTTCAGAAAACTAAAGTTCCTCTTGATCATACCTAAAACCTGTAACAAAATCAGAGAAAGCATTCATATTTCTGCATAAGTTTCTAGTTTTTGCTTAATGCCGAATTTTTATATTCCTTTAAAGTAATCATGCTTCAAAACACTATGTACTGAATGGATGGTCAATACTTAATTTTCATCCGATAGAAACATTATGGTTCATATTGTTCATACTGCAAGGAGGAGTAATTTGGACAATAAAGTACAGTGTGACAAACTTGTCCCAGCTTGGTGTTGGTTTCGGTTTAATCTTTAAATATACGTCAATAATGTTTAAGACTACCCTCAAAAGCATATATCCCAATGTGGTACGGACTGAAACTGTTCATTATAGCTGGTTTCGTTCGCTTTAAGATATTTAATATACTCTAATATGCATATAAGTTATGAGATCGCGTTAAATGTTAAGTGAATATTGACAGCTTATCTTTATTTGGAACTAGTCAATGTCGATACCAAGGTAATATACATAACAGACATTATGAAATTACGTCGGGATGCTATAATAAATGATTCAGTATTAAAGAATAACAGTCACTATTCTCTTTCTTGTTTTGTTTCGTTGTATATTTTTATCCTAAACTGATATAATCTAACAAACAAATCATAAAAAATCTGTTATTATATGATATTAGTAAAGATTCTGGCTGCGGGTTATTAGGTAAACGTTGGTCTGTGTGACTTGAGACTAAAAAGGTATCACCAAGTAAACCCGTTAGAAAAATTAAGAGCACACTTTTGACGGATGCTTAACTACTAGAGTGCATCATGTTACGCCGATTTAAGTTTTTCTTTCGAACTTGACATGTCCTTTGATTAAAAAGATATCATTTCATCATTCCAGCAAGATAGTTATCGGTATAGCGTGCATCAATCATACCACACAGTCAGGTAGAACCCTTCATGTAGTCATATTATTGCATCGACAGAATTTCAAGCTCAAGCATGAAACATCTGTAGGTATGTGGACCTTGTTGAGAGAAGAATTGTTTCGACTTTGACCTGTCATTGTTTGCTTCGTTTTACCTAGGCTACTTATAACTTTACCTTCTTATACAACAGATAACTCGATATATCTTTCTATTATGATGTTGGCTTCACTTATATCTGATCATATCCTTTATGTATATAATGCATTCCTACAATAGCCACTAATAATTTCTGAACCACTTAGAAACGATATCTGATTATATAATCTTCTATAAGTACACGAAGTGAATCACCCAGCCAAGAACTCATATCAACCTTGTCCAACAGGAGTATTTACCTACAATGGTAGCCACTATATACTCATTATTATCATCGTTTTCGTTTACCTGGTTGTACAAAGTTGTTGAAATACAATTCATATATTGACCTCTGGATCCTCCGTCGTGCTGACATCTTCAAATCCTGACTTTGACCTGTAAGTCTCATCTTTCGACAATAAGTCAGGTCCTATCAACCACTTACCTGTGACGAGCCCCCCTGGACCTTTCATCTGCTGGGTTCTCCTTAATCCTTACGAACCTCCACTGGTGAGGATTAAACATACTACTAATGTTCGATATTCGTTTGGCTACAAAGGTGTTGCACCTCTTATTGTCATTCCTAATGTAGCCAAGTACGATCACCGAAATGCTCCAGAACGTCGTTTCGTCGAACGCGTCACTTACCTCTCGCCTAATGGTACTAGATAGCATTGCAGCTAGCACTGCTGAAATCAGCACTGGTCTGGGATATAAGCTGATTTGAGAGAACTTACCCTAGCTTTGCCTGAAACGAACCTGCATGATATATCTCCCTTATATGACTTTACCCAAACGTACGACACGGCCGCGTATCCCTTTTCTGAAGGGTCGCAAAAAATTGCGAAGCTGTATTTCTAATGCTTTGTCCAACTCCAGACATCTGGGAACCCGAATTTCAGATAGTTTGGGCGTGTGAATGAGCATATCTTGCCATGATTTAGTCTCGTCGTCAGACAAAGGTTCATCAGCAATTGTTGGTTACTTACATCTATACGGTGACTCACCACGTGTCCACTGCCTGATCTGCCTAGTCCTATTACACACATCCTAAAGGTGCATGGCATAGGAGTCTTCTAGTACCCAGAATGCTCTGCTCCTATGAAGAGACCTATTTCATCTGGCTGATAGTCCTCCCATGGGAAGGATTGCAAATGCTTCCACTTCTTTGATCCCTGACTTTAGGAATGCTGTCAGTTGCCGCAGGTATCTCTATAGACTGACATGAAATTGATGGTCATTTGTCATTTTTCACGCTTGCTAACTAAAACCAAAGAAATGGTTATTGATTTAAATCTAGACATAAGGTATTAGCAAACGATGTGATAATTAAAGGTACCGTAGTTTTGTTGAAAGGGTTAGTAGTTACAAATATTTAGAGGTTATAATTGATGATAAATTAAAATGGGGTGAACACATAGATTATGTGGAAAAACGGCTAAAACCAAGATTATACTGCTTACGTAAGCTGAATTCTTTAAATATAGATCCAGATATTCTCGCCATCTTCTATAACTCCATTATCTGTAGTGTTTGGACCTACTTTATTACTTGCTGAGAAGGTAATGCAGGAAGAACCAGCATAAAGGTTCTTGATGTTGTTATTAAACGTGCTGGTAAAATTATTAGGAAAAGTCTGCCATCAGTGACCTCGGTCTACGAAACTTGTGTACGAGACAAGCTGCTGTCCGTGTGGAAAATCACAGTCACCCATTGCACAATCATATAACCAGCCGTATCATTGCTCGTAGCGGTAAATTGAGGTCGCTGACGTCACACACAAATATACATCGTTTTTCGTTAATAGGCACTGCCATTAATATTCACAAGAACTTCACGAGGTAGGGGGAGGGGGTGTGGTGGCCGTTCCACTTAGTTGCGCTATTGGAGCTAGTTAGTGTATATTTTGTTTAGACTGCATTTAACTGTTGCTTATTATCATTGTTTTTTGTATTTTGTATCATTCATTGTATCAATGTTCTTCGTATTTTGTATCATTCATTGTGTTGCTCACCGCAGATATGAAGTTTCCTTCTGGGATTCAATAAACTCTAACCCTTTTTTTTCCGTTGTTCGTAAATGACATTTAGTTCATCTGTCTGCTTCGAACTCTAAGCTTCTTGCGGAAACTTTTAGAACACAGGCTGGTGTCTGACCCCTTATCGAGTAGAACTATAAAGTACTTACCCGGTTTCCCTCGTGGATTTTCGCAAACACCGATATGACTCTGAGGTAAACTTGTTTACCGCTTATGATGCAGCATCAGACATCATGCATCTGCTGTACGGGTATTTCTTCGCTTTCCTTGGTTGGTGGATGTAGCGGTTCGTGATATTTATCTGATACACATTTCCTGCAAGTCCAGCATTTTGTACATTTGGCAACCCTATGACTCAGTCTCAGACATCGGAAGCATACTTAATCGACTTTACCATTTCTACCTTCTGTTCGTTGGTGATTCTGCAAATTTACGTTATTCGACCTAGCGTTGGGTTTAACTTTTAACTTATCGTTATATATTTGGGGCCTAGCTACGTTCCTTCTGAACACAGTGCATGATATTTCGGCATGCTGTTCTAGAAATTCCATCAAATTGTTTAATTGTAGTTCCCTGGATTCGTTGTTACTGTACAAGATTTCGTTTCTTTTCCTTACCCAAGAGGTTTGTAGATTTACAGAAAACAGACCTTGGTTTTCTAGTAGGGCACTAGTACTGTTCAGGCCACTAGTGTAGCCTATCTGGTTTAATAAAACGTGATATTTGTTTTGGAAGCAATCAGGTTTCAGAGAAAGTCTCCATTTTTGGCTTAATTAGATTTCTGTCTTGCATCTTATCGTGGAGCGCGTTTAAGATCATATGAGGCTGACAAAATAGTTTCCTCAAAATATCTTTTGCTTGCTCATACCCGTCATCTCCGAGCAGGGCAAAGCACTATATGCAGCATCGATCCTTGCCTCTAACGTTTGAACCACATACTGTAAACGTGTCGCATTGCTATTTAATTAAGACTCCACATTGGCTACAAAATTGGACGTGGACGCATAAAACTCTATTGGGGCACCACTTAATTTCACAAAATAAACTTGGATGTATGTATGTATGTATTTTAGATCCTCCTGCAAGCCGGAACTCACGAGGAAGCTATCATTGGCTTATCAAAGCCGCAAGCTGACCGAAGTCAGTCTCTTCATATTTAACGTCCATGATGATGAATTGTCATATATATATATATATTTTCGAGTTGGTTAGCATCATGTCTGATCTCTAGAGTAAGGCAAAATATGTCACCAAAAACAGAACTAGTATTGTTCGATACAGGTGACAAACGCTTACAGTGGAATTACGATCTTCCTTACCGGTTTCGAACCTCTGGACATACAATCAGCGTCCATAGCCTAGTGGTTAGGGTGTCCGCGTACAGAGCGGGAGGCCCGTGGTTCGAGTCCCGGTGGAGGCTGAAAGTTTTTTCACTGTTCTTGATTTTCCAACTCATTACGATTTTCATTTATATATATATATATATATATATATATATATATATATATATATATATATATATATATATATATATATATATATATATATATATATATATATATATATATATATATATATATATATATATATAGATGTATATATATATATCGAGGATCGAACGTACAGAGGTAATAAAATGTTCCTTGTGAGTTTATTTATAAATGGATTTATGAGCTACCGATGCAGTTCTGCGTGGTTATAGTTCGTTAAAGAACGATGTGTAATTGAAGAGGGCGTCATCACTCACTGTAATGGATGTTCCGTTGTTTTATCTTCCCAAGTCATGATGCATACTTATTAACGAAACAACGGGGAACTGTAAAACTGTAATCTTTTGGTTTGGACTCGACAATTCTTTGTAATATGACTGACTTACTTATTAATCATATTGACGCAATTAAAATGAATTTCCTTCTAGGATGGGAAATGACTAGTGTCAACGCAGTGGCTGCCACATATTTCTTCAAAACGTTGTTCAAATTTGGGAAATGGTAAATTTTGTTGTTCCACTATAGCGTGTTGTATTTACGGATATTTCCTGTTAGTTCCCAAGCACAACAGCTGAAATATCCAAACCAGAAAGTAATTAGCTCATAATGAATATAAACATAGGCAGAAAAAACTATGATGAAACAAAAGCATAGTATACAATTTCAACATATCGTTAGTGAGATTTTGAAGGACCATTTTGTTTTTCTAGATTAATTAAATACCGCAAACTATATGTGATTAGATGTTTTATATTGTATTGCATGTTTATACTAATCATACGCATACAGGTAGACCTATTTATCCCAGCGCTTGTTTTTCTATTTTCGTGATCCATTTAGATAATAAAAATAATAACAATCTATAGCAGACTTGTATTAAAATAAAACAGAACGCACGAGAACAATGCTCTCATCTAAAACTAAAACTACACTATAGATTTTCAAAATGTTCTATTGTATATGGTAAGCCGTCGAACACAGGTGACAATAGGGTAGGTGTACGGACTGACTGCATACATTCTTTTGGGATCCATAGCACTAGTTTTCATTTTAGGAAGTTTACATTCAAGTTTTGTATGTGTACTTTAAATTTGATCTAAATTCACTTGGGTTGTGAAGTATTCCATATACGTCGTATTTTCGTACATTACCTAGGCCTTAAAATCGATCACATAGAGCTTTAAATTTGCAAAGAATCCTTACCAGGAAGTCTAAATCATGTAAAATTTCTGCCTAGATCGCTGCCTTAGTTGTTACAGGAAACAAGAAAATTAACCATTTTAAGGCTGGTAGTATTTACTTAAGTCTCGTGAGTGACAAATATAGTTCATAAGGAAATAATTTTTTTTTAGATATGAAGAAACAACGATCAGATTCACTCATTCATTGTAGCCTAATCACCAAATATAGATCAATCAACGGTTATGAACTTTGTCCAATAAGGGTAGTTGAGGTTTGGCTTTTACTTTACTTTGTTAGCATTTGTTCCAGCTGAATTTAAATTAAAATTAACTTGATGTATCATACATATACAAACCTGTAATTCTCAGAATATATTTCCTTAAAGTTATGTTTCCATTAAAACAACAGTAAGTCCCTTCGTGTTCAAAATCCACAAGATTAAACAGAAGAGAATAATTTCGTGCCAAGGAAATAGTATCAGCAAATTTTCGATTAGTATTAATCCTGTTAATATATAGAAGCTCTTCTCCCTTTTGCCAGTAGCTCTCGGACTGATATTCGATGTTACATGATAGCACAATCGCTTTTCTCAGTTCGACATATAATATATCATGTGCTGACAATGGCCTGACGTTGAGTAAAATTAACACAACGTTGATGATAAGTCTCAAAATTATCATGAAATCGCTCATTTTGTGTTGTATAAATAATAAATAAACTAGAATTCGCCGCTAAATAAAGTCCACATACTATAGCAACTAAGTTTAGTTAGTTTGCTGCTTTAAGAATGAATTTTGTTCAAATATGTTTAGAACTGAAAGGATCAGTATGAGCTACATTCATCGCCCCAGCAACTGGCAAATAGCACTATACCTTTTGTATGTATACGAATGTTTTGCAAGGAAATATTGGATTGAATTCTCTTTGTTGAAAAGTCGATTTTAATAACTTATGATAAGTATTCAGAAGAAAATTGGTCATTGATACTTCGTTAACTAATAAGATGAGAGAAAACACTTCAAATAGGCAATTAGAAAAGCAGTCAGCGTGGGAAATCGAGTGTTTTTTATAAATCAATGTCTATTACTTTGGAAGTAAAAAAACATAGAAAGTGAAAGTGACTTTAATTGACATCGACATTGTGATTGAAGGTTTTGTTCAGGTTAAGTATAATTATATTTAATAGGTTTCCTTTTGCTTTCGACATTCTGCATTTTCCCTCGGGACTACCGGTAAACAAAATACATTTAGAAGTTACTTATCAGTGCAGCCTCGCTCAATCCGATGGTGAGATAAAATACTACAGCTCTGTCAAAATATGAGTTGAGGAGGGGTGCATGGGACTTTTAGAAAAATGAGGGAAATAAATTTAGACCGACTTAAGATTCAATTCATCCGTATTTCTTGAGTTTTGTTGATTTCATAAACACATCGTACGGAATCAAATGTAATCAATAATATGTATGGCATATATACAATATTAGAATTGGTGAAGATACCATGCAAAGAACCAATGTCATCGGTATTACTACAGATGACGATCATAACGCATTGTATATACATCGGAAGAAAACCTGGGATAAACTCAACGCTTCCACCAACTTAAAACAGATAGGGTACGCCAATCGGTAAGCCTTGCATGGGCCACAACGTATATATACGGAATCACGATTTCCTCCAACTGTTCTGCTTTTCCCCCTTTGAAAGCAACGATAAGCAACAATCAGGGAGTAACGACACCTACAGAAAATGGTATTTTCCTAAATCGCTCTTGAATTTGGTAAGGTACCTGACATGTCTTCTCAGAACATTATAGATATTAACGAAGATTTTGTCAGTTGCAAGCCCACATTCATCCTCTTTTGTGGTATAATGTATGTTTAAGAAATTCTAATATGAAGTCGCACATCTCATACAACATATGATGTAATCTACCGCCTATCACCAATGCAAGGGGTGCAGCATTACTTAGCAGTTTCGGTTTCGAAGACGTTTGTGTCATACTGCATCTGAACTCAGTTTTAAGGGGACCTTTTGTACCGTAACAAACATTAACAGTCCGTTACTATATGAATATAAGCAGCCGCATTATCAACCACAGGAATATCACACCAAATTCCCAAGCAGGCAACTTCTTAATTGTGACCTGTGTTTGCAATATGCATGCGTTTTTCATAATTGGCAGGTAGCTGAATGATTAATGTTCAACGCTATTCCTTTTTGCACAATAGGCCTTTGAGTTCTACCAATATCTATGGAATTTTACACCTCTGTCGTACAGATAACAATCAGTAAACATTTTATGAAACTCAGTATATGATAATTTTACACCTCTGTCGTACAGATAACAATCAGTAAACATTTTATGAAACTCAGTATATGATAATTTTACACCTCTGTCGTACAGATAACAATCAGTAAACATTTTATGAAACTCAGTATATGATAATTTTACACCTCTGTCGTACAGATAACAATCAGTAAACATTTTATGAAACTCAGTATATGATAATTTTACACCTCTGTCGTACAGATAACAATCAGTAAACATTTTATGAAACTCAGTATATGATAATTATACTTATTTACATGTAGTAGTAACCTTGAAACAAGGTTTTAGCTAACCCCTTCCTGTCCGTTTCTCAACCCGATACTCATAGCTAGAAAAGCAACTACTGTTTATGCCTGCACTGTTTATGTCCTGTAACACATGTTACCGTGTTACGAATACAAAGTAGAAATTACTGATGCACGGTTGTGGGACACAAACAGTAGTTGCTGTACCAACCATTTAGTGCGAGTTTATTACGCGATTCTAAAATGAAGTCGTTTCTAGTCGTTTTATGCTATATATAGGCCTATGGATATACCCGAACATGGCCTTTCTTAGTTGAATTTGCGTAAGTTAAAGGAGGTGTTAACTGAAATCAAGCGGTACTGTACCTTCTTTACTTCATCTCGTAGGCATTCTCATCTTCATTGACTCCTTGTCCAGTCGTGCAATTCTTTGTCTTACATGGGAATAAGTTAACAGCTTTGTAGTTGTTACATTGCCAACTATAACACATGTTACCGTGTTACGAACACAAAGTAGTAATAACTGATGCACGGTTGTGGGATATGAGCAGTGGTTGTTGTCCCAGCTATAAGTATCGGCTAATTTCTCAATATGACCCTGCTTTTTTGATTGCATATTCGCTCAAAGTTTGTCTTAACGGATAACGGCATCCTTTAACGTCTCATACTGCTTGTACGGCAAATAATATAGATTCGTATCGCATTACATGTCAGAGGAGACATTTCCGGTTGGTAATTGAAGTTCAGTCCAAAATACACATTTGAATTATTTGTAACTTTTGTTTTGCTTTATTTTAATTTCAGTTAATAATTTTGTGTCATTGTTGCCGATGTGTTTTTCAAAAGCGTGGTTGAAAGGAAATTTCGGTTGGGTCGAGGTCGGGCAAAGGTCACTACTGCCTTCGCTCAGTGGTGTTTAGGGTGTGACCATTTATACCCTCCTCCCTTCTTTGCATATGTACGTATTATGTGTGTTATATGTTTTATCTTCTCCTAGTTCAGAGTGGTGTCGCATGTGCTCTTGTCGCAGAAATCCTCAGTAGTATGTAAGTATTCTGTATGTTTTATATAGGCCTTGGAGGGTTAGGTATTGTAATAGTTTACTTGTTTATTATGTCACATTTGAGAGATTTGCATTTAATGTGCTTTTGCTATGTGCTTTTGCCTATTATCTTTATTGCCTTTTAGTGTATTTTTTGTTTGCCTATTTGTAAGGGTTTTGGGGGTTAAAGTAATGAGTATTTCTTTAGAGGTTATTACTTTGTTGGTATTCTGTACATTCTCCAGACAGCCGCCGTAAATGCCAGAAAGCTGATGTAAGCCCCAAAAATTTGATGTAAGCCCCTGAATGCTCCTGTATGTCGCTGTTTGTTGTGCTGGTAGTTTTGCCTGGCAACGTTAGTTTGTGAGTTGAGCGTAGTTATTAATATTTTGGCTGTAATTGTTGTCGATCTGACTCCGTATTTTGTGTATTTCATTTTACCTAATGTTATTTGTTATGCTTATACCTCTGTGCATTATTTGTAAGGGGAAATGTTATTCTGTAATAAGTTACTATTGATTTGTGCATATGTTTGTTGAACCAATGGTTGTATATTTAGGTTAGTTTTGATATTTTTACTTTATAGTTTTCACCGTGGTACAGTCACTCCACATGAGCGAAATGAGAGAGTATAAAACCTCAGCCTAGTTCGTTTTTTTAGCTCAATGAGCATCGTCTCGGTGACATTTTGTTATCCAAGATGAATAAGGTAGCCTCCTTTGTGTGTGCAACCTTCATGGCCTTTACATTAGGTAAGATTATTTTCATTACATTGCAAGCAAGTTCTTTGATCATAATCTTATCATTATTTGTATATGCCATATTGAAAATCAGAACCTGAGATAAATCGAAGATAACTGTTGAATGTTCTATACTGTAGTTCTCCAAACTCAACATATCTAACCAGAAATCTCGACCAATTACTGCTTAATTGTATATCTGTTGCTGACATAATCCAATTTAAAAAGTTGTTTGTTACACTGCAGTATCTGAGTCGACAATATATATATGCTTCATGGTGATGCAAATCTGCAGTGTCAGTGTTACTCTTAATCCTTTTATTTAAGCCGCTACCGGAAGTTAAGGGATCATGCCAGTAAGCTTATTACTGCACACAATAACATACCATAATTCAGCAACATATATAATTGATAAACGTCATTTATCCTTTAACGTTTATATGTTTTATGTTAAAATTAATTTATTGTCAGGCTTTCATGTTATGTTGGTCCTCTTCCTTGACAGTAATTCAAAACACCAAATCATTGTATTAAAAAAATAGACAGCATCTCCGCACACTTCAACAGCTCGTGCTATATGGAGAGATATATGAGACCCTGCGCTGATTTCACACTAGAGTTGAAGAATCTTGTCAAGTGGATATACGATTAAATTTTGGTATAAAAAGTAATTATACGAATTAAAAAGGAACTTCAAGATTAAATCATAAAGAATCCCCGACTTTGTTGAAGTTGATCCTCCCAACCCCATTGTGGTGTTAGTAACGTTTGCAGGTTTAGAATTTCCCTCTTGTGTTGCATGCGTCATTGTCTGCCGTTTGTGTTTGTTCTTTAAAACGGTTGCTATATTTAAACAGGATATGAATTGTAGTTTGCATGTTCTATGTAGTGCAATTGACTTCGTTTGACTGCAGTTGTACAAGGCATAGCTTACTACATCATGTCATCACGATAAACAATGTGCAGTGAGTTAAGAAAACACTAATATGGCATGATTGTCAGAATGCATTTTGAAAATGTCAACAGTCAAGTGCTTTGTGATTGTTAGAATGCATCGGTGAATAAAGCACAAAGTGTTATCTTACCATAACGCAATGTTTACATACTTCCGAATCTTGTCACGATTTTAATCCACTATAGATATTTTAATTCAAAATTAGTTTGAGTTTATAAGTCAATGTGAATCCTTACAAAGTGAGGCATATATGTATCGTCTAAGTTTTATTGATAAGGTCAATGGGAAATTTGTATCTGAGAAGATCAATTCGGTATTGTTTAGGCATCCCAAAAATAAAAATAGTGTGCCATCAGTTTTCTATTTTATCGTATGCATGTCTTTAAAATGTTTGTTTAATGACATAGTTAGTTTCCCTTTTGTAAAACAAGTTGAACCTATATCTAAGACAATTAAATTACAACTTTTACAGCCAATTGGAAGTGAAAAAAGGGAAATTTTGCAATAGGAAATGAGATCAAAAGTTATATTTACAATTATAAAGATGATGATAATCAGTATAAACAACATTTCAATAATTACAAAGAAACTGTAAAGATGCTGATGAAAAATTGACTAGGAAACTTTGGAATCCAGTCGTAAAGTTAACATGCATGTCCTTAGCATATCAACGTGCATTTCAATTGATAAAAATCGCGCTTTGTTTAACAATTCATGCAGAAGGGGTCAGGAAGGAGACATAAATAATAACAGCTGATCGGATCGTATAAGTACTTGTTCCAAGAGATATCTCGTCTGCTCATTAATTAAGGAGTGTCACTTTAAAACAAAGGGGTCTTGGTGGATTATTTTGAAAAATAATATTTAAGCAAATTCTTATTCCACTCATTACAACCTACATTCTCAGTAAAGAGCGTGAAACATGATTGGTAAGATCGGCAACAATAACAATAATCATAATCATAACCACTATTATAAACACTATGATCAAACGTGAATGATGTACTCTATACACACAGGTGGCACAATTACCGAAAATGTCAATGTTTGCAAGCACTTTCTAAAAATATAATTTGACTACTTATTTTCACAGGTGAGCAAAGTATATCTCCGTGTTACTCTCCACAATATCTTGAACTTGGGCGATCTGGGACTATTAACTGTGACTTTGGTGAAGATTTCTTAGGAGTTTATTGGTACAACTCAAACAACCTATCAGATTCAGATCAGATATTATACTATTCAGATTACAAGAAAGATGGAACTGGTTACCTATCTGGAGAGTTTGATATATTGCCGAATGGCACTCTAATTATAAACAATGTTTCTCTCCATCATGAACATGTTTTCACAGTTGTTATGTTTAGGACCAAAGTAGAAACAACTGTGCCAATCTACGTCATGGTCATCGTTACAGGTAAGCATATTAAGGTATGGGGGCATAAATCACTGCTATACCATTATAACAAAACTAAGACAAAACTAGACCATTGTTTCAATGTCAAAGCATTTTATATTCACGTCTGGCTATAGTAAGATTGTAAAATGTTCAATTTGTAATCAAGACGTAGACATACTAGTTCTGAACTGGTCACTGGACTCCACTTATTTATAATTTTGAGTGTATATTGCTTACAAAGGGAGTTGCTATCAAGATGGGTTCCAGAATTAATTTCTTCTTGAAAGAAGCATAACTAATATTGAGGAATGGTAGAACTTTCACAGTAATCTACACAGTATAAACAATACTTTAGCGGCCAATTCATAGTCAAAACTTCGGTAATTGACTATGAATAAGTCTTAGTGTATATAGATGTACTTTTAAAAAAGTTGTTGGAAGTTCATGCGAGCAGTAAAAAGAGACATGAAATGTTATCAAAATTCCAAGTTCAAAAGAGTACTCAATTCGCGTTTATGGGATAACATTGCCACTGTATCAATAGGTTTTGAAACAATATCAGTTTTAATTCGGCATCGCACAAAACTTAAACTGTTCAATATTTCTTTGTTACTCAGTCTTTAACACCTCCCTGATTCAACGAAGCTATTTGGCGAATGTGTTGCCTACAATATAGGCCTACGTCGTTATTCAAAGCACAATAGGTTTTATTTGGGTCCCATTATTCTATATATGAGTACTGCCTGCTTTCTTGACACACAAACGACATATTTGCATTTACATTAAAACCTACAGTAAAACCCTCTCAGAGATTTCCAAAAATTGATCAATGTGGAGAAGAAAGAGTCTGTCTAAGAGAAATAGATCAACCAGCAATGTTGTACTGCTACGTAAACGACTCAAGGCCAGCCGTAAACTTGACATTTGCTACAAGAACAGCATATGAAGACCACTACTTGATGTCAACATCTATGTTTCAACAACGAAAATATTTACATACAACGACAATTGCCGTCCATTTGTCCATGAAAACCATTGTAAAATTCTATGTTTGTAAAGCTGATGAACCTCCGACCTTGATGGAGAATAACCACAGTGCAATCCTGGTACTAAGCAGAGGAGGTGTTGATGTTGCTAAGCCGGTAAACATGTTCGTGGAAACGGGTGACACGATCCAACTTAACTGTTCATTTAGTCCAATGCTCTACGTCATGTGGATAAAGCGGGAGTCTGAAGAGGTGGATCACAATATCGCATATAGGATAATGTGGAAAGATTACCAAATTAATCATACTTATGCACGATATTCATTGGATGATGAAAATAGTTTGATGATACATCATGTAACTGTGCAAGATGAGGGTGTGTACGGATGTGTTACCGGCGATGGGATACAGGAAGAAGTTAAAGCCTTCAACATAACCGTATTCGGTAGGTTTTGTTACAGCTGTGTTCTTTAATGTTTCAAATAATCCAGCGTTAAAATCGTCGTATAGTTACAACTTGACCTGTAAGAACTTCCGTGATCATTTGAACATCATATAAGGTTGGGCTTCGCATATGACTTTAGGTCTGGTTAGTGCATAAGGAATACCTAATTGCTTCTCTTTATGGGATAGGGGGATTGGCAGAAGCTGAAGGTACATTCTTTTGGTTTCAAACCGATTCTGCGAAACCGAGCATCGAGCGTTTGGTGCGAGAAATGCAAGTTTAAAGTTCATAGACCTTATGGTTTATTATTATTTAGCGACTCCTTTTGCTCACTTATCTGCAAATATTTTACCTTTGAGCTCTTTGATAGAGTGAACTTGTTACCGTTTGGTAATTAATGCGCCGCGAACCTACATAGTCTGATATCCTACATGGTTTTCTAGGTTTTCAGCATATGCCGTCATAGATCATAGAGGAACCACACCCAATGCCCAAGCACAAATCTTCAAAATGTAAAGTCCATCAGGTTAACTGTTTACAAGGGTTCGCGAAAGAATTGTTAGCCCCTTACGCACGCACACAACCCCCCCCCCCCCCACCCAGCACACATACCGTCACCTTTTCTTGTATGGCCGTGATGAACCCCACCATGAATCTTTCACACCATGCACTTCCGTGCCAGCCGTTGAAATGGTAACAAATAAGACATCTACTTCCTGCAACTGATATCCAACAAACTAAAATATCTCATGCCCATGCATGTACATACCATTGCAACATCATAAGAAGTACTAATATCGCATTAACCTAAAACGGCAACTAATATCAGGATCCATAGCAGGTTATTTTATTACTCCGAAAAACCTACTGATGTGATACCAGTGTGCTTTTATTAGAATGGTGCTTGGATTATGCATAGATGCATTCTTCAACAAAAATTTCGGTTTGCCATCAATTAAATCGTGCTATCAAAGGTTTACGTTCTGTAAGTCTCATAACGTTATTCAATAATGATAATTGAAATATTAAATGACATATTGACTATATGATGATCAAATATCATGTGAAATTCACAAAATGTGTTACTTCTGTTTGTCTTTTACAGTCAAACCTAGTCCGGGACAAGTCACAGTTGACGGTTGCATTGAAAATCGGAACTGTTTGCTTTTGATCGAAAGAACTGGGATATTGACTTGTAGACTACACAACATACGACCGATTGTTTCACTTCAGTGTCGCTTCGTTGATAATTTGTCTCAAAACAAGTTCCAAAATGGGAATTTAACCTATAAGACATCGCCTGACGGGTCGTCGTATGATATAACATACTCTTCGGAATATTATATTGACCATGCGTCATCTGACGAAGTAACCGTTGAATGTTTTGTTGAAAGGAATATTCCTTTACCACTGAAATGGCCAGACTTGGCAACAGAATTGGACCTTCGTGTTCTGAAAGGTGACTCGTGCATTCGATTATTCAAACATATAGTTATTTTTTAATTCATCGTATAAACCATTCTTATCTGCAAAAAAAATGTATACACACCTTCAATACAAGCAGTTAAGTTTAATAGTTGATGTAAACTGTGAAAATACGGATACTTAGCTTCGTTTAAAACATGTTATATATTATGGATAATTTAACAATTTAAAGAGGGATCTCTTCCAATTGAAATTAAACTTTAGAAAAGTCATTTCTGTCTATTTATATAAAGATTTATCTTTTTTTTCCCGCAGATGACAAGGTATCCGTCGCTTTAGTACTATCGGTGTGCCTGAATATTCTCTTACTGATAGTAATATGTACAATAATTGGAGAAAAAAAAATATGCGTAAGATATACCACTTGCTAAACATTACGTTTCATGAATACGAGAACTTGTTGCAGTCAACGTACATCGCATGTAATGATTAAAAATGAACGGATATGATGGGGTAGAAAGTACGTCAGCCTCTCATTACGTAGAGATGTTCAATCTACTCTTCATGCATTTCATTTCGAAAACATCATTCAATTTGTGAATACGTTTCGATATAATAAATAACCCTATGTTTGTGTTTTTGAACACGGCTTGTCTTCGTGCGATTTACAATCCGGGAGGAGAGTTAGACAATGTTACCCACTTAGTCGTATTTGTGAAGACTTGTGAAGGGTATAAATGAATTCATATCGATATTGCAAGGAGTATCACTCTCCTTAAGTCTCTACTATATGATAATGATCTTTCTTGAGGATCTCAAGGTGTCTGTGAAAGATTTCACTTCAGGGTTCGGACTGAAAATCAGTTATTAAAAAATCTAGTGTTTTCCACGTCTTTTCATTATATATATATATATATATATATATATATATATATATATATATATATATATATATATATATATATATATATAAATATATATATATATATATATATATATATATATATATATATATATATATATATATATTCTTTCTCAAGTCAATTAATATCGTAATAAGAGCAAACTTCATCAATTGCTTGTATTGTGAAAGTCGATGGAACAATCCGCTACAGTATATTTCGTATGTTGCTAAGATAGGGTAATATCGCACAGAACCATAGAAAAGCAGTACATGCAGACATTCTAGAAATACCTTAACTGGAATTGGGTATACGACGTCCACTGTGCATCGCTTTCTTTCAAGTCACGTCATTCCGGATCACCGGCAGAGTGTCTGTCGTCTGAGTGTTTGACATTGTATGCGTGATATTAATTATATATATATTACTGTTTTGTGCTTTGAGGCTGGAGCCTTATTCCGTTCACATTGGAAATATCAAGTGGGCATAATGTTGGTATACGTAAAAATTTTCCATATGTACGTTCTACCTTTAAGGGAGTTAATGTTTCAAATCTAATCTTTCTATTTCACAGAAAACATTCCTTGGCTTTGATGAGGTAATGTATGCCATATTAAATGAAAAGCAAAAAAGTAAATATGTAAAAAAAAGTAATAAAAACACAACTGTCTGCAATTGAGATGTTGCCTTTTCGCTCGTAACAATTTCTGTGCAAAGTCGAAGAGTCATTAAGCAAAAGAGCACATATTACCCAGACAACCAAGAAGATGAAGAAAGTGACCAATGTTATGCACTAGTTACTTTTAATACTGCGAACACTCACTGTATCATCGACGTCAAGATTGGTAAACTGTATGCCAAACTTTGTGAGTGATAGCATCTCATCTGTTTAATCACAACTCCATAAATAAACAAATAAAACAAGCCAGAGTTTGTTTACCCAATTTAAAAACTTGTTAAACCTGTAGACGCAAAATGCAGCTTCAAGTGGCTTTTGAATAACGATTTTGGGCAAATAAACTGTTATTATCTGCAAGGTGGTTAACAGGACTGGGTATACTTTAGAAAGTGAACGAGAATGCCTACCTTATTCTCAGGGTTGTGGAATTAGAAATGAAACAAAATTCAAACCACTAATGATGACATGTGTGAACTGAGAGAAGTTACAATCTAGTATATGTAGGAACTCCTGGACTTTTCATTTTTCATTCAATAAATGGATTCATTTTATTCCACAGGTTCCACAGGTTCCACAGGATGAACAGGAAGAAATAGTAACCATGGAATAGCTTCAAGTAAATTACCAACGTTATCCTGAAGGAAAGATAGACAAAAAGCTCTGACTATATGGATCAATAGTTTGAACCGACAGTCACAATGTGTTTCCTTGTTATTAATTTGAATCGGAATCTTATTCTATGTTTAACATATTAACAAAGGATTATAGTAAACGAGATTTATGACATAAGGCATCTTGTTTTCTACTTGGACGTCCGATAAAATATGGTTAGTAAGACTTACTTGTAAAGCGGCAACGACATCGCCAACCGAATTCTTGCCTTTTAGGTGTATCACTGAGTAAAAATAATTCTTTAAGCCGTTCTTTCACTATTGATAAGATTATTTGTAAATTTATAATCCTCTAATGCAAATATGAGTTCTTTCGAAAAGTTTTGGTAGCAACCAAACAACATATTCTTAAAACTGTGCTACTGCCAAGAAAGTGATTGACATTAATGATTGTGAAAAGACATGAAATCTGATTGAAGCTAAACTACATTTTATGTATAGGAGCACTCCTTTGGAAGTTCATTAGCGGACGGGGGCCGACTAGTCATCCCTTTCTCTCTCTACCTTGTGCCTGGGTGTTTAGATCCATTTATATAGTTTAAAATGTTCCAACGAATGTAAGAGAATAACTAAAGGTTCGGTCTGTGTAACCAATGGGGAGAGTAGAGGCAGGGATATCGTTTTCATGTGTGAGGCGTATTTTACAACTGGCTCCGGAATACGACGTCAACAGAAAAGCTGGCTAAGTTAGCAGTAATCGCCATGGACGTACATACATACCCATTCACAGACAGACAGACATTTGCAAATGATACATGGAACTGCATCCTCGTCGAGTGATGAGGTCATCGCTGTTTGATGAAAAGTAAGCCTATGTCTAGAAAATACCATTTTTTCCGGGGATCTAAAATAGTTTCATCTGATAACATTTCCAGGGAAAAAATGAAATTTTATCAGATATCTTGAAAAACATATATTGTATGATATACTGTATATTTATCCCATGTCTGGTACTATTTCAGGGACTGAAATATGACAAAAATCTTATATGTTACAAAGTATTGCACATGTTTGCATCTGAGCACCCATAATTAACCAAAAGGAAATGTTATTGGATATCTTGAAAAATTGCGTACACTTGTCCCGTGTCTGGTATTATTTCAAGAACTGAAATTTGACAAAATCTAGTTAAGGAAATCAGTTAGTAACAAGATAGATAGAAGGTTTCAATCAACAGTTTGGGACGATTAAGTCTTGTTTGTAGAAGAAACAATGTATATCGATGGGTAATCATTAGAAGAAATCATGTAAAGCCTAAGTGGATGATCTTTAAACGTTTTTGCTTTAAACATTGTACTAACTTCAAGGGCGTAGGAACTGGGGGGACTGGGGGGCGTCAGCCCCCCCCCCCAGTGAAAAATATGGGGGTCGGAAGTATCATTCCGCCCCCCGCTCAGCAAGTCAGAAAACCCCTTTTTCATTTCCAAATCAGAAAAAAATCTCATTTGGAGCACCAAATTGCATCTAAGGCCAGGTGAAAATGCAAAATTATTTACAATATGGAGTGGGTGTTGAAGTGTGCTATATTGCACCAAATTGCATCTGAGGCCACCTGGAAATGCCCCCAGGCCGGCCATCAGTCTTCGGCCCCCACTCAAAAGTACCTTCCTACGCCACTGACTAACTTGATGTATGAAATTGTATATATGTTCATTTATAAATAGTATAATATATATATATAAAATAATATATATTATATATATATATATATATATAGAGAGAGAGAGAGAGAGAGAGAGAGAGAGAGAGAGAGAGGTGGGTGGAGAGAGAGAGGTGGAGAGAGAGAGGTGGAGAGAGGTGAAGAGAGAGTTGTCGAGATGGGAGGCTTCCGAGTTTTGACCTCTAGTGACCGGAATTGACAATTGAAAGCAACGAGTAAAATACTTTGCCTTGTGTGATGCATGTACAAGATCAATTTGACCGTTCTTTTGATATCATCTTTTGCACAAACGTAAGGAAACTGGTTGACATGGCTGGGGAAGAACCTTGAGGTCTTTTACTTGCACTCAAGATGTAGTTTTGGTTGTTACATGCAAGCTTTATAGTGTCACGTTAGGGAGTGGGACTCCCGGTAGCGATGGGTAAAGGGGATGGACTAGATATATTGCCATGGAATTTGGCTATAATGGTTAGACTACGAAGCCTAGATATTACTACTTCGATCACTCCAAGAAAAACAACTGGCAATTCCAGTTCGTTCCATTTTTCTTTCCTCTGGAATGTAAAATAATCGCAATGAGAAACATTGAAGTTTAATTATATGAATGTAATTAGACAAGCAGTGCGTCATAATGGAAGTGTCTATGTGATTAAGATATTATTGTGTCCCACACTTATGACATGCTGACGGCCTCTCCATCTTTCCATGCTCCACTCTCATGATATCTAGTGCACCTTACTATGCTCTTCTGCTATCTCAAAATGTTTTTCGGAGTAACGTCACATTTTTGGTAACTGCCGTCTAATCGCCCATGAGAAGTCCAAACTAAATTGAATGTGATGAAGCATAAGTGACATATATTCTCAAGAATTGGTAGGTCAAATTTTATATAGAAATCATGTCAAACTGCACGTTTCTCTGTGGGGTGATATGGCAAGACAACTTGAACGTATTCACACGTGGTTCTGCATAGCGCAACCTGAGCTCAAATACTACTATCATGATTAATAAAGGATTTTATTCGCCTTAGTACTGCAAGTATACCATTTGCAATTACTTATTCTATCAGTTACTATATCAATTCTAACTTTTCGTACATTGCCGGTTGACCCTGCTCATTGCTCAATCTAAAGCTATTTTGGCATGCTATTTTGTACATACAGTAGGGTATTTGTACAATATGACACAAGAACATCTTGAGGTGTTCATGTCGATGTCTGTGGAAAAAAGGATCTTGGCCAAACTTGACCCTAAAAATATCATTGATTGTGTAGTTGCCAGTCACAGCGAACTGCGTAGGCTCCTACTCTCATAGACATTACATGTGCTCGTGTTATTGACATATATGTTTTAGTGGATTTTATTAAGTTTTTCCATTTCTTTCAAGCTAGTTGTCACAAAATGCTTGATAAACTAAATACAATCCAGTCTAACACAAATATTTTTGTCTATTTTTTGTTTATATTATTAAATTTGTTCAGGTTAATCAAGTGTTGCTTCTGGAAAATTATTTTGGGTCTTTTTTATAGGATTATTGTAACCTACAAAATTGAGAAATATAGCACCATTTTGCATCTAGGCATTCCTTAACTTCAAAAACAAAAGTGGGTTGCCCCCTCCCATTAAACCCCGTCCTCATGAAGGCGATCACTATGTAAGTAACATATCAATAGATAATGGGCCGGTCTAGGTGAATGCCCGGGCCGGTTTTAAGACCCAGTGCGGCCCTGCCTATATATAGTAGAAAATGAACGGGGAGCCACTGTTCTACTCAAAGATATATCGTTTAGCTACGGAAAGGATTTCCTTGTTTGGATTTACTTTGACGTCTATACTGTCTTTGCCGATTCAACTCCCTGCATGAATTGTATAATCCATATATAATCGGATCTGCCAATGTTGCCTGATAGATCGCGTGTGACTTCAATTTCCTGGAAACTCTGTGTGTTGGTGTGGGTGTGTTTTGTTTTATTTGTTGATACTGCTATTTTTCTTGGTTTCGATTATTTTTTATATTTTGTTCTTGTGTAATTTGTTTTGTGTGTGTTCAAAACTTGTGTTATTATTAGATGGTTTCTATATAGATCATTATGAATCACTATAATGTGTGATTGTTATATTATTGCGTATAGGTTAGTCCTAATGACGCTTAAGCCTATAGTTACAAACCAACGTATAATTAATGCTTTGAACACACACGTGCACAATCATTTGTGGTACACAATCATTTAACTGCTAATAATTAGCGAGATTGAAACTGTTTTATCAAGTCAATAACCACACCACAGAAGCGTTTGCATTTAGAAAATGCACTTGGTAAACGTAGACATAAATACAGTGCTTTACGGCTTATGGCACTTAATGAGGTGAGATTGGGCATAAATTGCTACCGTTAAGCAAACCGTCGGCACTGGGGCCTTGAAACAAGACAACGGACAAAATATGGCCGTTCTAGACATCAGGATATTGGCGCTTTCGGCACCTTAAACCTGTAGCACCTTCTACGCCTCGCAACCGCCGGCGCGCCGGTTTCCAGACGGATAGGACCATCTTCCTTTACTTGGCCTATTCTAGCCTAATGATAGCATAACTGAGGGCGTTTACGTCTAGTCAGACTCTTTCCGCATTCTTAACATACAATTTGTCATTCTTCTAACAAACTGAAACAACACGCGAGAGCAGAGAAACAGAATCGTTCAATATATTGTTCATTAGTGTAATAAGTCACCGATTTAACTTTCAACAAGAATTGTTCTCCTAATTACCACAGTGCTTCGAATCATGATAGAGTTATACCGTGGTTTGACCACGCACCCTGTCAGTTTATATGTGTACCTTCCTATATCTAACTGCTGATCAAGGGCACTGGTTTGTGGAGGTAGTACACAACAACTGCCGCGATATAGTTGCCTCACGCTATTTGATGTTTTGAACGAATTAATTGTAAATGTTTAGGCTATGCACAGACATTACGTGACAAACTTGATGTCGCGTTGTGTCGAAGAAGTTCATCAAGTCTAAATTCCCAGCTGTCCGTTTAGGTTACTTGAACAGCATTGATCATATCAGCGGCGTTACGATGAGTCTGGGGGCCCCTGGGTCCAGGGATGGAAGGGCCCCCTGGCTGCTGCGGAGAATCAACCGATTTGCGCGCAGCGCACATCACGAGCGCGGAGCGCGAAGTCCCAAGGCGTGGGTCCAGGGCCCGCCTTAGGGCCCTGGAAGCTCTGGGGTTCTACAAGCTCTCTGGTGCAATCTAAGCCGTATATGGAACATTTCGTGGTGATTTTATCGACTGAGATTTTGGGGAAAATCTGCGTTCATAGACACATTTTTGGTCCGCCTTGTCTGTCATACTGGGAACATGAAAAAATGTGTTGCAAAGCTAGAATACATTAAGAGATTGAAAGGACAATTAGACCAAATGACCAATGTCCAATTAACATAAACATGTATATTTCCACCGGTGGCGTAACTCCTGTGGACAAGTGATATCCAAGTTCCCGAGAACTTGGAAAGGCTAGAGCTTGAATTTACTGAGCCTGGCCTTCTTTTCAGCAAACATATCGATTAGTCCATCTATATCAAGTGACCTATATCAAGTGCCTCCTCGCTCTCGATGAAAAGAATATCCAGCGAATCCAGTCGATCTTGAGAAATGGTTGAACGTAGGTAAGTCTTGATTAGCTTCAACTTGGAGAATGATATTTCTGCAGTCACAGTGGCGACCGAAGTGTAATAAATAGGAAATAAAACATACCATTCCGTCTTCCCAGGCGCGAAATACGTGAATTCCAGCAGACCCTGCTCCGCGATGTTTCCACTTGAACTCGCAGATGCGTGCCTAGTATTTTACCGGCCAAATTTGGGCAAAATATCAGCAAAACGGTGAAAATATGCCAAATTCGATTTACTGTCTGATACGGAAACATACAAATCCACACACAAATCTAAGGCATCGGCGATTTGGGCGATAGCTGAGGAAAGCATCAACCAAAGGGGTTCAAAATATGCCAAATGTGTGTCATTTTGGCCATTTATCGGCCAATGTCATGTGGCAACCCTGACCGAGAGCGAATTCATTGAAATTAGAGGCGCTATTTCTCTATAATATGTACCAGCGTAGCCTATCAAGTTCCAGTGTGTACCTCAGGCTCTTGAGTCAGTCGTGCGGAAAGAAGGATACGAGATTTGCAGTTGCAGGGGATATGATTTATGACGAACGTATTCACGCACAAAAAAAAAATATGTCCAATGTCTCGTTTATAGTTTCTTTTCCAACGAAAACGTGCCGTTTCAAAAAAAAAAGAATAAAAAGGTACCTTTCTTCTAAGTTCTGTACATCAGTGCAGCGGGGGCCCCTTTGGTCGGGGGCCCTGGGTTTGCCCCGTCCGAGCCCATAGGCGTTACGCCGCTGGTTGCGAATATTTAGGGGTGTCGCGAATCACGCCCAAGCATAAGAATAAACAATCACACTGTAGACTGACCTGTATTTATCATGCCATAATGTAATTGTATCAAAATGGTGGTTCTGGCCATTTCTTTTGTGCAGCTAGTTCTGGTTACTAACAAGAAAAAGCCTATTTAGCAATGAAGTCATAGCAACTTTCTAAGCCATGAATAAAAAAATAACCACTCCAAATCCATCAAAGACAAATAAATGGTAAAGTGCCTTGTCATTTCAAAGCATTCAAAGCATACAAAGCATATTTTCCTCACTTTGGAAGTTTGTTGCTTTCATATATAGGTCATTTAGTGTCACAGTTATCTTGGAGCATCCTCCTCCGTCCCCATGGCAACCACGTTGTTGTTTCTATGTAAGTGTTAGTGTGTTTTGCTGCTTACCTGTTGTGCAGGTACAGTGTCTGTTTAGCAGAGATCTCCCTGCTTATGGCTGGGGTACGTCTAAACCAGCGGCTATCAATGTGGGGGTTGTGACCCATAAAGAAGTCTCCAAAAATAAAGGGTGTCGCGAATCCTGCCCGAGCCATAAAATAAATAAGCCGAGATTTTCGCCTCGATCAACCAACAAATATCAAAGTTTTTATTAGATGTTTGTTAAAAAAAGCTACATTTCCTGCTATATTTTTTTTTATCGATGTTACATTATAAGCTGTACATCATTAAGAAAATTTTGTGCGGGCAGAAAGCGCGTGCACAAATGGCCCCAGTGTCAACGGCCTGTATATATGAAATATATACAGCATTTAAAAATACAAATTAGTACAAGTGGGTAGTAATACGCAGGCATCTCTTATCTCAGGGACCTAAAATGGAGATGTTGTGGTTTTATTAAAGACGACAATCCAGGCTATACGACACACGGAACTTTGAATAGAAGTGTCAGCTGCTGAATCAAGTTAACTTTGCTAAATGTGTATGGCTAATGAGGGAAACCTTACGAGAAGGAGAAAATGCCAAACTATAGAAAACAGTAGCCTATCCCGTATCATACATACTAGAGCTATTTATTTTTCCCTTGCCATTATATTGGCCGTCCCTGTTTCCGAGTGTTTGTTATATCGCCCACTATTGTGAATTTGAGGCTCAATGATGGCTACAGAATCCCTGTACAACATCAAATAAAACAGATCTTTGATGATCTGTAAACGGGATTGCTCTCGCGCATTAGGACCCGGAGCCGTATATACGGCACTGTAAGGACCTTTACAGAAACGTCGAGGATCCCCTTGGTAACCTGGCTCCACTCACCTTACACACGACGTCCTTCGCGAATGAGCAAAATATAAATATAGTAAACTTTGTCAGTCTAACGTGTTCAATTTAAGGAATCAATTATAACTCACAGTAATCGAAATACACATCCCCTTATTACCAAATTAAACAGATTATAAAGATGTTTGTTATACCGCCCTCTATTGGTAATTTGAGGCTCAATAATGGCTACATCATCAAATAAGCCATGGAAAGCTTCAGTTATGATTCGAGTGATGCTATACAATGTATATATATATAAACACCTGTTTCAAAGAAAAGTATAACGAACTAAAATAGGATTTATATCATATGTCTTGTTCAGATTTGAAGACCTATACTGCTAGACCATCAGCCTTTACTTCATAGCATTAAAGCCTACGTAAGCCTACCTCTACATATCGACCGTATGCATTTCAACAGGAAGGATGTGTTTGATTCTTGGAATGGATGCAGATATCCGATGATCTGTGTATGTTACTTTTTGTCTTTCATATAAACAACTTGTAAACTATCCGTTGAGAGTCGTTTCTTCATATAATTATTTTCCTTCTATTTTGTTGGTATTTTTCCTTTATTTTTTTTTTTTGATTTTCAGTGATATTTATTTTCATCTTTCTTTTCTTTTGTTTTTTGGTGTAAAAAACGATCTATAGTAGTATAAATAGAGGTAACGAGGTGCGACTTATTGCCCTGGACATCAAAGGTGCATTTGACAAGGTGTGGCACAATGGTCTCTGCTCAAAACTTGAGGCAAAAGGAGTCTCAGGCAATCTTCTCACTTGGATCAGGAGCTACCTCGCAGACAGATCCATCAAAGTTGTCTTATCTGGACAGTCATCAAGTACTTCCTCCATCAATGCGTCAATGCCCCAAGGGTCAATACTGCGACCACTTCTGTTCTCTGTGTTCATCGACGATCTGGGCGACGAATGTGAAAACAACCTCTACCTCCATGTAGATGACTCTACTCTGTACTGTGAGATCTCATCAAGAGATGATCCCAAGGCGGTAACAGCAAGCTTAAACAGAGACCTAGAGCGAATGAGGATCTGGGCAGACAAATGGAATGTGACCTTTGAGCCATCGAAATGCAAGGCACTGACAATCTCAAGAAAGAGAAACCCTACTAAGCTGGATCTTATGTTTGGCAACTCCAAACTGGCCGAAAAAGAGGAGCTGGAGATCCTGGGAGTCATAATTGACAGCAAGCTGACCTGGGCAAAACACATCTCCAAGGTATCATCTAGAGCTGGACAGAAACTGGGTGCCCTGAGGAAAGTTGCCAACAAATTGGACATCAGGGGACGAGCAACAGTCTACAAGGCTCAGGTCCGTAGCGTGATGGAGTATGCCTCTCTTTCATGGATGAGTGCCTCGCCCACCACCTTAGGACTACTTGACTCGATCCAGAAGAAGGCCCTTCGCATTATTGGCACAAGTGATGAGAAAGCACGAACTGAGTTGAACATCTCATCTCTTCACCTAAGACGTCAGGTGGCAGCAGCGACTCTTCTCTATAAGATGCACACCAACTCGTGCCCACCAGACCTAAAGGCAATGCTACCACAACCCTTTGTAGCTAGAAGAGCTACACGCTCTAGCTTGTCGATGCCTGGCCATGCTTTCACAGTACCAGTTTCGAGGACAGTCTCCACTGGCAGGACCTTCATTCACTCTGCGGTACAAGTATGGAACAGCCTACCAGATAGCGTAGTTGGTGACATTTCTGACAACGGTGCTCAGTCCTTCAATTGCAGGGTGCATCAGCATCTTATTTCCTGCGCCTGATGCTGTAGTTAGCCCCTCCCTTCTAGTTGTTCTAAGCTGATGTGGACGACTGATTGGCTCATGTGGATTTCCTTTATAGTACCCTGTTGTCTATATTTGGTCTTGACTTCTGTCAATCTGCATGGGCTATTGTTCACTTTAGCATTTTATAAAAAAAAAATTAAAAAAATAACATATACATGTGTTAGTGTGTGTTTGTGCTTATACCTGTTGTGCAGGTACAGTGTGTGCTAAGCTCTGCTTGTGGCTGAGGTGTAAATCAGCGGTTACCAAAGTGGGGGTTGCGACCCAAAAGGGGGTTGCAAAAATGGGGGGTTGCTAATCCTGTCCGGGCTCCCCATCCCCCCCCCCCCCAAGATTGCCTTGATTTTCGCCGCGATGAACCAACACAAATTTCGAATAGATATCTGTTCAACAAAATCTTCAATATTTCCGTCTTCCGTCCGATCGAAACGTCAGGCCCACTTACTTTTACACATTCTCTTACATAGGCTCTTTATTGGATAAGCAATTTGCTAACAGTTTTTTCCTTTCTTTTTTATTTTAAAGTTACATCAATTGGCAAGATTTTGTCTTGCTATTTTCTATTTTATTGAAAGGGTGGATGGTTTAATTTAATGATGTTTGTTTGATCATCACGTCTAGTGTTTCATAAGCGAGCGACCTTATTATTTATGTTTTCGGTTTTATTTACGATCTAAAGTATGGAGATAAAGCTCAAATGTCTGGTTGTATTCTATGAATGACGTCATGATCTTTTTCATTAGGGGATTCCCCCGTGTTTAGCAATAGCCTAAATACAATGACTAGACAAAGTCAGGTCTCGTCACTGCTGAAGCTGTCAACATTGTGTTTACTTGCCTTAGCTGCAAGCTTTTACGCATTCTCATGGAATGGTCCACCTGCAAATTTAAGGCACTTCGTTACTGTATATCAAAGAAAAAAATTAAATAGCCGACCGCATTTTTATATCAATACGATACCTTTAGTACTTATTTAAATGCATTGTGACTCTTCATGTTATAGGGGAAGAAAAAAATGTGTACTCTTCTGAAACAATCACAAAATCTAAATGGAAAAAACTCATGAATATTCATGTGAAACAATTTTTGTAGCATTAAAAACATTGATGAAACAATAATATCAAGATATTTACGAAAAACCCGTCTCGAAAATAAGCACAGCTACAAAGAATCATTTAAAAAAGTTGTCTCTTTGGTAGACACGCTGTTTTTGCTGGAATCTATTCCTTATTTTACCTACGTCTTTGCGATTTTATCGTCCAACATGTTGGCGTTCAAGAACAAAATCATGGTATATAAGATCACTGATCGCTTCCGTATGTAACCCGTGTAAGTAAGGCCAAATAAAGGTATACTGCGCGGGCCACTGCAAACTTACCAATTCGATGGTTCATGGTCGTAAAGAATAAATCTTCCCAGAATTCAATTTGAATCGGATAAGGTGTGCAGGGTACAGTATATGCTAAGCAGAGTCTGGTGTCGCTCGTGCTGAAATCTAAAGGATAGTTGCAATACTGTATTTTGCCAAAGCTACCATCGTTTTCTTCATTCTTTATTTTTTTGACTGAGTCAAGCCAGAATGCAACTCACTTTCTGAATCTCCAGTGTCTTTTATTGTCTATGAACTTCTGTTCTCTCAACTCGTTTTTTTTTTTTGGGAGGGGGGTGGGGCAGGGAACCGATACATGGTAAAGTATCAGTGGTAGGTGATAATGTAAAGGTAGACAATGATAATATTAGATGCTTTGCGATAAATAATCCTATTTTGCATACACAATGCTTATTCATATCTTATTGAGATTCTGTTTAATGTAAAAGTATATTGTGGTATCCATAATTTAAGCTAAAAACTCGTAACATCCAAACCAATTTTATTTCTTTTCTCAACTAATCCTCTTACATCAATATCTTTTGTGTTCACCCTGCTCATTAACCTATCTGTATTCTGTGCTAGTATTTTGTCCCTTGTATTGTCTTGTCATTCAGTCTCTGAAGAAGATCCTGCTAAGATCGATATGTCAGGACCCCTTTCTTTTACACAAACTTATTTTAGGTTAGTTTAGTCCATGTTTCTTCGACTATCTATCCTTCTATGATGCATCGTTTCGTCCGAGTTATGTGAAATAGCTGAAATAAATATCGTAAAGTAATGAAGGTCTTCTTTGTTGAAAACCCGTCCAAACCATATAGGCCAGACTGAGAGCGGGTGATTCAATAACATTTCCATTACACTGTGGAACGCTGCATGCATGAACTAATAAAAGTAAAATGATAAAAGGCCTGCTTTCAATAACTCCACCATGCTTAAGTTGCGTTTTACTTGGGAGCTGTAGGGTTTCTATCATTCTCAGCTAATATTAAAAGTTGCTTCTGAGAAGTTGTGCTGATTAGGACATTGCTCTATTGCAAATCAACCAAGGGCAGCGGAACCGGGGGGGGGCACAGGGGGCACGTGCCCCCCCCCCCACTTTTCCTCAGGTTAAAAATGTGCCCTTTTTCTACATAAAAATTGAGGTGTCTCAAGTTAGCAAGAGGCCGGGGAACCAGAATGAACACTCGGGAAGGGCCGTTTCCGGCCATCTGAGGGGTTTGTAAACCAAAAATTTCCGTATACGCTCCGCGCCAACCGATGGTGGCGCTCCGCTCGGATAGTCGTGCGTACAACTTTGCAAATCCTGGCTACGCCCCTGACTTTTAATGAATTTCTGTGGGTCAAACTCAAAGCTATTTCGAATGGAAAAATTTGTTAAGATATTAACAAGAAATAAACTCTAATTCGAAAGATTCCTACATTAGCAACTAGCATGATTTCACCTAATTTTGTCTCAAAAGAAAACTAATTGTTCCTTGTTTCCCAATTTGCACATTGGATATTGCAGTGTTAGTATGCATATTTTCCTTGAGGGGTGGGGGGGGGGGCGTTGATGGAGTGATGTGTATACGCAAATAAGATAATACAATAAGAGTTATAAAGGGTACTAAATATAAGGCTGCATCAGTCCAATCGAATTTCTGCAAAGTGCCCTTTGATGTCGGTGCCCCCCCCCCCAGATTAAAAGTGCTTCCGCCGCCCTTGAAATCAACCCAAATCGACGGCGCAACTTTTATTGCGCAACAAGTTGATACCCGTGTCTAACTACGCGATTCAACCTTCAATTGTATTGCGAGTAGAATCGCGTGTTGAATCGCGCAGATGTGACCCGGGCTTAAGGTAACTACCTGGGAAGACGATTGTGCTTCTTTATGTATCTCACATTTTCATATATAATTTACATGTCTACTCTATTGAGCCAAGTTATATATGAATCAACCAATCAAATTACTAGATGTGGTTTGGGAGTGCAAGAGTAACTGGACGCAGAAAAATTGTTTGATGTGTTAATTCACGTTCTTGTAGAGTTGTAACATTCCACTAAGAAATGGTAAGTGAATCACTCGCATTCTTTGAAAGGCAGCAGTTGTGACGTTTCTTCCAAGTGAGTTATTTCTCGTCCTTAGTTATACTGAGAGATTTCAAGTGACAATATAAGCTGTTTTATGCTACATGTGGGGTGATTTCCTGGCAGTGCACGGTAAGCAGCGGCCTTTTGGCTGAGATCATGTGTAGCATAATATTCCCCTTGTAGGGGAAACGTGATATAAAACTGACGATGATCCCACAGTCACAGTCTCCATGGAAGGGGACTGGTGATGAGACCGTATCAGTCGGTTCGTTGTTTGGCTTTTCTTTCCTGCAGAGTGACTTATCTTGAAAAGATCATGCGCAATATCGGTTCTTTCTAGGGGGATCGTGATAAACACTTGAGGATGATGACACAGTTACAGCCTCGATGTTAGGGGACTGGGGTTGAGAGCGGATCAGTGGTTTGGTTGTTTGATTTTTGTGCCCAAGTCATATCTCGGTTGACTTTTCTGAAAACAGAACGCAGTGTTTAGTTATTTTGTATACCGTACTTCATACCAATTGAGAGATGTCACGTGATGTTATTGAGTCTTGTTACGGAAGCGTAGTAATGACAAGCTCATTAATATCTTATACATATTGCAAACCGGTAAAATCTGATGATAACTGTTTTGTACAATTTAGTATTTCTAGTCAAAACTTACGATATCTGAAAATGACAGTATATATAATATCCACATAGTCACGTTTTTGTTCATTATTTGTCTTGGAGCAGGTGTTTACTTAATGTATTACACCGCTCGAAAATAACGAAATCGTAAATTGAGGGTGGTATAACAAACACCTTTAGAAGACCATAGTTTGATTACTTCGTAAAGGGGATGTGTGTTGGATTCCTAAAAGTGTACACGTGGGACTGACCAGTTTGACTATGTTTTATGTTTATCTTTTTCTCATCCACGAAGAACGTCGTGTGTAAAGTTGATGGGTCGAGGTTAAATGGGAGGGATCTTCAACGTTCTGTAGAGATCCTGAGAGTGCAGTTTATATGGCTGTTTTCAAAAAAGTCACCAAAGAGAGAACCTGGGGCACGAAAACCAAAGTACCAAAACGACTGATCAGCTCTCAACCTCATTCCTTGACTGTGACTGGGTGATCATCAGGTCTGTATAACGATTCCCTTAGAAAGAACAGATACTGCATGATCTTTTAAGGATCTTTTAAGGATCTTTTAAAGGCGGAGTGTATAGCCTAGTGATTAAAGCCGGCGTCTCCCAGTCATGAGATCCCCGGTTCGATTCCCCGCCGACAGCAATGTGTGTCGTCTGGCAAGGGTGTTGTTCAATAACAACTTCCTGATATGGACGTTAAATGGATGTGTGCCGAGAGATTGGCTTCGGTCGGCTTGCGAGTCTACAAGCCTCCATGGCTTCTTTCGCGAGTTCCTGCTTGCGGGAAGATCACATATACATACATCTTTTAAGGAAAAGTCACCCTGCTGGAAAGAATGTATGCATTAAAAGCCTAACAACGAACAGACTGATTCGCTCTCATCACCAGTCCCCTTGCATGGAGCTCGATACTGTGACTGTGTGATCATCCTCAGGTGTGTATCACGATTCCTTTAGAAAAAACAGATACTACACATAATGTTTTAAAGAAAAGTCACCCTGCAGGAAAGAAACTGGACACGTAAAGCCAATAAACGAGCTGTTTCGCTCTCATCACCAGTCTCCTAAAAGATATATTCCACGTTTCACAGCCATTGAAAATAAATCCTATTGTAGTTCATTAATTTTCTTTTAAACAGGTGTTTTTTCATAGTAACATTGCTTGAAATATAACCGAAGATTCTCAGTGCTTATTTGATGTTGTACGGGGCTGCTGTAGCCATTATCGAGCCTCAGATTATCAATAGAGGGCGGTATAACAAACATATTTGGAAAACCATAATTTGGTTACTTCGTAAAGGAAGTGTGTCTTTGGACTGCTCTGCGTTATCATTGACTTTCTTAAATTGTACACGTGATACTGATCAAGTTTACTATATATATTTTTATCTCATTCGCGAAAGACGTGTGTAGGGTGAATGCGGCATGAGTTACCAGGGGGATACTCAACGTTTCTGTAGAGGTCCTGACAGTGCCCAATATACGGCTCTGCGTCCAGCTTATGCGCGTGATCAATCCCGGTTACAAATCTTCAAAGACTTTTGATAGCGCTGTAACATATTTCAATCTATGTGCTAATTGTGATATGTTCACAAAGATCTTGTCTACAATAATTACGTGAAGAATCGTAGATCCAGTATTTTCCATTTGGTAAACTGAACACAATTTCACTGGCGATCAACGCTCAACTGTTGCGCGGACGTGATTGAAAATAAATACTTCATAGAATCTTTCTGATTGGTTTAAAACTAGGTGTGTGTAAAGTTAATCATCATCAATATAATCAGCAGTTATTTTTAACTTTGCTTAAGCCACCACAAATGTGGGAGAAGCCCACAAGGGCTCATGGATTACAACTTACACGGCGGGTGGCTTCGAGTTCAACATTTTAACTCAAATTTGGAATCTTTTCAATTAAGAAAGTCATTTCAGATGGGAAAACCGTAAATTGCTCTTGTATAAAAAACCAACCTTGCAATTAGCCGGAACCGCCCGATTTCTAAGTCCCATTTCTTTAAATGTACAGCCTTGATCCACTCTTCCACAACACCGGGTTACAAATCGTACGGTGGGTAACATTTCGTTGCTAAAACGTGCTAGCTATGAGTGGTTAATACCATATTTTCGAATATGTCACACTATGTATGAAGGTTCTTTACTTTCAGGCGTCAGTCAGAGATTCCTCATAGCAATTCGCGGTGATTTCAGAAACTGCAGCTTGTCAAGTTTAGATGAACTATAAAGAACCGATATGACAGCGCCCTCTGTTTTGATTCTTTTATTAGGGCTTGGCTGCTGATTCTCGTGAGAAACACGTGTTATTATAGGAATAAGATCGTAGTTCAAATCCGACATAAATGGCATTGACTATCACGAACCTTGCTACTTATAGCCTAGTCAACATTTTATCAACCATAATATTACTCTGCAGTAGTACTACTCCGCATTTCTAGATAGTGTAGCACATACATGGTACTGCATGTGTGCAGGTTGTATTAAGATGAATTAATGACCAAAGTGTGTTGCTAACATACTGTACAATTATTACCAGATAGTAGCTAATGTGGAAAACTGGTATTTTCGGATTCTTACCGCTTTTGCACGGTTAGTACATCTCGTCAATACGGTATATTTTAGCTTTCTGTGCGTTTTGTCAAGATATAGTAGCAAGATTTCTTAAGTTTTGACGAGTAATACTAAAATGTACAAAACGGTTATTATCAGATTTTACCGTTTTGTTATGTGTTTAAATGTTCAATGAGCTTGTCTTTACTACGCTTCCGTACCAAGACTCGATAATATCACGTGACATCTCTCAATTGGTATGAAGTACACAAAAAAACTAAACACGGCGTTCTGTTTCAGAAAAGTCAACCAAGATATAACCTGGGCACAAAAATCAAACAACTAAATCACTGATCCGCTCTCAACCCCAGTCCCCTAACATCGAGGCTGTAACTGTGTCATCATCCTCAAGTGTTTATCACGATACCCCTAGAAAGAACAGATACTGCACATGATATTTTCAAGAAAAGTCACCCTGCAGGAAAGAACCTAAGCATATTAAAAGCCAAACAACGAACCGACTGATCCGCTCTCATCACCAGTCCCCCCTCGCATGGAGACTGTGACTGTGTGATCATCGTCAGTTGTATATCACGTTTCCCCTACAAGGGGAATATTATGCTACACATGATCTCACTGACAGCCAAAATGCCGCGTACGGCTTACCGTGAACTGCCAGGAAATATCCCCACATGTAGCATGTACGGCTTATATTGTCACTTGAAATCTCTCAGTATAACTAAGCACGAGAATTAACTCACTTGGAAGAAACGTCACAATTGCTGTCATTCAACGAATGCGGGGGGTTCACGTACCACATTTTAGCGGAATGTTACAACTCTACAAGAACGTGAATTAACAAATCAGACAATTTGTCGGCGTCCAGTTACTCTTGCCCTGCCAAACCACTTCTACTAATTTGACAGGTTGCTTCATATATTACTTGGCCCAATGGGGTGCACGACGTGTACATTATATGAAAATATGAGATGTATAAAGCACACAATCGTCTTTCCAGGTAAAATAATCCTAAATATTACCTTAATCTGTTAGTGGTACAATTTCGGCCACTCAAATCCCACCATTACCCGAATTATTTACTTTTGCCAACAAAAATAATGCATATTATTTAAATTAACGATGTTTCGAATTTTTCATAAGTAAAATCATTGCTATCCACAATCACGTGTGCGCTGAATGATGGATTTAATCATCAATAAACAGCATACAGCATACACACGAAGACAAAGTAAAATGTAACTAAAGCATGTTAGAGTTATTGAAAGCAGGCTCTTGCCTACATGTAGTTACCTAATCACTGTTTACTTCGTCGGACGTTAGGCTAAGTAGAGGGCAGCCAATTCGCCGTACGAATTCTACTGTTTGACTTTCTGCGTTGCTTGGTCTTGCCATTTTACTTTTATTAATTCATGCATGCAGCGTGTATTGGGAATGCTATTGAATCACCCGCTCTCGGCCTGGCCTATAGGTTTTGGACGTGTTGGTAAACAAAGTAGGCCTACACCAATTCACGATAAATACTTGAGCTATTTCATAAAACTCGGACGTAATGATGCAACATATAGAAGAATAGATAATCGAAGACATATGGACTATACTAACCTAAAATTAGTTTGTGTAAAAGTAAGTGTGCCTGACATTTCGATCTTAGAAATCTTCTTCAGAGACTAAATGACAATTAACAGTAACAGAAGGGACAAAATACATGCACAAAATACAGATATGTTATTGAACAGGGTGAATACAAATGAGATTGATGTAAGAGGATTAGTTGACAAAAGAAATGAAATTAGATTGGATGTTACGAGACTTAGGCTTAAATTATTAAGACCACACTTTACCCTAATATTATACAGAATCATAACAATCTATGAGTATTGTGTATGTATGATAGGATTATTTATTACAAAGTAGTGCATATTATTGTTATTAATATGTATTCTTTTACATTATCACCTACTACCGATACTGTACAATTTATCGGTTTTACTGTTCCAAAAAAAGCGGTTCAAACACGAGTCGAGAGTCATGAAAGTTTGACCTCGTGAATGCATAAGCAGTTAACAAAAGTTAATTGCTAATGATTAATTGTTTTATCTATTAATTAGGGAAGGTTTTTTAATAACTGTATTCATAAAATTTTAGGTGTATTATAAACATATAACAATAAAAGACAGAGGTTCAGAAAACGGTTATAATTAAAGGAAAATGTTTGCATTCAGGCTTGAATAAATAACTATTGAGGCTCAATATTTTCTACTAATGCTGACGTTAACTGAGTGAACAAGGTCACGTATGAATGTATACTTGCAGAATGGCTTATATGACCTTACGATTATGGCATTGTCACATCAAACGTGAGTATTTGGAGTTCATTGGAGAGGAAACTAGAGATCCTATATATGATTTCAGTAACTATAAGACAGACATATGCATTAGACGGAGACATACTTGGTAGGGTGAATGGTTTAATTAATGCTGTTTGTGTGATCATAACATCTAGTTTTCTATAAAGCTACCATAGATAACTTAAACTCATTGCTGTATTAGCGATCATTTATTTATTTATTTTTCATATTCCACAAAGAGTCAAGTCTTACAAAAAGATAATAAGAAGAAGGCTAAACAAAAAGTCGTCACCATTTCTACCAGAGCCTTTTTTGACTAACTTGAGGCTTATATTTGCAGTTTTATTTACGACCTAAGGTATGGGAGTAAAGCTCAATTGTCTGGTTGATCTTTTTGAATGACGTCATGATATCTCAAATTAGAGGGAATGCCCCCGTGTTAAGCAATAGCCTATCTAAAGGTACTAGAAAAAAATCAGTTCTCGTCCCTGAAGGATATTATGATTTTGTTTACTCTCCTACTCTATTGTGCATTGTTTTGGAATAATCCACGTACAAATATAAGGAAATTGGTTACCGTATATCACAGAAGAAAAAAAACTACACATACACTAGCAGTTTATTATATCAATGCGATACCTTAAGTAATTATTAAATTGCATTGTGACTCTTCATACAATAGAGGAAGATTGAAAGAAGTTTGTTATCTTCTGAAACAGTCACAAAGCTAAATGGAATAAACTCATCAATATTCATATATTTACATTGTATAGTGTACTGTTCAAAGATTATATTGTATGCCTGTTTAACCTATGATGCATATTAACATAAAATTGAAGCATGAAAACCATTGACAAAACAATAATATCAAGATATTTCCCCAAAACCCGTCTCGAAAATAAGCACAGTTATAAGGAATAATTTTAAAACGTTTGTCTCTTAGGTATCCACGATGTTTTTGATTGAATCTGTTCCTTCCTTTACCTACGTCTTTGCGATTTTATCGTCCAATATGTTGGCGTTCACGAGCAATATCAGGGTATATAAGATCACTGGTCGCTTATGAAGGTATCCCGTGTTGAAAATGCCTGACTTAGGTGTAATCGCGCGGGCCACTGCGAACTTAACAATTCGATTGTTGTCATGGTTATTAAGAGGTAACGACTATGAGGTCAGAGTCGAGCGTAGAATCGGAGATTTGACGCTTACTCTAGCGTTAAATAGCCGTCCTCCCAGAATGCGAATTGAATTGGGATAGTTGTGCAGGTGCGGTATGTGCAAAGCAGAGTTCTTTCTCAGCTTGTGCTGATATTCTAAATGATAGTTGTATAACTTGTATTTTTGGCAAAAGCTACCAATGTCTTCTTCATTCTTTATTATTTTGACTGAGTCGAGCCAGAATGCAACGCGCTTTCTGAACCTCCATGGATAACAAAATGATTTTTATTTTGGCAACGTCGGCTGTGATTGGTTTAGCAAAAAGTTAGTAGAATAGTAGGGTTACAGTAAATCCTAGCATTTTCAAGGAGGCCACTACGTGAATTTATACGAATATCCATACAAACATGATTTTAATATCATCGTATATACCTTTACATTATCATCGTAATCCGAAGGGATAGTTTTGTTATCTCTCCCTTCCAGTGCTTTATATTGTCAAGTTTGAAGACTTACAACAAGTTCTAAAGTGCTATAAACGTGTCTTGCTGTCAAAGGAAATTGTATCAGAACAATATATAATTATTCCCATAGCGTTAGGGAAAGATCCTAAATGGTTCCACTGAAGTGACGTAATGGCATGTTAGCACCGGTAATTATTATTTTATATATGCTTGGATGTTGAAGAAGATGAAACAGACTAAACAAGATGTTAAATCAGGAGGACGGAAGGTGACTCAAGTCATGACAAGAGTCAATTCTCACATCGAGATAACTTTACAGAAATGATACCACCAAATATCTGGGACTGAACTGGCCGAGTTTTACTTTCAAAACAGATTAAGTGCACGGGAGGCTAGTTTACCTTACTTTAGGTAATTTGAGGAGATAAGTGGTTTAATTGGAGTACGTTACTACATTATTAATGAATTCTTCGAAAATTATCGATGTTTGCGTTATTTAATCCCACATTAAAGAGAGAAATTCTTGTCTGCAAAAACTAAATTATTAAACGGAAAATGAACACTAAGACAAGGAGATCTTGTATAGGTTCATACTCCCAAACTTGTCTTTGCTTTTGCAATCATTAATCCGTTACTTACTGATGGATGGATGGATGGATGGATGGATGGATGGATGGATGAATGGATGGATGAATGGATGGATGGATGGATGAATGGATGGATGAATGAACGAACGGATGGGTTGATGGTTGGATGGATGGATGGAAGGGTAGATGGATGGATGGGTGGGTGGGTGGATGGATGGATGGATGGGTGGATCGATGGATGGATGAAAGGATGGATGGATGGATAAATAAATAGATAGCTATATAGCAGGATATATAACATTCAGTGATCAACATTTCACTGGGATGTACGCTGGCTGACTTACAACTGATACCTGGCATCCCTGGCTATACGAGACACTAATCTGCTGACTGGTGGTCCCCGTACAGGAGAAAGTTGCTGTTATTGGTATTTTGTGAATCATAATGTGTAATAGTTCCAACGCAAAAAGTTTAAAAGAATCATGCGTGTCTCTCTTTGGCTAACTAAATGCATCTTAATGGGTTGGGCTGTTGTCTGGGGCCCCGTACGGGAAAGTTGCTGTCATCAGTGTTTTAGTGTTCTATTATTCAGAAATAGAGATTTTCAGTTACTGCTATCCTTGTCTCTCTTTGGATGAATTCATATGTTTGGGGCACTTTGGGGCTGATGTCTAGGGCCCCGTACAGACGGAATTTGCTGCTCTTTGATAGAGATATTAAGAGCACACTTTGACGGATGCTTTATTACTAGATTGCTTCATGTTTAGCCAATTGAGTCGATCTTGGTGGGGTTAAAATGTCCTTCGATGAATGGAATATTAATTCAACGATTAAACAAGGTAGTTAACGGTAAAGCGTCTATCAATCACACCACACAGCAAGGCAGAACCATGTAGGCCTATTATTGTATCGATGGAAGAAATCGTGGGTATGTTGAACTTGGTGAGAGAAGAATTGTTTGCGACTCGTTACTTCGGCCCTTGATTTGAATTCTTTCGTTTTACCTAGGCTACACATAACTTACCTGTTTCATACAACAATAGGAAACTCGATAGAATTGCCTATTTTGATGGTGACTTCTCTTCACTATACTTTACATTACAGTCATCCTATCTTTAATTTTGAAATGTCAACGTAGTAAACTTGACTAAATATACTTTTCTAGCAGGTAGGTCTTGTTTATTCTCTGTTAACTTGTTTAAGTTAACCACTTAGATACGATATCTGAACATATCATCTCCTATATCTACATAAATACACTCTTACAACAACCACTTATGTATTCTGAACTAATAACCCCGTTCGTTCACCCGTTCAAGGTACAGAGGGTCTTATTTATAGGTGGAAAATGGTTAACAAACATTTTATGATAGGTAAAACTGCCTTTTCAAAACCAGCAGTGATAAAGGTAACAGGATATACAAGAATAAAGAGCTGATTTTTAACAAGAATGCTGGCTGCAACAATCCATGAAATCCCTATCTTGTCAATGAACCTAATGGTAAGTATCTCAAACTTAAGTCTACCATACCGGATGTCTGTAGTATGTCACATTTACAAGAGACAAAAGAAATACCTCAAAAAAATTCTGAAAGATGGAATATAAACTTGGTTTGCTATCATTCATTATCTTTGGTGTGTTATATCCATACACTACTAGAGATTTCGAAGTTTATATATTGACGTTGGAATTGGAGATCAAATCTAGGGTGATAAATTTTCTCTTCATGGGAGCTCTGTTATAAAGTTTCCACTTTCTTACTTGACCATTGTCATGTTGCTCATATTTTTTGTCGTTTTCATCGCCTATCGTACATTTTAATATATTGATCAATTTGAATACAATTTCCTCTCTGGGTCTGCTTTAAATTAAAAAACAACTAAAATTAACTAACAACAGATAATGCTTTGACTTCCATTGCGGTTATTAATCTGTGAGCCACGTGGTTATTATGTGACGTTGTGGGAATGTCGTGTACTTATATGTAGACATCAATATATACTCCACTGTCTTAAATCTTCCTAAAAGATGTAAGATATTAACAAACTCGTAAATGTATGTAAGAGGTATGAAAATTATCTCAAATCAACTTGGTCTGTATAGTTTAAACGAAAATGAGTTTGGACAATATTTGCTTGTCAACATATATCGAAATCTTACTTTCGCGGATTTAATTTTTTGTGCACAATGGTTAAATCTAGATTACAGAATAGTCTAGTGACAAGTTTGATAGCTACATTAAAGAGTAATTCCTTAACATATTCCAATTTGAAATGTGGTTATAACACTTTACATAGCTGCTATGTAGAACGGCAGTCCCCTTGTTACGACCGTTTGATTTGGTGTCACGGACGGTAATCAAGTCAAACGTTTGATAATAGGCACTGTGTATTATCAACACGTAATGATGACTGCATCAACGGTTCTTTGGCAAGAAAGCCAAGCCGAGAAGAGGACTTCGGAAGACTGTCACGATTGCTGTTTACAGAATCGCATGTGTGCATGTTGACTTGTGTTGAAAAAGTTAATGTTTCCATCCTTTCTATAGACAGGGCATGTTGTTATGTCGATTGCGTTAATGATCCTTTCCAAGACAACATGTTTGTCGTAGTTTCAGATGGCAAACATGTAACACATTTTGCGATGTGTATCAGTAACTCAATGTCTTCTTTACTTCTGAATTGCAAACAGACCATTAGAAGCCAGTGAAAATTTGTTATGCGTCAAATTTATCAATATTTTTATATTTAAGTGAAACCCTGGGTGTTGTAAAGTACACACAAAAGCAGAATAATATTCTTTTAACATAAGCGAAGTTGCTATTCAGGAAAACAGGGTTTAATTCTTTATTTATCAGTATTTTTCAAACTATCCAGAGAAAATGTGAGACGGCCAATTGAAGATAACGGGTCATAACCCAGAAAGCGTGGCAACACACCATTTTGAAGTGCTTTTGATCCATATTTCATCAGCAAATTTATGTCACCATAAATAAGCCATTAAATATTGAAACAACCATTATTACAATACTTGCAAAATCTCAAGTTTGCTCTGCTTTCAAACAGTATACATTTGGTTACAGAGATCAGTCCGAACTATTCGTAATTATAAAAACAAAATTATTAAAATAAGAGTAAATAATGCCAAATATCATCACAACCTGTTTAATTGGTAAACTGTTACTTCTTGAATTGAATATGTATCCCTTTGTTAACAATACCGTGTTTCGAAGTAATTCATAGTACTACACTTTTTTTTGAGTGAGTGGTTGTATGCACCACCGAAGTAGTTGTATTGAGAAACGACTGCAGCTTTATTCCGAACTCTGAGGTAAAACCCTTCGGTTTCATTAACTAATCAGAAAAAAAGTCGTCACAAAATGATATTGACTTTCCTTTAGTAGTTTCCTTATAAAAAGTAATGTCAATACATCGGGTTTCGTCTGTGGTGACTTAAAATTATGGAAAGTAGAACTTCTTGTCATATCGTAATTATCGGTGTTACAACATGACAGCGTGGTAAAAAGTCAGAACGGACCCATTGCATATTAAGTCGAACGATGTTGCGTGCCACATGTTAAACTAAACTTTCTTAACTTACCGTCTATATGAACCGAATTATTTATGATAATTTGAAATTCAACTGAAGTGGTGTATCTACCAAACATTTTACCGATTCAGATACAAACCTTCGATCCCGAGAGTATATGTTGCCATAGTGATGTTACCAGTAAAACAGCTGTAAGATCCTTCATGTTTAGAACTTGATACAATAACAATATTTGTAATTGGGAATACTAAAATTATTAAAATAAAAGTAAATAATGTGAAATACCATCACAATCTGGGTAATTAGTAACTTGTTACCTCTTGAATTAAATATGTATCTCTTTGTTAACAATACCGTATTCGAAAGTAATTCCTGGTACTACCCTTTTTTCTGAGTGAGTAATACTATTCAGTATTGAAGTAATTGTATAAGAAACTAACTACTGCAGCTTTATACCAGACTCTGAGGTGAGACCCTTCGGTTTCATTAACTAATCAGATAAAAAGTGATCACAAATGTGTCACAAAATGATATAGACTTTCCTTCAGTAGTTTCATGATAAAAAAGTAATTCTCAATACCTGGGGTTTTCGTCTGTGGTGACTTAACATCATACAAAGTAGAACTTCTTGTCATAACGTAATTATCGGTGTAAGAATATTACAGCGTTGTTAAAAGTCAGAACGGACCCATTGCATATTAAGTCGAACGATGTTGCGTGCCACATGTTTAACTTAACTTTTTGAACTTGTCGTCTATATGAACCGAATTTTTAATGATAATTTGAAATTCAACTGAACTGGTGTATCTACTAAACATTTACCGATTCAGATACAAACCTTCGATCCCGAGAGTACATGTTGCAATAGTGATGTTACCAGTAAAACAGCTATAAGAACCTTCATGTTTAGAACTTTATACAATAACAATATTTGTAATTGGGAATACTAAAAATTTTAAATAAAAGTAAATAATGTGAAATACCATCACAATCTGGGTAATTAGTAACTTGTTACCTCTTGAATTAAATATGTATCTCTTTGTTAACAATACCCTATTCGAAAGTAATTCATGGTACTACCCTTTTTTCTGAGTGAGTGGTTCTATTCAGTACTGAAGTAATTGTATAGGAAACTACTGCAGCTTTATACCAGACTCTGAGGTGAAACCCTTCGGTTTCATTAACTAATCAGATAAAAAGGCATCACAAACGTGTCACAAATTGATATATACTTTCCTTTAGTAGTTTCCTTATAAAAAGTAATTCTCAATACCTGGGGTTTTCGTCTGTGGTGACTTAAAACCATACAAAGTAGAACTTCAAGTCATATCGTAATTATAGGTGTAAGAATATTACAGCGTTGTTAAAAGTCAGAACAGACCCATTGTATATTAAGTCGAAAGATGTTGCGTGCCACATGTTTAACTTAACTTTTTCAACTTGTCGTCTATATGAACCGAATTATGAAAATTTGAAATTCAACTGAAGTGGTGTATCTACTAAAAAAATTTACCGATTCAGATACAAACCTTCGATTCCGAGAGTATATGTTGCAATAGTGATGTTACCAGTAAAACAGCTATAAGATCCTTCATGTGCAGAACTGACAGAGTTTACAATAATAGAATAATTTAGTGCCAGTGAAACAGAATCAGCAAATCTATGATAAGTAGGAATTCTGGCAATATATAAAACGTCTTCTTCCTTTTTCCAGTAACTTTTCGACTGACTTTCGACAACACAATCTAACACTACGAAACGTCCTAATGGAACGAACAGATGATCCGGCGGAAAATTGAGCCCGACAGATATAAATGAAACAAATGATAGCGTGATAACAAGTTTCGTTGCTGACATGGTGAGATCCAACTTTATCACCTAAGTAGGATATATCTTGATAAAATTATTTGTACCGCTGTTGTCGATGTTTTCTCAATTCTTGAATTCTCGAATTGAGAATTGAGTTGTACTCACACTAGTAACTCAAAGAGAGATTGAGTCTCTCATGTATATCATATTTAATAGTTCGACAAAATGGAACCGAAACGGTTAGTATCTATTCAAAACTTTTTATGCCACGGAAAATATATGAAGTGCTTGCTATGTCAACACGGTTTTGTGAATAAGTTACACAATTGACCATATGGTCTGTAGTGTATTGTTTCACACACATAATAAGCAGCGTAAAAGTCAAGATTCAAACCGGACAATGACCATGTGATTAACCAGCGTGAGAATTTACAGCATCATCATAAAAAAAACGTATGCATTATAATTATACAATGCATATCAAATTGAACATGCATAATAAAAAAAAATGAAGAATTAACTCGGGTGATATAGTTGTAGTTAGTTTTTGTTTCACTCTAAGCTTAGCACGCTCATTCTGTAATAGTCGACGGTATTAAAATAAAACATTACAAGGGCTGTAGTTGAATACACCTGGTTTGAGTCTCAACCGAGTACTAGCCCACTAGGTACGATTACGAGCCAAGTCCGAGTTCAAAAACAAGTCATAACAAGTATACTGGAGTCCGGCCAGTATGCAAAGTGATGTTTAAAACATTGCATGAGAGTCTATAGGCATACTACCTTAAGGCCGACTTTCTTTCTGCATTGGTAAAGATAATGTTACCTGGCTTCATAAGTATAATCTTAAGTTGATACCCCGATTGGTTCACCCTGGTAATGCCGGCCAAAGATCATTTCAAAAAACTATAGAGGGTCACAATGAACACTGCTTCTTTCTAAGTTGAATGTAATATAACTTTCGGTATGGGAAAAAGGACAGCATGTAAAATTATACTTTCTTTGTTACATAGTTGTACCTGGATTATGCTGCATTACCATTACAAAACAGTAATTTCAATTATATTTGTTATAGGTTGCGGGGGGGGGGGGGGGGGGCACGAGTATTTCAGTGGTAAGCCTTAAGTCATTTATTACAGTCATGCCCATTTCTGAGACTCTGTAATATAGATAGATAGAATGCTAGGGGCCTATGTCTATGAATTACAAAGGAAGCCATATGCTCAGCACAGCACAATTTATCCTAAGTTACGTCCTCATTTCCTCTCAGAATAATAGTGTAATAGTATATAGCATATGCACGCTTATGTTGAGCACATATAATGGCTATGTACTATGATGTTTACACACATATTATAACAGTGTAAAATCTGTACAGCTTTAATATCATAAAGCTATTGCAGTCATAGGTTAGTAAAGAAATGCACAAGGACGCTGAGGATAAAGAGTCTGTCAAGCTGACTCCCTTTAAATGTATTATTTATCTTTAAACTAAGTATACATTGTAACAAGTTGTGGTGAACTGTTCATTCGCAATATGGGACCAAAGATCACTCATGTTTATTGCGACTTGTTTCATAGTGGTACTTTGATCTGGTTGAATTCTGAATGACTTATATTTTAATATTGTTTGACTAAGTGAACTATACATTGTAAGCTGTATCAACATCTACCATGAAACTCACTTCACTAAGAGGAAGTATCATGGTAGGAATTGCTTCAGGTTTTATGTTTGTATTATTGTATTATTCCTTGTTATGGTATAACAATTGGACCAGTTGGTTATATGCTGTAAAGTTTGCAGTCTAGCTGATACATGAATAAAGTGACTGAGCCTAATGATAGCCCAGAATAAACTGGACCGGAGTCCTCCAGGGCTGACTTTTATCAAATGTTGTAGTGGTTTAAGAATAGAGAGATTAAACATATTTTTGGTAGACCTGTACTTCAACGAGGGAAACTCGATAGTGACATAGGTAAGGAATACAGTGGACAATGTGTAGGCACGGTTTAGGCATCAATAGCTCTTCCTCTTAGTCAATGTATATTGTTTTATGCTAAATAAGCAATTTAGAGAATACATATATATATTTTATGTCCAGAGGTTCGAAACCAGTAAGGAGGGTCGTCATTCCACTGTAGGCTTTGTCACCTGTATCGAACAAATGCTAGTTCTGTTTTGAGTGACATATTTTGCCTTACTCTAGAGATCAAACATGATGCTCACATCCTTTGGTACCCAGATGGTGTACAAAAAGTCAAAGGAACAGTTTTGGTGGAGTTAAGTAGAATTTATAGAACAATGGATTAACAATAACCTTTATATCTGTACTGAATCGCCGACTTCATCATCGATTCAATTTTAAAGAGCATCATGGAAACCGAAATAGTTAAAGATGCATTACTATTAATAAAATTCTTCTTTTATTTAGCTGCAGTATTACTTATTAGCACTGAAATTGTTTGATAGTTTCACTGACTTTGACTTCATATTTACTATTAACGCTTGACAATCAACTATTCAACGCGGATTTGGGGGTTCTTGATCTTCTTTCAGCTCCACGAATATTACAATCAAAATGGATAAGACTGCTCTCACCATCACATTAGTCATTGTTTATGTGAATATCACGTGCTTTTCATCAGGTAAGATTTTTGTTCATTCCATAGTGGCCAGTATTTGTTATAACTGACTTGTGTGCATTGCTTGGTGCTTACGTCCATCGAAATTAAAATAATTATGTAACACAGTACACGGGTGCTCGTCTAATTTGCATCTGGTAGACACCAACATGTCATATGGTGCATTAAACCATCTGATTATTCGACATAACTCATTTTAATAAATTCTTTCCTTATAATTATCATTTATGTAGGTGAACAAGGTGGATCAGCATGCAACTCTCCCCAGTATCTAGAATTTGGGCGACCTGGCACTGTTAGCTGTGCCTTTGTTGATCAATTTTTTGGAGTTTATTGGTATAATTCAACTGAGGTTTCAGATGAGTCTCGACCGATAATTTACTACACAAATTCACAGAAAGATGGAGAAGGTTATCTGTCCGGAGAATTTGACGTTTTTCCAAATGGCTCTCTTGTTATTACAAATGTTTCCCTTCAACACGAGCATGTTTTTACTGTCATTATGTTTAAAGCCATAACGGAGGCACCGGTAACAATCAACGTTTCAGTCTTTGCCATAGGTAAGTACAAAGCGACCAATTTTCCCCTAAAATATCAACACTATGGAAAGTATCGATGAATCTTCCTTGCGTTTAATTAAAGTGTTGTATATATATGTCAATACTGAGGTCATTATAGTGATTGAAATCCTACTATTGAGAGATATAGAAACGTAAAACAAATCTCGTTCTAACTACAGAACTAGTCAAGATGCAGTTCCTTATTTCCTTCACAATAACCTTGTCTCCCAAGGGGAAAGAAGTCAACTGCTAAGGTTCTTATGTTTTCAACAAAGCATCTATATACCCTTGTTCACTATATAGACAAATATATCCATGGCTTTTGCTTTCCGACTCACAGTAAAACCAAGACAGAAATTTCCTACAATCAACATTTGTGGAGACAAAAGAGTTTGCTTCTGGAAAATCGATCAACCAGTGATGATGTTCTGCTACGTTAACGACTCAAGACCTGCCGTGAACCTAACATTAGTGACAAGAACAGTCTATGGAGATGAACAGTTGATGGCAACTCCTTTGCTACAACAACAAAACCATTTGCATACCTCGACAGTTGTTATGAATTTGCCTATCAGGGCTTTTGTAACTCTATATGTTTGCACAGTTAACGAACCTCCAGTGTTGATGGAGAATAACGAAACAGCGATTCTTGTACAAAGCAGTAATGGTTTTAATAGCACTGAAGTCAAGCCTGTACAAATGTTTGCAGAAAAGGGTGAAAACGTTAATATCAACTGCTCATGTAGCTCATATAATTCAACACTCTACGTCATATGGATAAGACAGGAGACTGAAGTTGTGGCTCACAATATCGCATATAATGTAATGTGGCAAGGTTACTGGATAAATGAAACAAATGACCGATATTACATAACAAATTACAGTAATTTGGTGATACCTGATATTACTGTAAAAGATGACGGTATTTACGCATGCGTCACAGGCAATGGGATACGGGAGAAGGTAACAACAGTCAACATCACTGTATACGGTAGGTGATTGTATCATTTTTCATCTGTAACGATGTCTTGTATGAGAATGTTTACCGAACACAGTTGGCTTCAGCTGCATTCTGTAGGATGAAATTGAATTTCCAAAAGGAAATCTATTTCTTTCACAGTCGTTGCCAATATTTAATTTAAATGCATTTGTTTTCAAAAGCGCATTATTTCACAAGAAACGGTCATAGTGAGACAGTGAAAACATCCCAAACGAGTACGTTTCCTGTACTAAAATTCGCAAACATACATTCCTTGAAGGATAACATGTGATAAGATAAGAACAGATACATCCTCAATATGGTTTTGAAATCCCTGACAAGTTGGATGCTCTGAACATTGTTGTCCGTGTTGCGTTAAGTGAAAGGAAAATCAAAAAGCCATGGATTTATAATGGTTCCTTGCCAATATTTAGGTAAAGAACAGTAAATGTTAGCATTGAACACAAGCCTCACAACCAATAATAACTAACTATAATCATTTAAAAAAATTGAACACAGCAAGCATGCCCCATGCAGTGTATTGCTTATCGGTATCGCTGTAAACGAAATGCGTGAAGTACATTCCCGTACGTGGAAATTGACAGCTAATCGTCAAACAATAACATCTTTGTTTCATATCTCAATAATTCGTCGAAGTTTTTCCTCAAGATAAGTTGATATTTTGAGATTGAAAAGTCTATCGTTTGAGATGAATATTCTTCTTTTGCTACATGTTCACGATGAACTATACAGAACAGTATTATATCCCACTATTGATCAGGCCTATCATGTTAATCTATATCACTATGAAAGTTACAACAATGATTCTTCTCATCGGCTCTTACAGTTCAACCTAATCCTCAGTACCTTACCGTGGACGGTTGCATCGCACAACAGAATTGTTTGCTTTCTGTCAAACGAACTGGAACACTAACTTGTAGATTACACAGAATTCGTCCGATTGTTTCACTTCAATGGCGTTTCGTTGATGAATCGTCTCAAAACAAGTTCCAAAAAGGAATATTGACAGTTACAGAAGCAAGCGAAGGATCCACTTATGACATAACATTCTCGTCGGAATATTCTACCGAGGACGATTCATCTGACACTATACAAGTGGAATGTTTTGTAGATGAAAATGTAGATTTACCCCTGGATTGGTCGACCTGGTCAAAACGACTCGACCTTCTAGTTCCGCAAGGTGAGTTTTTACATTAATTTATGCATCTTATGACCCATTTCCTATCCAAGCCAAAAAGTAGTATACTTAATTTTACTGAAAGAAAATATTAAAGTCAATCTTTATACAAACTCCTTTAGTCTCATTATTATTTATTTTGAACTTATTTGTTTTCCACGCAGTGATCGAGATGTCAACGATAGAAAAACTGTTGTCTACCACACTTGGAAAATTATTATTTTCGTTGTCGCTTGTGTTTCCTTTTACTATTGCGGTGATAGTAGCAATATCATTTTCCTGCAAGAAATCTATGGGTAAGTTGGGCCACTAATAATATAATTCATAAGGGCGTACACTTTTGATGTCAATATACATCACAGCAGGGATTTCAAACCCGGAGAGCACAGGGTGTTGGGGCGGGGGGGGGGGGTGGGCAATTGCCATCCTCACCCTGCAACACATACACAGTCTTGTTAAGAAACACATTGGTGCCCTTTCCATCAATTACAAGTTTCCCTTTGTTAATACAAACAATCAGTTTATAATTTGGATAATAAGAAGTGTCCGTTTTGTCAAAGAGATGCCCTTTTGCTAAAATATAAAAGACGTAATAAGAATGTGACCCCTTCTGAAAAAAAAACCAATATTGAAATACTGCAATTTGTGGTACGGAATGCACAGAGGATCCATTTTAAATAGGAAAAACTTTTCAAGTAACTCTGTGGCTTGCTCCCCATATCAAAATTCCTATGTCCCACTGCCATTGGAAGTTAATGCTCACCTTACCACCCCTGCTACCCCAGACTAAAAACTCTTTAAAGCAGGCGCTGCCTCACAACATTGAACGTACTTCCTACATCAACGTGTAAGCTCAAAAGAGGTAATGATTATACCAAAACCGTGCAAAACTCGTCGAAAGCGATTGTGTTACCAACGCACATTGTGGAAAGAATGGACGTTCAATGTCTTTTGTATATGTTATTGTGGAAAAGATTTGGGATTTTGTTATCTCTCTTAATCCCTGACATAATAAAAAACATGATAATAAGATACTTTTTGGAGTATTGGTAAGATTTGAATATATTAAACATTATTGTTTTACCTCTGTTTATACGTAACATTGCAGTGGCTGTATGGAGTAATATGCTCTTGAGTATGATTCACATGGTGTAGGAAAAGTTATCATCTTATGAATCATCATTCAATTTTGATTTAAACTGTTTTCGATAAATAATGTCACTGTTTGTAAATGATCACAAGATTGTAATCATATTTCTGTCATATTTAAATAAAAACAAGAAATTTACGTAGATTTGACAAGTTTATAAAGGCTGGTAGATGAGGCATCATTATGGATGGGAGGTGCCTATGGTCTATGGAGACGCCAATACACGAATAAATGAGACACACTTTATACGTTTTCTCTTTATTAACAGCCTGGAAGAAGATTAACTTCACCGACATTGTGGATGACGAGGTATTTAGACAGTTATTTATACAGCGTTACGATAACAGATGGTTATTTTACACTGCTAACAAATAATATAGTAGCAAACCAATATCCACAGAACCTACTCCGTTTCAAGTTCAATGGACAACACCAACATCAGCAAACCTTTTCCTTCAAATATACACCAACTGAATAACAACTGAACATCTTAATAGCATCATACCTGGAGTGACTAAATACTCAGAAAACAATCCTTTTCATAGAAAATCCTGCGTTTTGTCACATCCATATTCCTATCATCAGCAACGGCAGAGCCAGGGGGGGGGGTGAGTTTTGCCATGCATGCCTAAAAGTTTCATTGAAAAATTCCGATAACAAAATAATGCACTTGCATGAACGCAAAATAAATAAAGGAAAGATCGGAATAAGTCAAAAAATTAACTTTGTCTTGACTTCACAGAGAATTGTAAGTTCGATCAATTGTGGTTTCAGCCGTCTCGCTGCAAAATGGGCCCTGCCGTGCCTAATGCTATCACTATAACATTTTCTGGAATTAATAAGAGTATATTGACAATTCCTAACGCTTGTCAAACTACAATTTTTATTAAAATTATCGATAGTTGTTACACCATAGACAATCATTCGTGCACCTAAACACGGATGCAAATTAAACTATTGACCTATTAAGGCAAGATTACTGCAGTCTCATCACAAATGATTGACGGTTGTCATTCGAAGACAATTATCCAGTTAAATAACCTCTTTGTCAACAGCAATGTTAATAAAACAGTCGATAGTTAAACCCTTTCCAAACAGAGCCATTAGCTTTAAAGTTGAACATTCAACGGAAAACATAAGTCTAAAATGACATGTACAACAAACCCATTTAAAGACGGCATTGTTCAAAGTTATCAATCTCATCTACATGTTTAATCGACATAGTAGTCCTAACCAAATTTTACCACACAAACGCCAATAACATCTTGACTCAACGTAAGAAAACTTTGAATTTTGAAATACATAGACTGCTACAGTCACATTCGATTTCAGTAACTAACGAAACAAATTAAACTCGTCTTTCTCTATATTTAATTCTATAAATAATATATAAGTTTTGATTTATTGTGACAGGTTCAAAATTATGTCAAGATATGGTAAAAGACTAAGAGACTGTGAGAAGTAATTCCATTTTCCATTTAATTCTATAAATAATATATAAGTTTTGATTTATTGTGACAGGTTCAAAATTATGTCAAGATATGGTAAAAGACTAAGAGACTGTGAGAAGTAATTCCATTTTCCATTTGATTTTATTAATGTTGCAGATGTTGCCCATGTTAACTCCTGAAAATTTAGGTAAGTTTACATTGCTTATGTTTAAGTTAACATTCAGCTACTGTGGGCATTTTTTCCATAAATCCTTGGAGAATGCATAGCATTCACAATTGAGGTTCTATGCAGCATCTTATTAATGATAGGAATGCAGGGTTATAATCTACTAGAAGGGGATATTATGGGATGATTTTCTACTGTCTTGCCAGTATATATATATATATATATATATATATATATATATATATATATATATATATATATATATATATATATATATATATATATATATATAAATATATATATTTATATATATAATTGCAATTGTAGTGAGTTGGAATATATTTATATATCTATACATATTTTTATTTCTCCCCCTCTTTCCTGTGTCCAGGAAAACTAGCTACGTTAAGGAATGCGTTAAAAAAGCGATATAAAGAAATCTGTGAGACCTTGAAACCTCTACCGAACAGCACGAGTACATATTGCATAGATGAATTATATATTGACGGGGGTCTGAAAGTATGGTCGAAAAATGTACTTGGAGAGGAAAGGTGGACCGACCTGCGTTCTCATCATTCAATAATTGGGAATGACAGTGAGAATTACGATAGGGTTATCATACAGGGAGACTCTGGGTTTGGTAAAACTCTGCTGTGTTGCAAAATAGCTCACGACTGGTATTCTGAAGATAAATCTTCCCCGTTTGGGAAGGTTGATATTCTCATTTATCTGCATGCAAGGTTATTAGCAGAATTACCTTTATGTACTGCAATAAAACACCACCTTTTACCAATCGATACCAATTTGAGTACTAAAGACATAAAAGGGCTGCTTTCGTCTGTGTCATCAATTATAGTCTTAGATGGTTTCAACAGAGTTCCAGTTAGTGGTAGCTATGAAAAATCCGAACTTAACCACATTTTGATGAACAAAATGTTTCAGAACTGTACAGTAATTCTGACTGCATTGCCAAACTTTTTACCAGCAAATTACGCTCCTATCACTAAAAGAATGAAGTTAGTGGGATTTAGTGACAGAGCTCGGAATGACTACATTCGTGAAAAAGTAGCTAAAAGTGATCCAAAAGCTCAGGAAATCATCAATTCATTCTTTAAGAAAAATCCTGAAATATCTAAGTTTTGTCACGTCCCGTTATTCTTTGTGTTATTGTCACATTACAGCTATCAAAAAAAAATTCCCATCAAAAATGATGCAAGAAAAGTAACCGAAATATTTCATCAGATTGTATTGGCTTTAAATCGGTATGAAGAAGAAACAGAGGACAATGTTAACGATGGGGAACAACTGAATACTGTAGTCGGTTATGACAAAGAACTTGAATCCGTAGCTCTTAAGCGTATCCTCAAATCACAAAAAGGCTTCCGGTTCAAAAAAGAAAAGCTCAAACCGAAAGTAGGGAAAACGTTGTACGATAAATACACCACTTTGGGATTACTGATTGAGGAGCAAGTTGTCAATTATACCATTGGTAAGTCCACCAGAACGAACCAGCGAACAGAAGTTAAATTTTACCATGCCATTTTCTTGGAGTGGTACGCAGCTCAAGAATTATCCCGAATAGCTGAACATTCTAAACAAAGAGATTTACTGCGTCGTACTTTGGACAAGATTAACCCTCTTAATCATCAATACGTCTTTCGCTTTGCCTGTGGGCTAAATGAGAAAGCAGCTGTGAATATCGTCAAGTACTTAGAAAAGAAAGGCGGTGACTACGAAAAGTTTGCCCAGTTATGCATTGCAGAACAGAAGGGAGGCACCAAGAAAGTTAATAGCATGGTTTCAAAGCTTTGTTCAAAGCCAGTCACCATTGATGATGATGATAGTGTACTTTATCAACGATCCGTGGTACAGCTGTTGGAAACCGCTTCTAAATATCATGTAAGTATCTGTTTTATCATCTTTGTATGTCACATCAACATAGAACGTCTCCTTACATACATGCATGTCGTTTCATAGCAAACACCGACGCATCGGTTACCGATTGCTAAACTTCGAAATCCTTTCAAACTCAATAATCAAAAAGCTGAGTAGGCCGCCCATGATCTTTCTAATTAGTTACTCTGCTACTCCAGACAACAGTTTAACCTTTAAATATGTAATAATAACAATAATAATAATAATAAGTTAGTTTTTACGACGCTTAAGCGACCGCAAATGTGGGAAAAGCCCGCAAGGGCTATGGATTACAACTTACACGTCGGGTGGCTTCCAATTTATCATTTCAACTCACATTTGGGATCCTTTCGATTTAGAAAGATGAGAAAACCGTAGATTGCTCTTGGATGAAAAACCTACCTTACTATGGCCCGGGCGGGAAACGAAACCCGAACCTCCCGATTGATAAGCCTCATTGCTTCAAAAGCCACCGCCTTTATCACTCGGCCACAGCACCGGTATAGATATTCGACACAAAACATAAATTTGAGATTTACTGACAGAAAAGAAGGCATTCCTATTAGAGACAATATAATACGTCATTTAGAGACTCAATGTTTGTCATTTCATAACATATGTTGATTAAAAGAGACTTTCTTACATTGATGTTGATTTCTTTCCCACTTCTCTTTGGTGATAGATCCATATAGAGGTTCTGTGGTTGGATACATTAACAGTTTCGTTTAGTAGTGAGCGTGGATATCTTGAGTTTGGTTCAGGTGTACAACTTTCAGTACTTCAGACACTGCAACAGTTATCTATTTCACATTCAACCAAATTTACGGAAGATGAATTTGCCGGCCTTCTGGAATACGCATCTTTATGTCAAAGCATGACGGGATTCAGGTTTGTAGCCTACGATATATAGCCTGTATGATGATTAATGAGCCGCATATGTAGTGTTATAAGATTCAGGGTAACTCTACAAGCATTAAGTATATACTTCTGCTAGCAAATTGAGGTCCTTATAATTACAACGAAATTTCCAAACAATGCCCTCATTCATCTAGTACCTTACAACTAACATGTTAAAGCACAAAAAGACTCAATCGCCTTGCTACGTTGTTCTGTCTTTGTCAGTTTCTTGATTTTAATACAAAACTGATCCCTAAATTTGGATCGACTAGACAACTTATGTACTGTTTACAAATAGGAATGTATCCAGTAATTAGACATTTCCGGCTGTGATGAAGTCACATATATGAAATTTAGTGTACACGCTTCACAAAAATCCTCTCCATGACTTTCTACAAAAACTATACTATGTACTATAGTTACACAGTATACGTTTCATGGAAGATGTTGATTAAGTGCTGTTAAATGGGCGTGAAGAATTACCAGTTTCATTTGAAAGAAGTGTTTGATACGGTAATACATTAAAATTTTTGGCGATTAAGAGGAAAGAGGAATTAAATCTAAATTAAAGATAAATAAAGATGGCCGGTAAATTTATATCACCCGCAGGTTACGAAAGTGCTTGCTTCCCGCTGAAGTACCATACTGCGAAGCGATGGCAGCGTTGGAAACACGTAACATTTCAGGTAATATACGAAAGTACATTTAAAAAATTACAACATGAAAGTATAATTAATTGCCTTAACCTTACAAGGAAAGGATTTTCTTCTAAAGTGATATCTGGCTTGCAGTAATATATACGTGAATCATCATGGATGCGAACATTATTATTCTACCATTCACCTCGCTTTATTATACTTTGTATATAGACTTAGTTTATCGATTTATCACATTTAGAAACTGTTCTATCTGTATTAAATACAATCAAACGGTAAACATTAAATAAGAAACGTTTCTAACAAGTACACTATTTACACTGTAACAAAGTATACTATGCTCTTTATTGGTGACAAATTTTGGTTGTTATATTATCCTTCGAAATTATATATGTATGTATATGTATATATATATTTATATATATATATATATATATATGTATATATATGTGTATATATATGTATGTATATATATATATGTATATGTATATGTGTGTGTGTGAGAATCGTAATCGATTATAGTTCATTAATTAGACATTTTAAGTCTATACAATCAAGAAGAGAAACGCTAGAATGAACCAGTTTTTCATAATGTACTTTCTTCTCTTAGTGGAATGGATACTGCCTGTAGGAAGCAAATCTCGATATTGCCTCAATCTCCAAACAGGACAATGGGAAGTAAGTAAACCCTTGAAAATGGGCTTTAATAAACGTCCAATTTGCCTTTTACAAAAGAGGGCCTGCTTGAATGACAATAACATACATAATTGTTAGCGAATTATTAGACTCAAAAGTTGTTCAATACTGGCTAGAACGGTCATTGGATTGGTATATGACTGCTATCAATCCTTGCTCTTCATCATACCCTTGAAACATAATTTTATGTATGAAAGTGTACAAATTATGGAGATGTGTTACGTTGCATTTTGAAGCTCGTTTGATATTAGTAAATGGCATTCGTGTAATTCACCCAAAACGAAACTACTCTCTCAGTCGCTGACTACTGCACCCTTAAATGAGTATAGCCTATCGATGTTGAAATATAATCTATAGTTTTTGAGTAAATTTTCTAATCTTTTCAATACGTAAAATTTTAACCAGTACAGAAAATTAAAGACATTCGGAAGCTAGTTCTTGATACGTCATCCCATATGGCATATCTTAGTGTTAGATACATCTCAATTACAGTTATATTACAGTTCCCGCCTTTCATACATGCCAGTTTATTTAACATGAAAGAGAATTTCTCTTAAAGTTTAACAGCTCCGGCCAAACCTTTTATTTGCATCTGCAGCACAAAAGACAGAAAATGACTGATGACGAATACGCGAGAGCTGTAAGTAGTTTATCACTTTACTTTATACCCGGCTGATTTATTTTCACAGCATTTTCTTGTGGTTATAATGTACAGTTGTTTGTTTTCTTACGAACAAACCTATGTCAAGGTTTAGAGTTTGAATATATCGCAAATAATTGAAAACAACAACAGATAGGTAGAACATGTAATCATCTTTGTCAAGTTTCAAAAAAGTAGAGTCGGTAGAAAAGTTATTAAGGCATAAGGAGAAAGGAGAATACTAAGAACAGTATGTTTGTGGTCAAAGACTGTTGCAGGTTAAGTGGTGAACGATGTGTAAGAATATTGGTTTAAATGGGTGTTATTGTATCAGAGCACAAGCTATGTCTGTATTACATTCGCGATAACCAAACTCTTTCAGGCCCGAGATACCGGAAACGTGTTGATTTCTTTTGCTTAAGCAAAAACAGGACCGAGGCATAGGAGTTTCAAATTGAAGCTGATCATAAGGTTGTGATTATCGTATGTGACAAATTGCATCCACATTTGGGGTCCGCTGAGAAAATTGCATAGGGAAAGAGGGGTTTGGGCAAACAAATTCAGTTTCGCAATAACCGTTTAACTGTCCGATGCATTAAACGGTAAATTACCATAAAACCATAAACCGTCAGAATTGAAGCGATTTGTTTGGTGTCTGGCGCGGGTGGAACAGCAAGGAGCGGTAGGGCAACGAACAATTAAGTATTCCCAAAGAGAGTCCAAGCCTAACTTTGGTTTTGGCTTGGGTGAGCAATGTGTATGCCCATAAATGATACTCTCAAGCCCCTCTCTTGAATACAGGATCTCTTTTAAATTCCCAGTACGTTATAATCCGAGTACTTTTCGAATACTCTTTATTTATTAAATTATTATACAATACTTTTTTTAAACTGTTCTCTAATGGTCATTAAAAGCTAATGATAAAACAGTTGAAGGTGATGACATTGCTTGCATCTTGACACTGGTGGAGTGAGACGCACCATTGTTGCACTATTACAGAGTAATTATACAGTGCAATGTTAAAACCATTATGGGACTTCATGTAGTAACGTAAATTTAACGAATTTTATTGCTGTACATAAGTACTTATAAAGTGCTCATCCTAAGCAAGTACCAAGCAAGTACTTTAAATCGGGTACAAGTGCGAGTATTTTAGCATGTGATTACGAGTACTCAATGACGAGTAAGATTACTTTATCACCCGAGTACTTTTCACCGAGTGCGAGTGCATACAAAATGTACTCGATACTATATAATACTGAGTACTTCTCCAGCACGACAACCACCGAATTATATGGTGGTTCGAGTCGTTTGAATCAGTACGGTTGTTTCTGGACGGCCGTAGTAACTGTAATTTAGATGCCAGCTGCCGGTGTGACAGAGTATTTCTTAATCCGTTGCTTTACCTTAAACAATCCAGTTAAATGGATATGTCTATTAGTTATGTAAAATCATCACAACGTATAGGAACAGTTTCAATTCGTTTAAACCCTAGTTTGTAGTTTATGTTTTCATTTGTAATATTTGTCAACATCAACATGATTACATTTGGAGAGGTTATTGCTTGAATCTTACTTCATGTATTCTCCTCTTCCACAGAAACAAGTGCTCGGGTTTGATGAAGTAACCGACATTAATGTTGTATGATATAATTCGGAAGTCGCCCTCCCAATCAAACATCACATGCAGCCTTCTTTATTAACTTCTAAATTTTTAAATCTGTAAACTTTAGTGTTTTCTTTGATTAAATTAAAATGTTATTGTAAACTGAAGCTAATAAACAGACAATGGTTGAATTGCTGTTCTCCATTGTATTATACTTCTAGATGACAGTAAAGTGAGGAACATATAGATTCACCACTTTTCAAGGAGGTGTTGATCCATTTCGGAACTGACTAGCATTTTGAGACCGACTTCAGTGACTGGCATAACAGCGTTTCGAGAAAGTAAACCAACAAACTCAGGAAGTGTGTTTTATAATTACAACATACACACTGCTATCGGCTTGAGGACATGGGGTGCGCGAAATCACCGGACGCTGTACGTTAGTTTAAGCGAGCAAATATATAACAGAAACATTATTATACCCCTAGTGGTGCTATAGGGTGGAGCACCTGGACGCTGCCGCGTATTTACATACTTCGTGTTCCCTCCGGAGAGATTAAGGCACAAAATTACATGTGAGAGAGAAGAAATAATTTCCTCAGGTATAGATATTTCAAGGCCGCGGTAGGAGTGCGTAGTCATTTCTTGTTCTCTTGAAAGCGACTTGTTAGACAGATATTATCCAAACCTGGGAAAAGTAGACGAAAATGATTGAAGAATGATTGTATGTGTGTGGTTTTCTTAACTTTGTTTTAAGTTATTACTCTCACGTTCATCTATGTAAGAGCACTCTGAATTCAGTCATATTTGTTTAGACCGACTTGGCATTGATTGACACCGGCTTTTTATTTCACTGGGTATGTCTACCAACTCACCCCCTCCCCGTACGTATGGCCTTAATAACATGTATATATTTTCGCCATTTGAGAAGCACTATAAGTAAATTTTGCTCACCGGAGTGTGATATTTGTTAAGTAATGTATCTGTTAAGGATATGAAATACTTGTCAATACTTGTAAATACTTGTTATTTGACTTAAAATGACAAATTTTATCCACTTTATCTTCACATGTACAGAAATACATACATTTGGCTTTATTAAGACCTATACTATGCAACTGATAGGTAACAGCCAAGACTCAGCCACTTTAAAATATTCATCGTGTTATGCATGAATGACTTTGTATAGTGTATAACGTGTACATATCCGCCGTTGTAAGAAAAATACAGTTGTAGAGAAACGCATCCAGTACGTATACAGATGTACGTGTTTTCATCGGTTATCCTTGTTTCTCTCGGCCCAACATAACACCGGTAACGATTATGAGTTGTAAGGTTAGGGAGGGCGCCAGTCACAATATTCCCTCCACTGCATGTGCAGAGCGGCCTCTCAGTCTGCCTAGCTCTTCATTCAGGTGTCTCACCACTATCAATTGCTCCCATTGACTTACACATTAATGTGGTCACTTTCCAAGGCCGCTAGAGCATATATAGAAGTGTTCAACTGACATATCCTACCCACCATATGATAGCTGATGGCTTGGCCTATCACAGCACATTCAACTGTTGCCACCATGACCGTTCATATTTTGAGCTAGACGTTGAGCATAGTGCTCCAAAACCCATCTGCCAGCTGTCGCTGCCGAATTTTCTTGTTTCACCAAAGATTTTTATTTCCAAAATTCCTTAAATCACCTTCAATTCTACCGATTTTTAGACAATCAGTAGTTTATTTAATATAAAGTCCAAATCTTCCTTTTTGATAACATATCTAACAAAGTGTTCCCGTATAGCTGTTTGACATTTTCCAGAACACTGGAGCGGGTTTATATCAATTGATATGTTTGCATTTTTATTATCGCCAATAAGATTAGCTATACATACCATATTCGCTATATACTATATTATTGCTCACTGGCTGGTACAGAAACTACTGTTCATATCCCACAACCGTGCATCATTAATTACTACTTAGTTTTAGTAATCCGGTAAATTGTGTTACAAGTGGCACTGTAACAACTGCAAATCTGTTAACTTGTTCCCATGTAATACAATAACTGCGCGACTGGAAAAGGAGTCTATGAAGATGAGAATGCTTACGAGATAGAGGAAAGGAGGTGAATGGTACCACTTGATTCCAGTTCACACCTCTCTTTAAATTACGCAAATTCGTCATGCCAAGAAAGAAGAAAGGCCATGCTCGGTTACATCAATAGGCCTACTTATAGCATAAAACGACCAGATACGACTTCATTTAAGAATCACGTATTAATAAACTCGTACTAAATGGTTGGTACAGCAATTGCTGTTCATGTCCCACAACCGTGCATCAGTAATTACTACTTTGTGTTCGTAACACGGTAGAATGTGTTATAGGACATGAACAGTAGTTACTGTACCAGCTATGGGTATCAGGTGTTGCTTCTTGAATATCTCTAATGTAACATGGAAAGCCTGATTTTACCACGAATTGTAATGTATACCTCAGTTTCGATTGCATATATGTATCTTGGGTTTATGAATGATCGGTTTACAGGGAATGCCACAATTTTGGGCAATAGCTTAACTGCAGCCAAATAACGTGTGGAATAAACCAAAAACAACGCTCACGGCGTTGTTTAACAGACCTGTTGAAGCAACGTGAAATAAAATCTCATATCATACGGCTCCCACATCTTTCTCCCTCTATATATATTTTCACGTATGCCTAAATATGGCTTGAGATTGTGTCGATTCGTAATAGATGTTCTATAAGGCAATTTAGTCCCTTGGTTGCTGTTGAAAATTTTCGAATGTTTGCATTAAACTGTACAGCCGATTACCATGGCTTCGTCAGTTAAAACTGGTAAAGGTGAGTCCCCATTAATAAGATAAAACTGATGCCATGTGTTATAATTTCTTAACATTTATGACCCTTTGCTACTAAGAAGGACTTACAAACAGAAAATACTAAACACATAAGCCTAATGATTTACTGGACTATAACTATGATACTACTCTAAATGTTTCGCCAATAACCACGTCCACAATTTTAACAGAAATGGGGATCACGCTTGGATGACACTTTACGTGGATGACACGTGGATGTCACAGGATCGACAGATCGTGGAGGACACTTTGCTGCACTATTCAAACATAGGGACAGTTGTTTAGACTCCTGCCTCGTCATTAGTTGAAACAACCTTTGAGAATGGACTGCTGACAAGTCTAACATGTGTGACGGTGTTATAATACACTTCTGTAATACTGATTAACGGTTGTCTCCTATTCACAGTATACAAACTGATCACACCATGTACATTGGGTGCACAGTAGCATCTGCTGACAGGTCTAACAGGTGTCACAGTGTTATATTACACACTTCAGTATTACACACTTCAGTACGAACTGATCAAGCCCATGGGCGCAGATCCTGGTGGAGACAACGGGACGCGTCCCCACCAACTTTTTCAGTGATGGGGACATGATATACCATGTCCCACCAATTTGTCTTGACCAAACGCTGCATTTCAATTTGCCCTGTATTGAACTTTGGCGCAGTTTAATCCAGCATTGTGCAAATGACATGCTATAAAAGACGAGAATTATTACTATTGATACTAATTAGGCGAGACTTCTCGGCTGAAGTATATGAAGTATGTGAAACATAATCTATACACGAGACTGGTAAATCGTGGTCAGCAACACGGACTGAGTGCGAACAAAACGATCGTTAACAACTCACACCGTGTGTTAGCAATTTGAACTAGCTTCACGTCCTGCGGTGTTTCCACTTTCAGTTGAATTACCTGAAGTTTTGGTCAATTTCGGGAGATATTTTGAGAAGATAAAATTTTGGAAGGAAAGTACTTGGATGTTTCTAATTATATGTCTCTGAAGTAATAAAAAACTGGGCCTTACAACCTGCTACACTATAGTACACTTTTCATCGTACTGTAAGACGTATGAGCTTTCTAAGATGAACATACGCGCATGTAGGAGCAGCATTCATATAAGTCGATGTGACTTAAATTATCACCAGTTCTCATTTTATTATATTTATCCACAGTTGTTAAATATAGGACGGAAATCGCATTTGCGACAGTCTATGATTGTTTTCTGGGAGAGGACCAAAGACCCATCGTATGCAAAAGTCTACTTGGATTATTTGTCCCCTGATTTTTTTTCTGCAGACGCCCATGTATTTCCCCAAACTAAATTTCTAAGCCCTGGAGATCTAAACTTAAGGAGGTTTGGGAGCATCATTGGGTTTGGGAAGTGTTGTTTCCGGCGATCTGGGAGGTATATTTGCCCAAAAAAAATCTTGTACGCTAAGCGCAAACCCATGGTCGCGCTCCGCTTAGATAGTATCAGAGAACAGACACGCGTCCCCACCATTATCCAACACTGATCTGCGCCCATGATCAAGCTGTGCATTAGGTGAACTGTATTACATACGATCGTCATTTGAATGTTAATGTATCCATAGTGATGAGTTACTTAATTCGTAATAGTCGCATGTTGTGACGTATTCTATATTATTTGAGAGGATATTGAACGAAATGTGTTAACTTGTGAAAAAAAACATGAAAACCTGATAAATGTGATGACCTTCAACTCATCAATATTTATATGTTTACACTTTTAAATATACTGTATAGAGATAATTCCACGTTACGTCGAATGATGTCACGTCTTTATACGTTGTAGCACTGAAAACATTAGTTAAATTGTTATATTACGATATTTTACAAATACCTTAATCCAAAATAAGTACAAGTTTTCAAAGCGGCGATGTAAAGTTTGTCTTTTAAGTGTCGATGGTGTTTCTGGTGAAATAAATGTCACTCTTTGAATAACTCTCAACAGTTTTATTGCTACATATGATATTTGTTCACGAACGAAATCGTGGTATATAAGATCACAGGCAGATTACACAGCCAGCCCGTGGTCGATATGCCTAATATCTGGTTTCAAACACGGGTCAGAGCGATCCAGACAATTCAGTTCATGCATACCATGTTCACATGGTTACTAAGGGGCAATGTATTTCGCATTAGAGTCGAGCGAAGAGTGGGTGACTTGACGCTAACTCTAGCATTAAATACTAGACCTCCAAGATTTGAGCTCGAATTACGCTGAGAAAGCTTGCATATGAAGTGAGATGGGGAGAATTGGAAGTAAGATGGAGATGCGATAGTTTAGGTAGCTTTAAGTGGATGTAAGATGGAGATGTGATAGTTAAGGTAGCTGTACTTGGAAATAAGACGGAGATGTGAGTTTAGGAATAAGTTAGGAGTAAGGAGTAAGATAGAGGATGGAAGTAAGGAGTAAAATAGAGGATGCGAAGCGGGAGGGTAGATTAAATAAGTTGGATAGATAAGTAAAATGGGGAAAACTTTGTTTTATCTTTTGGGGCTGGTTTGCTATTAATCTGAAAAAAGTTTGAAATTGTGTTGTCTTTCCATACAGTTGCCGTATTTATGACCATTTAATCACACATGCTAGAATCCAACTAGCATGGGTCAAATTTGGCAAACTAAGCTTCATTTTCCGTGACCAGGACCTTCCAACATCACTGAAGAAACAAGTTTTCAACCAGTGCATAATTCCTGTACTATCATATGGTGCGGAGACCTGGACAACTACAAAAAAACTGGAAAAGAAGTTGAGAGTGACAGAGAGGGCGATGGAAAGAATCATGATTGGAGTCACAAGGAGAGACAGAGTAACCAACCAAAACTTAAGAGAGAAAACCAATGTCCAAGACATCATAAAGGAAATCAAAGTCAAAAAATGGCGATGGGCCGGCCATTTGGCCAGGCAACATGATAACAGATGGACAAAGAAAATTACCAACTGGACCCCAAGAACTTGTGTCAGAGGGAGAGGCAGGCAGAGTAGAAGATGGACAGATGAACTCAGAGAATTTACAGGTGTTCTATGGCAAAGGAGAGCACAGGACAGATGGAAATGGAAAATCGATGAAGAGGCCTTCCTCCTGCAGTGGAGCGAAATAGGCTAGAAAGAAGCATCACACATATCTAGACGGTGGGAAATATTTCACTAAAAGTTTCCCACAGAATAATTTTACAGCTTTTCGGTTGATGATTGAAATTACTCTCTTCCTTTACTTTCCTTTTCCTCTTTTGTTGTTTGTTTTTTTGTTGAAATATATGTTCTGTGAGGCTTGGTGAACAAAGTCTCAGTTACCAATAGGTAATTCAACTCTTTACATGCTTCATCTTGTGCAAATACATATGTGTTATGATATGCCGACAGGGAAGTCGAGTCCATGGAAGTCAACCCAATTCCAAATCCGAGTAGGCCTACATGCAGATAATCCGACTCAGATAATCCTACACGTCCGAAGCCATGGTAAGCCGAGTTCCAATTAAGGCAACCAAAATCCAGAGTATGATATATAAATCATCATCTACTCCCCCCCCCCCCTACCCAGTCGTTTTCGGTAGTTCATAGCGTTATTTTTGGGGCTGACAACACACCAGGGAGTATAGTCATGTAGGTACCAACAAAGTGATGGCACTTGTGAGCGCTGTGACAGGCTCAGAAGAAGTTGGATACGCAGCTAGCCTCTGAAACTGCAAATGTACAGAGACTATATGAAACTATAAGATTCAACTTCCAGTCATATAGGTATCGTTCACTTGGCCAGTAATGCTAAATATTGTAGCGCACGCGCACTACAATAATGAATTAACTGCAGGGTTCAACTTAAGACCATTTCAAACTAACGGCAGTACTGACTCCTACAATAGCATAACTATCCTGTTTCCATAAATCAGTGTTCCTGCACCTTGGATGAAGAACAAACATTCTATGACCAACTGAAATGTTTTAATGAGTTTTTTTATGCAAAAACAATGTAAAGAACTAAATTTGTAAAGTTCACTTTCGTGGACTCTATAGGCTATATAATATTCCATGCCTTCATGCATATTTTTGTGAAATTCAAAGACTTTTCAGGCCTGGAAAATAATTTAGCAAATTGCCTATAATGGATGGGAAATTCGTTCAACTTTTAAGTAAAACATATGAAAAAATTGTATTGAGTAATAACAGACTGTTAATGATATAACTCACAACACTGGTTTTTAAAAGTTGTTAGCACTTACAAGCGCTTGTTCTCGTGTCGTCGAGAGCTATAGCCTATATACGTAAACTTATCTACATCATTTAAGGGGCTCAATTAAATCAGTTGAGAATTTCATTATTTACTTATGCTGGTATTTGCCAAGACACTTATTTTACATGTTTCCGACATTCACAGTGTATGAATAAATGCTCTATTTGGCGCGCGTTCTGTTATTATCTGTAAAGATACAGAAGCGTAGGAAAACCGGGATTTTCTATAAAAAAAAAGTTATAAAAGGACGTCATCAAAAGATGTCCTTCGGTACATCTACTTTTCCCTCAGTATTAAATAGTTCCCATATAAACTCAGTAACAAGTATGATTATCGCTAGCGAACCAACGATGACGTAGACGGATATATTATAATAATACCGATGAATTGAAATATTTGTGAATACAGCACTATGATCTTTTCGATAACTGAAACACATATATTTGGCTCCACACGAGTCAATGAGGTTTATTGTATGTAGTATGTACTATTACAATACAAATATTTGTCTTGATTAACCTAGACCAACGTAATCATGTACGGGTACTTCACGCATGTGGTTCAACCACTAGTCAAAAAGATCTAGTTTAGAAATGGCGCCCTCGTTTTCAATTAGTTACCTGATTTTTCGGAATAAACAAGTATATCCCTAATGGTGTGGTCTATGTCGAATTAAAAATGCATAAACTATAGGTTAATAAATAAAAAGTAACACAAACATGAAGTAAAGAATAAAATTAAGTGGAAGTTTACACAAACTGATAAATTCATTGTACAGAATTCAAAACAACTTTGAACATGAAGTGTTCCATACATCGGCACGTTTCTTTTAAATGCCTGCACGACTTGGATGTTTGAAAAATGTCTTACATTTGGAATGTCCCTCATCAGTAACTTAAATTTCCCAAAGATCATTTTATTTCTCGTTCTGTTTACGATTAAATATAAGGCAGGTCCTTTAATATATTCGCACTAATGAGATTGTTCGAAATATACCTGAATATTCCTAGAAACTCAACACACCCACCGGATTTAGATTATGGAACCAGGGCCTATAGGCTAATGGGAAGAAATGACCTAAATTTATAAGTTTGTAGTATAAACAATGTTAGAATTGAATGTTAAGGGACTGCACATTTTGTCAAACACTGTTAATGGAAAACGAGAAAGATGTCTCCAACTCTCTGTACAATTGATAAGCATTTTTTTATTGCCACCGTGATATGATGGCATGTATACGCTTCCGTAATATAACGACCTTTCATTAAGAGGGTTGTCAGATTAAGGGACGGAATTTATGCTAAAGATGAGAAACAAAATATGCCAGCTGTAACATATCCATCTACTGGCTCATATGGTAATTCTATGTGGCGAGTTTAAACTGTTTTCCTTCCAAACTGATGAATTTCGAAACTGAAAATTGGCGAAAACTATGCTGTGCACATTTATTTTCTAAAATACGATTCAATCACACCCTGGTCACCAGAAAAAAGGAATGCTTGGGTTAAATATCAACGTTATAATAACCTTCCATTCATAGCATCTTTACAACATTAGAGAATCCCCCTCCCTACCGACAACCACCCATCCCCACAAACCTCATCACATTGGCACGATACCACTTGCTATTATAAATTCAGTTCAGTTCATTTGCATATGTATACAAAAACAAAAGGTGCTCGGTATATTCAATAACAATCAGCAAAAATATCGAACACTAGCAAAAACGTTGTTATCAAAGCGACTTACAATGAGAAATAGGCCACACACCACATGAGAAACTCAGATGAGAGCAGTAAAGAAGGTATATTGCAAAACCAAGAGCAACAACGCTGCAGAAGCTCAGGTAAGCTTTTATTTGAGAAATTTGGAGTTTTGATTGACAATATTTCTGAGCAGTTTATCCATTTGTTTGTGTGAAAATATAAGACATATAGGTGGGATAACGGTGCCATTCCTTTCCTCCCATATACTTTTCCTTTGCCTTGCCTTATGCTCCTTCTTAGCAGACATAGTTTGTTACAATTTTAGCCAGTTGTAAACATTTGTTTGAGAAGAAAAAGAAATAAAGATAAAAGTTTTTTATATTTGTATTGAACTGGACAATGATACAGTTTGAAATATCAAAAGGCATATTTCCGTGTAATTACCACTAAGTTGTGTTCTTGAATACTTTAAATGTAGAGCTGCATCTGTGGTGTCTTTAAACCAGTATCTTTAAACAAATGCTAAACTATATTGAGGTTTGATGGATGTCTGATGGATGTTTTCACTGTTATATCCTGCAAACCTCATACCTCAGCAAAGTCAGATGGAAGATGCGAGGGGTTGGGTAGGTAAAAAAAAGGTGGGAATTTTCTCTGTATATACAAGATAAGATGTTGGGTTATTATGAAAACTCTTTAGAGTATGTCTAGCTGAGTGTACTAGTGTAGAAAGTGGACTTGGCCAGTGCTAGCATAGGCTACTGGAAAAATTTGTGTGCACTAGCTTTCTTAGGAGTATGCTACCCTGTACCTTTGTATTATCTTAACTATGCCCTGACCTGGTGATGTTTCTTTTGTATAAACTCAAACTATTTTAAGATTATGCTACCCTGTACTTTTGTAGTGAATAGAGGAATTAGGGTTTATGTAAATCGTCCTACATCCCTGGACACTACTTTCCATCAACAACAACAGTTAACTAAAAGCAAACGTTACTTGACAAACTTTCTAAAATAAACAGCTGACAGATTGACTCCCTCTGTCTTAAAAAAATCAAATTAACTAAATTATACTATTCTAATGTGACAGCCAGTGATCTTAGTGACATTACCAAATTACGTCACTTCCGATTTGTCATTACATTTTGCATACCCACTGATCTACACTAACTTAGTGTAGATCAGTGTGCCTACCCCGTGAATCTAATATTACTTCCGTGTTCCAATCGTAACTCTAGCCTCAAATTTGGAAGATTGGTGGAATGATGATCTGGTTACCCAATTATAGATCAAAACTTTCACGCGCGGAATATTTCAGTTGTTCACGAGAAAATTCCCAGGTGCGCCGCCTTGTATGAGGTAAACAGAGCATACTCTCTGGGCAAGTTGGAATCAGCCTCCCCTCTCGGTGTATATGATAAAGCCACAGGGGATCCCATCGGATATATTAATATGATAATTTTACATATCATTCTCTTCGTTATGTGGCCCCGCTGTTCTGAAAATCTGACAGACGAGAATAATTTATAGGCAATACGTACAACTGTTGAATATCAGATTGTCGTTATCCGGCCTGCGATAACTTTAAGCAGACAGTTAATGTAAAGTAACATAAATTACCATTGCTGACCTGTGACTGTGTGAGACTTACTTCACTTCTCACGTGCAACGTTTTTGACAACTTATTTGCTACACACCTACAGGAGAGGCAGTCCTGAAAGAGTGAAGGAAAACGTTTGGTTTTACGTTAGACATATTGGTCTAGCACACGCAGCAAACGTTAATATTTCATTGCAGAAAAAAATGGAAGAGGAACAGGTGCCAAAAGAGGAAAAGCCGCAGGTTGATTCACCAACTGATGATACGGAGGTAGGCTTAGACTTACTACTAGCCTAGGTTATAGCATTATAATGCGGTGACCAGGCGTTATGCCTCTGACTAGTATGAGTAGACTAATTAGCTATTCATGATCTTAGGCTAAATGTAACTTTTACTTTACAGTTTATAATGAGAAGGATTCAATTGGGTTTATATGAATATAACTGTTGGTTATGACCTAGCCTAGTTGTATTGACCCAAGGTGACTGACACTATTATTACCTTTATTATATTCATAAGCTATATTACCCTAAATAATTTAAGGCCTTCTAATCTAAGTTTCCATATGCTTACTTGTTTCTCTCTTTTACTAGCATAGCTAGGCAGGTCTCAGTGAGCTGCATTGCATTACAACATCAATCCTTGTTGCATGAATACTCCACCAGCAGAGTTGTCATCCGATCAAACTGATAATGTGATATCATTTGAAAAATTTGGTCAAAACTGCAGTGAAGGCCTAGGACCTAGGCTACCTTGGCATATATATTTTGGGAACAAAGATGTAACTTGTCCCAGAATTTTGGGATCCTCAGAAGGAAACTATTTTGTTCAAGTGTTGATTGATTTACAGCTTGGCTGGCAAGTGTGTGCTGCTAGTGTATTGCCTGCACATTGCAGCATGCATTTTGTTTTAAATTTGGAGGAAGGCATTCATCTTTGTCTTGAACCTGATTATATATACTGAAGTGGAATGATCTAAGAAGATGATGAGGCCTCCTCCTGGTATTGAGTAGTTCCTGATGTTGGCCTGTGGCTGTTCTAGCTTCTAGTTTGACCGGTTCATACATGTGTCCCTCCGGCTCCCATATCCTTAAAAGCCTGATCCATTTCATGCAGATGAACTTGCAATAACTGGTGTTTATCTTCAACCCTTGCGGACTATGGGGTCAGGAACTAAGCCCATGGATGGGGGTTTATTCACAAAAGAGCAGTTCTATGGTAACAGAAGGATATTTGACTGCTCATACCACATTTCATCAAGTGATGTATCACAAACATTTTCCTTAATTCCATCAAACCAAAGCAACCATTGTATTACTTTAGATAAAAGCTTCCATTGCAACATCTTTAATTGTATACATGGGTGCATACGATTCATAGCTTTTAAATATGAATATTTATGAGGTCGGTAAATGGAAGTACGGTAAAACAAACAAAGGTTTTCAACCTATGAAGTTAATTTGGTAGTTTTGTTTTAAAGTTGATAAATGCAATATATACTTTGAGTTTTTAGCTACACTAAACTACTTTCCTGGAGGCCTAGTTCATGATAACAGGGCGGTTCAATAGCATAATAGCAACAACCAAACTATATACTTTATCACTCTGTATTTATGCAATTTTATTCATTCCTGAATTCCAGCATGATCACAAATGTTGCATAATTTTATCAATATAAAATGTGTCCTTTCATTACCATCCTTCCCATTACCAATATAGATGGAAGGACATATTTTGATCATCTTTTTTAAATAAACCAAAAGGATATATGTCTCTTTAATAAGTCCATATGATTGGTCTACTAAAGGTTGCTTGGAATAATAACTTTCATAAAACTAACAATTAATGTTTTAAAAGAGGATTACTTTCCTATCACAATATTCTGCGATGAAAGGACAATTTACAACTTAGTCCTAATTTTTGGTACCAAGATGCTTCTAAAACATATTTCTGAAATTAAATTTTAAAAATGTAGACTTTTAAGTGTTCATTTTGCACCAAATTTGTTTCTAGTTGCATGTATTTCAATTTTTTGGTGCTATGCCCACTTTCGTGTGGAATTCCCTAAAAATTCATTGCAGACTTTATGCCTCGCCAACATATACAGTTGTACAGCCCAAACTTGGTTTGACATATTTGCTGTTTGAACTAAAAACTGTTGAGTATAAAAACTGTTGTACGGGAGTAAATTTCCATGCAAGCATGCACAGACCACTCTCCAAAAGTACAAGTTCATTGCTTGCCATGTTATGTGGCCATGGCAACCAAATTTGAATTTTTGTTACAGATCTACATTCTATTGTGGCCTACACTAGATTCATAAAGATGAGTTAAGATGAGAATATATGGAGCTTTCGTCTGGTTCAGGCCTGCATTCAAATTGAAATAACCAATTACCTCCTTTTCTGATGTCACATGACAGAGAAAATGTCTTTCCAAAAGAAAACACCCCAGACAGATCAAGTTACATGTATTCAAACTGAAATTTAGCCAACACCTTTTCTAATGTCACCATATATTTTTTCCCCCTTGTAAACAGATTGCTTGGTAAATAATATTGTGGTAAACATCACAATGTCCTGTCTATTGTGAGGTATCAGTAGAATAACTAAATTGTTATACATAAACCTGTTCCACTGTGGGTTTCTTATGTTTACTGCAAGCAGATTATCAATCTTGGTTTAACATTTATTTCTATGAGGTATGATGTTTTCTCCAGTTGTGTAGCCTTACACAAAGCCAGTGTCATGACTCACACATCATTACACATACACTCTTCATGTATACACTTGATTTACATAATGTGCTGTTCATGTTTAAGCACCAAGATTGCAGCTCAACTGTTAGAAACAATCACTTCACTATAGAACAGTAGCTATTGGTGACTGGAATTACAAAGGTTTAATTGTAAATACTGCCCTCTATTTGGCTTCATGAGGGGCTGTTTTGGGTGGCATTAACCACTTTCAGATATGCACATCTTAAAGATAAAACTCTATGCCACATTGTTAGTTGAAAACAGAATCTCTTGACCTTAACTTGACCTTATCGTAACCTTAACTTACATTACAGAAATGTAATGCATATTGCATTATAAATTTGATTAATTGAATGTTACCTATTTGGAATGGCTAAACCTTCCCATACTCCAGCAAGAGGACCACCATAGGTCTGGTTTATGATGTCACCATATTTTGAACCATAACAATATATCTTGCAAATTTTCAATGGAAATATTTTACGTTTGGAATACAATGGTCAGTGTTCTCTATATATATCGAGACCTACCAGATAGCTACTGTAGGTGCAAATTCCTGAAATTGTGGGATATACAAAGTCTTCAAGCATGATTTGGTGCATCAGTCAACCAGACCGTTTGATGCATCCGAAATTAAAGAATGTATAAACATTACTGCAACAATACCTTGATATTGCAGTAGGATTATAACAAGGTGTGGTACAACATTGGCATTGCAGAGAAGTCCCCCCCCACCCCCTCCCTCACGACTCAAGAAATTTAAAGCATGTAGTAGTGAGCTTTCTCAAGCAGAAGTATTGTATCATAAATACGGAAGTTATGTTTGTACAGTAGCATATGTGTAATACATGGTATGGGATTCTAGTTCTACAACTTGTCTTAGGATCTTAAATTATTTTACAAAAATTAAACATGGCAATTGATGGTAATATTGTAAAATCGGGTACATTTTTTGAAATTGACATATACATCATGTATAAATGTTTACCTCTGCGTTTGGTTATTTTCGTTACCTGCTATCATGCCACTCTTATTTGTCTTATAATTACCTCTGTCCACCCTCACCCCATCCTCACCCCCAACCTCACCCCATCCTCACGAACCACCCACCCCAGTAATCCATGCTCCACATGTACCACCCCAGTTCTCCAGGCGACATCATTATACGCAACAGCACTACATTAAAATGGAGCAAGGATGTGTCCAGGGAATATTGAGCGCCAGGCAGATATGTGTGTTAGTGGGGTCCATGTCCTGGAGGAGGGGTCAAAGGGGGGGGGTAGTTTCCCTTCCATTTAGAATGTTTGAATTATGCTTAGATGGCAAATGGTGCTATCTTTTTCCTATTCTTGAGCTAACTTCTGTGGCAAGTATTCACTAGTACTTTGGTAATTTGGTCACTTTTGTTAAATTATAATCATCAAACATAGTGCCTGGCAGAAATATATGAAATACTCTTTGTGCTGGGCAGCATTCAGAAAACTGCCGAGCGAAGCCCCCTTCCCTGCCTGGCATGAGCACATCCCTGTACAGTAATATTTTCTCATGAGGAATTGACATTATAAATAAAGCTAATGTTATGTATTAATCACTTACTGTTCCACCAAAACGCAAATGGTTGCTTTATGCTATAAACAACCCACAGAACTCCCGGCCTGTTTTCATAAGTTGTTCAATTATTTCTTGAAGGGAAGATAATTCACCGAGCACACATGACTAGCAGATCTGTTAATGATCAAGCCATAGCTCATCCTTCAGTAAGTACTATCGCACACTGTTACGATACATGAGTCATTCACGTAATAATATTCCGAGAGAAATACTCTCAGAGTTTAGCATGAGACATGAGTCTATTTGCAAAGCTTCCAGCAGTCTCGACTAATTGCTGCCGATTCGTTACTATGTCGAACAGACTGTCAGCTAAAGTGGGAGCTAGCTGCCTGCCTCATGACTCATCGTGTAAGATGCGTGCTCCCTCTTCATAGTTACGTGTGTACAAATGGAGGAAGAAGGCTGCGGGGAGAGACAGCTCTGATGCAAACGAAATGTTATCAATGGTTATTGAAGTTAAACACATCATATGGAGAATTGGAGGTCTAACGGTTGTATGCAGTAGGGTTGGACCTACTGTATGTGCATTGTATAAAGTTGTAAGAATTATAAAGTATATATGTACTCTATTTTTTATGGTATTTTCTTACTTTTTTTAGAGAGATACATGTGTGTGATATTCAAAAATATGGATTGAAAAAAAATGTTTAAGTCCCTGGTGGAGGGTGGAAGTTTTTCCACTCTTCTGGATTTTCCAACTCTGAAATACTTAAGCAAGGATCAAATAAAACAAAATATATGTTAGATTTAACTTTCCAACCTGACACAAAATACTTAAATACTCTCCCCTTCCCCACCCCACCCTATCACCCACCCCTCCCCACTCCCAAGTGAAAAGTTCCTCCAAACTAGTCACCTTTACCATTTAAACATTAAACTAAAAACTGGGCTAAAAAAAATAAAGGAATGTTGAAAAAGAATGGAAGCAGTTCTCACCATCTCCTGTATCTTTGAATGAATAAACAAACAAAAGTAAAAAAAAATCAAATGTAAAAAATGAAAGACAACAAACATGGTATGTCATATGCATGAGTCATTCCATTAATTATTGGGGCCATCCTGTAACATTTTTGGTGTCCCCTTTCATACTGAAACAGTTTTTGGGTTTTTTTTTTTTGAGCTATGTGTTAATTAAAAGTTTATGATAAAGATTTCGTGGACATAACCCTGAAAGCTGAATCTGTGTGTGTATATTATAGTTTACCGTGAAGTAGATCCATGCTGGAATATTATCACAGCCTCTTATCGATCTGTTTTCAATGTAAGAATACTGGCAGTAGATAGAAAGTGCATGTTTTGTGAGGAGACAGGTAACTATAGTCTGTCTTCAACTGTTTCCATCCAATGCAGTGAGATCTAACCTTCCCAACCAGACAAGAAAAATGTAATTACTCCCCCCTCCCCCTTCCACCCTCCAATAAAAGGGGAAACATTTCTCCAAACCAGTCACTGTTACCAATTCAACTAGAAACATAAAACTCAAAATGTTCCATTCCAATGTAGTGAGATTTAACTTTCCAACCTGACACAAGATACTTAAATACTCTCCCCTTCCCACCCCACCCCACCCATCACCCCACCCCACCCAAAAGTGAAAAGTTCCTCCAAACTAGTCACTTTTACCATTCAACTCAACAAAATAAAACTCAAAAATTCATGTCATATTGCCTCATACTCCCTCCCCTTCCCTGATCACCCTCCCTAATCCATTTTCCTCATGTATCCTAAAAGCCATCCATGGGAGAAAAAGGGTAAAATTTAGTATATCATGACCAGCAATCCATATTCCATGGAATATCGGTAATTATTGTAATATGTCGAAGAATGAACATTTTTATGTTTGACATGTACATAGAAACTGACTTTCTAATTTAAATATTCTATTTCTAAAATGTCTTCAACGGACAAATACTAGTTTTCATGCTTTCATCAATGTCCTCTATTACTATGGTAACCAAACAAGTTCTTAAAAGAAAAAGCTGCAAGGCTACGTTCCACTTTAATAGCATTCACATGTCTTCCTTCTCTCTCCAACTCTCTCACACACCCTCTCTCACGTCTAACTTGATAGATCCAAGAATTCATCAATTTTTCAAACCCTCCATTTTCATCTAGACATAAAAGAGAATTCTCTGTCTTTCAAATTCAATCAACCAGAGTGCTTTCCATCACAGTTAAAGCCCCATGAACATAACTCATACAGAAAATCAATATTCATTTATGTAAAGCCTTTCTTATCCATATTCATCAAGCCAGCTCGCTGAATCCGTCAGAATAAATTCAACTTTTATGAAAATGTCTTCGCAAAGGCAGCACCGACAAAACGTCACTTCCCATCATCTCATCCGTCTTATTCTCCCACGGCATAAATAATTCAGCTTTATCCTTCAGTTCTCCAGGTCAAAGGTGAAAGACTTTAAAGCCCAAGCATGGTTTTGATTTTACTTTTTTTTCTCAATGTAAATAAATAACGTGCAGTCTACAACGACAACGAGACGCATGCATGTGCGCTCTCGGAAACAAGCCGGTCTTTGCAGGTGTGAATAACTCGTTAAGGTCGTCGTGGCAACACCCTGTGTTATACACTTGCGTTTTAGGTGAGCCGGGAGTGCTAAGAGACAGCAGCCAAGGTTACGGCTGTTAATTGTTGATTTCAGTCACCACCCAGCAGGAGAAGGAGGTACGATACAAATCTGAAGTTATTCTCGATTTCAATTTGGAAATGTGTGTTTTTCGGTATAGGTTGTGAGTGCTACTAGCAGTGTGTGTGTATGTGTGTGCTTGTGGTCATGCTTGCTCTGTGGATGCTAATAGTATAAGTAGGCCTACAAGATCTTATATACAGGAAAAACATATAGTGTCACAGTTGGATTGAAATAAAAGGCTGTGGTTTTCCTACCAAATTCCTGGAATATATTTGGATTAATTTGATGTGTTTCTATCACTGTTGCTGCCAGTGGTCCAGTTGGTAAATGTTTTATTTTTCTATTTCCAGTTATATGTAAACTTATATTTTGTTTACAGGTGTGAATGTACCCTATATAGTTACAAGTATGTTGCTACCCACTGTACAAATGCAAATAAGGTTTAAGGAGCAATAGAGTTTACATAAATAAGGAAATTCCACTGTATGGAATAGTAATAGGGGAACCACCCCAAACATGTTCGTCTAACAGCTATAATTCGCGACAGCTGTGCTTGTTGAAAGGCATCATTTACAAATTCTTTCTTCTTGTGGATATTTTGGAAGTGTTTTACAGTCAGTTAGTATATATATTACGGGGTATGCATCTACTCTACTTAGGCTACTAGTGTAGGATAAATTTGTCCCTAAATTTAGAATTAGTATTAAGATCCTCTCAGGATAATTTTACAACATATTTTTAGAAATGCTTGTATTTATACAGTCTGTGTGTGATGGGGAGCTCCCCTGCATCTCACAGCTGTGCTCTCTGTGTATAGAGGGTTGCACTTGCAAAGTGGAGGAAGATAACCCTGCTATCACAATTTGTGTGTGTATATAGTTGCATACGCCTGCATGTGAAGTACGGTGCATCCCTGGGTTGTTACAACACTTGATTCTTGTACATGTATGTATCTAGTAACACCTGTATAAGTATAAGCCATGCCCTGTGCATTAAAACTAAATATTACTGATCTAGAAGCAGGTTTGCTTTATTTATTTGGGTTTGAGTTTGCAAAGGTGGGTATGATATGTGCTATTTGTACAGACCTGTCTGTTTGAAATGTGGGCAGACCCCTCCCCCTCCCCCTCCCCCGAGAAGCCCCCACATCCCATCCTCCAACCTTGGGTATTAACAGTGTGTTGTGCAAGTGAGCTGTGTAGTGTATTGTAGGGTTACTGTTCCCATAATTAAGTATGACAAATATGCTATTTAATAATATCTGTATTCGACGTCGCCGCAGAACCCCCATGGATCAGTATTATCAGTGTATATACCTGGGAAGTGGTTCGCTGGTTGTTTTGGGGTTTAGAGTTCCACAGTTGTGTATTACCATTTAGAAATTTGTACAGGTTTGCATGTAAAGTCAGTAACCCATCCCCCTCCCCTTCCTTCCTTCCCCTCTCCCCTTGAGGATTAACAATATATACTGGAAATAGTTTGCTTTAGTAGTGTAAGTTAGGATTAGCATTCCCATAATTGGGTATGTCAGTTTTACTAGTTGGATCTGCATATGAATTGGGGAGATTCCCTGGGTAACTCAAACTATTCTTCACATTTAGTTGTTCACTAATTTACATGATGAAGATCGTTGTTGCAACTACTACAGTAACTGCTAGTAAAAGTTTAGACGCCATTCGGGAAACATTGGCCTGGTTGGAATGAACTATTTTAATTTAACCGAATAATCGTAAATGGTCAAGGCAAATTGGAACAAGAACAGGGAGGCAGAGAAATTGAGAGGGAGGGGGGGGGGTAGAAGAGAGGATCAGGTGCATCTAGCCTGGTGTAAATTTTACTTTAACACATCCTCCAAAAGGAAATTTTGAGAAACTTGTAAGCTATGTACAGATATATCCCATGATACATCAGTGTATAGGTCAATTTGGGTCATGTGTTTCCAAACTTTACTATTGATGAAATTAATGTTTGCTTGCCATGTAAGTTATCTGTGTACCTGTATTCATTCATGTCTATAAGAACCATCTGATGAAGATGAATTATTGCTCTGTGACAATTCAAACCCATTGTAGACCTGCTCGCTAATAATCCTGTTGAATACTTTGGATACTTATTGACCAGTCCGCCTCCTTCCCCTTCCCTCCACCCCACCCACGGGCTCACTCCCTTCACTTGGAACCTACTCACACCGTGGATATATGTTTGTATGTTGCTGACTTCAGTTCCTTACATTATTCCTTTCCATACATAAGTTATTTTCTATTATGAAGAGAGGAAGGACAAACTGTGACATTTATTATACATCAAATGACTTGCTAAGCCCAATTAATTCAAAGACAGTTAGGGAATTAACAGACCCTGTATATATATATAGGTAGGATTTGTGTGGGTTCAAGATTCTGATGTTCGTACTTATGCCTAGGACCTATATATTCATGCGAGCTTCACTCTGACTGAACAACATGAAACAGTCAAAATCAAGTTCCTTTGGGCGATTCCATCAATTTCTAGCTGTGCACAGTACTATTTCCCTCAAAATAATGGCAAAATTTGCTGTTTTGCCCAAGGTTTTTCAAGAAATTTGAAAAATGCCAAATTTGTCATTTTTGGCATTTAAAATGCCAAACTAGCAACGCTGGCTTCATCTTCAATCTCTGACCCTGATTTTTTTTTAACCAAAATCAGTGAAATCCAAAGAAATGGAAGCTTGTACTCTAGAACATGTGACTACATAGCCATTCATTCATAAGTATTGAAACCACAAAATGTGATCTAGAAATGACAAAGAATATCGCTTTGTTAGCCCAGAAATCTTTAACGAGCACATCATTGTGTTTTCATTATTGATCGGTTATGCCTTGTGCATTTTATTTATATTTGCCTTGAAATTTTGATGGTATTGATTCTACAGCGATATAATATATATCAGTCACCAAGAGATTGATTAGTATAGTTAACCTCAAAATCATGTACAAAATGGAATTTTGACTGATTTTGAAGGACGTACATGTAGAGTTAGCAACTGTGAATGCGACACGGCTGTGATAAATCTTAAAACAATGAATCGTTTCGATTAAACCAAAGTTATTGCAGACTTAAAAAAATAATAATAATAATAACTTACAAAAATTAAAATGAAAAACTGAGGAAATAAGGAAAGTAGATGAGGTGCTGGAGATATGTAGAGGTTTTAAATTAGAGTACTGATTCCCCTGTGTATGGTTGTTTATTAATTTTCCATTTAAAAAAAAAAAAATCTTTGTTTTCTAGTTAAATTTTTTAAACTTATGCAAAATGTATCCAGCTCCCATCAATTTCTTGCAAAGTCCACAGTTCATTGGTTAATTCATGTATTTTATGTCCTCCTGAGAAAGGGGATGGGGGAGGGGCTGGTGAACGTTCAAAGAAGTTTGAATATTCTACAATATTAGATGTAGAAAGATTTTTTATTTTTCTTTAAATGTTATTTTGGAAGTTGCCTTTGTTATTTCAATTTTTGCCTTTGATTAATTTTCACTTTATGTATTATTTCAAACTATAATCATAACTGATACCACATTTTCTTTAATTTCTTTTATTTATCTTTTGGTGAAGTTTATGCCCATTGTCTGAGAATCTGAATGGGTACGAAGCTTTCCATATAAATCCTTCACTGTACGGTGCATGATGTACATAACATTGCATTGGTTCTGTTAATATATGCTGTGTAATAAACACAACTAATTAGGACAGAATTCATCCTGTGTATATATATACGAGTATATATACTGTGGTTTGTCATACACATGTTAGCAAGACCATTAAAAACCCTCACAGCATTTTTGCAATTGGTTACCATGGTTACAGATGCTATGTTTTTGTATTTTACCAGGGCTGTCTTGAAAAAGAAAAAAGAAACGACGCTCCCAGGAAATGAAAGACAAACTTCTAAACCGGAAAGGTAGTAAATTTCAAAACACATTAACTCATGGAGAGGAAAAGCAAGTTATAAACCGTTATAGGTGATGAGGTGAATTTGAGCTAGAATTTTATCGTTTTGCCGAAAGGATCGGTTCTCGCATGTGCAGAATAATTAAGTAATGATGATCTTTCAGGGGCTTCTCATGCAACTAGGATAGTAAAAAAACTTTGTTTAGTTTCATTGTGGTGCTGTGGCCGATGGATAAAGGCGGTGGCATTTGAAGCAATGAGGCTTAGCAATCGGAAGGTTCGGGGCTCGATTCCCGGCCGGGTCATAGTAAGGTGGGTTTTTCATCCAAAAGCAATCTACGGTTTTCCCATCTGAAATGACTTTCTAAATTGAAAAGATTCCAAATTTGAGTTAAAATGTTAAATTGGAAGCCACCCGCGTGTAAGTTGTAATCCATAAGCCCTTGCAGGTTTCTCCCACATTTGTGGTCGCTTAAGCATCGTAAAAATAACTGCTGATTATTATTATTGTTGAATAGTGTCATCAAAGTAACCCTGTCACTTCATGTATTACCATGAACACTTATACAGTGTCTATAGGATGGACTCAGAATACATCAAATTTGCATATTTAAATTTGTGCTGATAAAGATATTTAGTGATGATTTACTTGTAAGACTAAAATGACAGTTATGTAGTTGCAGAGAAACAGAACTTACTCCTCAGTTACAAAGTTAGAAAGTGCCCTTCATCAAATAGATGTTTATTCTATATTTGATACAGTCGTTACTCCTCAGTTAGAATGTGCCCTTCATCAAATAGCGGTTTATTCTATAAGTAATGCGGTCGTTAAATGTTAGTGACTCATAATTTTATGGCATTTCCATGCTTACCTGTCTCCTGACAACCTCAGCATGCTTGCTGTACTGTCTACACTGGAACATGTCCCTTAGCAACCAGTCACTAAGTACACCACCTTCTACAGGTCTATGCAGAGTGACACCACAAGCATGCGAATCTGTAGTAATGCACAATGATAAGGCCATAGCTGATTTTAATAACTCCATGTAAACGTCTCCAACTCCATGTTGGGGGGGGGGGTAACAGTGGGGCTGAGGGTAGGAGATCATTGCAAATGCAACAAGAAATCACAAATTAATTAAGCCATAACAATACATTCTGCTCATGATGGATAATGGACAACATTCTTCATGATGTTGTGAAAAAAATGTCCAGTATAGTAACGTGTGTGTGTGGGGGGGGGGGGTTGAATATTATCATTTCACAAATTCTACATCCAGTTTACTGTAGCTAGTAATAATATTGAACATATGGACCTAAAGTAACCTGTGCTAGTCACAGACAAATTTTGACTCTTTTGACCAAATTTTCGTGGTTGTAAACACATGTTCACTACTAACATATAACCAGCTTCTTATAACACTAAATTGTGTGCTCATCATGGATGATCTGTAACCATGGTAACATCAGTTGAGTTGAATAGAATATTTGTATTAAATGGCCAGAATTCTAAACGCTTGTGTAACTCCCATAAATTCCTCACTTGCTTTAACGCTTGATTATACAAGCATTGACAACACCACAGCGTGCAATACTCCCGGGACAGTATATATCTGTCTTGACCTTGAGATGAGATGAAAGAAATTAGAATTGCTAATAAGAATGGCTGAATCATAAATTAAGGGACACTGAGCTCTACGTCCAAACCTACTCAAATTTCAAAATACAATCTGCTATAAAATCTTTTCAAATTTGCTAGATTTCACTTGCATTCATCTCTACAAGCAATACTGATACATATATACCGTATACACTCATTTGGTTTGTAATGTTCCATAGCAACGGCAATGCTGAGTGAAATAACAAAGACTAGCCGCCAAGGGCGACTTCAAAGCTTAGAGAAAATCAATTTAATTATCAACCTCAAAATCCCTCGGAAGATCAGGCTTTGTTGTCAGTAATAAGCGGTCATGGTTTTTTGCTAGAAGTGTCTCTAGGTTAAGTTTTTCCCTGTTGGTTGTGGATGTAGAATCTAGGTCACCAGAATCAGTGAAAAGATATCTAGGATATGCGATTCACAGATCGAATAGGGCTTATCTGTTATCATCGTTTTTTATGTTTTAATTAAAGATACATTTTGCGTTGGATTTGCCATGTTAACATTTGCACAATTTCAGGTACCTAGCATGAGCTCAGTATTGCTGTTCATTATCAATAAATATGATTTGGTCGTTCGCATAAAGCCATATGTGTGTAGTGTCAATATTAAACTGATGTGTTTTGCAGTTCAGGAAAATGCCTACATGTGGAAATTTGATTTTAGCTGACTAATAGATTTTCTTAAAGCTTGCCCCTTTCAGTCTTCAGCGAGATTAAGCTCGAAATTTTAAAATTGATAGGACTGCCACGCCCTGCCAGAGACATGACTGGAACCAGGTACTCTGTACTGTATGTACATACTGTTTTTGTTGCTATATTGCACATGTATATAACGTCAGGCAATAATATAGCGCTTTAAATAGCCGTTTTGAAGGCTATGAACACTCACTACAAACTACTATGATTCCTAGGTACCAAAAAATATGCTACATACATCATTGTATTATAGCAACTTGCCCATTTTGTGAAATATTTTGCAATAATTTTTCCTGAATGTATTCATACATTGGCCTTCAACAGCAGCTTGTAGAATATGGTCAGTTTGCTGTTTGATATTGCCCGAGCAGTCTATAAAAATGGAGAGATTGCTTGCACTTTAATTTTTCTGCTTCATCGAACTGCTATCTTTTAAAACCTATTGACCAACACACTTCTGATACTGATCAAATTTGTTCATTATGAAATTTGCTTTTACAAATTTGTTATAAATATTCACTATGATAATATATAGTAGAGATATTACACATTATAGCAAACTTTAATATAGTAGATCAACAACAGAAATTAAATTGGTCAAGTTTTTTGCGTAACCACCGTTAACGTTTTCTCCAAATAATTCTAAAGTGGTTCAGTCCTTGTCAGAATTTGTTTAGCTCTGTCACATCGGCTTACAGTACTTATATTTATTCTTCGGCTGTTCAATGTATATCAAGGGTGGAGTACGATCCAGTGAAGATGAATTATTGACACTCGAAATATCACAGAGTAAACAATCTTACGGTCGCAACAACGTAGAGCGGTTTTTGGACGATTGAATATTAAGTTGATAGAATTGACTGTCTAGCTCTCATCATAGATAAGTGGTGCTCCAGTGTGGCTTTAGGCATTGATGTACTGTAAGAGGTTCCTACAGGTATATATTTACTATAGTAGGTGTGTATTGGAAACATATACACTGCATATATAGTTAGCTGTATACATGCATTATGCACAGTAGTATATATGTATGGCATGTATGTGAGATTCATCAAAATAGAGTTCAATTGACTTTTTAAATTGACTTCTACAAATTGCTATATATACATCTTTGCCCTTCATTTTACGATGATTTTGCGATACCATTATAATTTATTCTCTGAATGCTTTCTTACATTAGCCTAAAACTGCAATTTCTTTTTCATGCTAGATACTTCTGTGAGGGTGGTTGTTTGCCAGATGTGGGATAGCCCCCTCCCCCCTGCATCCCTCCCCACCCCTAGTGAAGTCAGCTTCTTCCTCTGCCTGGCTCTAACTTATTTTGTTTATTTTGTTCCATTCTGAACAAATATTTTGCATGCCTACTTTGTACCTTCTTGTTTTCCCCATTCTCTTCTGCTTTGTATAATTCTGCCAACCTGCAGGAGCTAGATGACATTTGTTTCCCCCACCCCCCCCCCACCCCACCAAATATGAAACTCAAATATTCTGTGAATGTAAAAGAACACTGTTCTAAGGAAGGAACTATTGGTTAATAGTGATGAATGCTGGACTCATAAGATGAGTTTTCAGAAGTTTTATGAACAAAGTGAGGAGAGCACAACATATGAGTTCTATAGTGGTAAAGAAGTCATAATTCCCCATATTCTTAAAACTGATCTTCGTACTCGTAAGAACAAGAATGTCTGCAGAAATCATAAAAATGTGATTCATGTTCATTGCTGTGACAATGATGACTTCCTGAATAGATACTTGAAATACTCGGTATATATATACAAATGCCGATAGCAGCAGTTCAATTTGAAACTAATGAGTATGATTATATCTCTCGCATGATTCATTACAAACTGGTGAAGTGTATAATTAATTGCTCAGTCACTATGATTACTGTATCCCAAGTGCACAGGTCTGCTAAATCCATTTTAGTGGGTTAGATCTTACGCCTATAACTGTCATAGAGATTTAATCTATAAACCATTTCAAAATCAAACGAAAACTGTTAGCAAACTGTTTATCCACTAAAGAGCCTATGTAAGCCTATCTGAAGAAGATCCTGCTAGGATCAAAATGTCAGGCCCACTTACTTTTTACACATATAAAGGGCCATTCCACGTCACGTAAGTCACAAATCAGAGAGACATTTGACACTTGTTTTCAATCTCCAGTTCAGTGCAAGTCTAGAGTTAAGTCATATGCCTATCATTCCTGAACTTTGAATACCCACAATAAATTCTGTCACCACTGCAAAACGTTAATGCTTTCCCATTGCGAATTATAGCGCCCTCAACTTGTGTCACGTAAGTCACACAGAGAAATGAAGAATTTCAACTTTTTGAAGGAAATCAATAAATCCTGTGAAGTATTGAGAGAAATCTGCTAAATTGCCTATTATATCTGAAAAGGACACATTGAGGAATAACTTCAAGGTAAAATTTAATTGATATGCATTTTATACCGGTATTCGTATGCAAATTAGCGACGTCACGTAAGTCACAAAAAATTGTCACGTAAGTCACACGTGTGAAACTGCTCAGTTTCCTCTCACAGTTTCCAAAGATACAAAGTAACACAGGCTAAGGACATGTTTACAAGTTCATTATATTGAGATTGGGGGAAGGGGAGGGGTCTATTCCACATAAAAATAGAATCTAGAAGTTCACTTGTACACAAAAAGTCCTATAGACTAGTTCTGCAAAATATCTTAACTTAAGTGCTACAGTAGCTAAATAGTTTCTTAATTAGGAGTAAACAAGTTTTTCTAGACTGGTTAATACAGAATACTTCTAATGTATTTGCATTTCTACATTTTTGGTTATAATCTAAACCTTTTTGGTAACACTTTAGTCACTTTTGGGAATTTGGATTAAAATAATTAATCCATATAAATCCATGGGGTAAAGGCAGAAGGTGGCAAGATGTGTATTTGGAAAACCGCATTAGATACTGAAGGAGATCCACTAATGTCAGTTACTTATGTTGTTCTCATATTAAGGTAGATGACAGGGTTGTTGTAAAATATGATGATGTACTGTACCCAGGAGAGGTTACAAATATGGTTCCTGCCACCACCACAATGTGGAAATGGCCTCTTACGGTAGATAAAATCTTCTACCAGCCCGAAAACATTATTAAAACAAATTTTACCCCCTGAAGCAGCTTGTGCATTTCAGGGGTAGACTGCAATTCACATTTAAAGAAGTCTCAATATGTGTTTGCTGATGAAATTTGGAAAACAAAAGTTCTGAAGCAGATTCAATGTTTCTTAACTTCTAAATGCACTCTGACCAGGGGGGTTTAATGGAGAAAACTGTCGCAATCAAACAAAAGAAATTTATTTTCTGCCCGTATGACGCGAACCATTTACTGTAAAATCACTGCAACTGCCCATATCAGTTCATTACACAAATGTAACCTACTTAACTTATACTCTTATCGTCCACTTTTTTTTACCCAATTAATGGAGGAAACTCTTGAAAATACCTGTTTATTCATTGCAATGGAAGGAAATGATACAATTTTGCAAGGTACTGGACATCAGTAAGACCGAAAGAAAGATACTATTCAAGAGAATGAAAGAAAGATACAATTCACGAGAACAAACCTACCACAGGAGAGCCACGAAAGTGAAAGTAGTCCTAGGCATAACCGTTGTAAACAAAACAGAGAGATTTGATTGGCGCATGATCTGCCGGCTGGGTTTGCACATTTTGATTGAATTTTGTAGAATCTATGGACTTGTTAAGAAATCTGTTGTTTATGGACATATATAAACAAATAAAAATAACGAATATTGATATGGAAACTGCATAAAAGGGTGTCATTCTCACTGAGCTTTCAGTGCAGTAAGCTGGAAAAGTTGAAGTTTAAATTTGGCAAAACCGTCATGAGACTTTAAGGTAACAAGAAGTATTGTTCTAAGTTTGAGATGTTTGAGACATTTTTTGCAATTCACTAAATGTAACCTTTCAATTTTACTTCAATTATAAATATTGTTACTGAATTTTAAAACTGAGTAGGTATCTTTGATAAAGAGGAAGGTGTTATAAACTTTTTATAGTATAAAAGACATCAAAACTGTGTGAAAGTGTTGAGAATTAACTTGTCACGTAAGTTACACTTCCCTTTGTGACTTACGTGACGTCACGTAAGTCACACATTTCCGGAGTCCATAAATTTGTTAAAGTTTGTTAAATTTATCAAAAGTGGTGGTATTACAGATCAACCTATATAGCTACCTTTTCAATTGTAACTCACTTTGCTCTAGCACACTACATATCATTTGAGGAAAACATTTGCTCTTATTCTTGTCACGTAAGTCACAGCCTGAGTGTGGTATTTTTAACATAATCTGTGTTAACAGTAACAAAGACAATTTGTTAAATTTTGTTATTAAATAGATTAGCAGACTGCATTTAACTGCCACATTAAAAGAAAGCTTGGACTTTCCTTTCATTTAAGGATTTTTTCTACTTTCAATTATTATATGATAATTCACAGTGAAGGTGCCTACAGTTTGAGATGGATACTCATTGCTATAACCCAAGATTGAGTAATCAGAAGAAGAAAACTTTAACAGTTTAAGAAAGTCTAACCTTCTTACTTTCAATTAAACACAAAGTTAGACATCTAATAACCCTTTCTAATTTTGCCATGTTGGGACCACTTGGTGTGGAATGGCCCAAACCATTTCAACAGGTTTTTTAAAGACTTCAACTTTTATATCAAAATGATACTTTCTTGGGAATGTTGGTTCTTTATTCTCCTTGTGGTTGTTTGTTGATTAAACTTTATACAAATCTAATTTCACTATTAAACTATAAATAACCCAACAATCTATCTAAAGCATTTATATGAGCTTATAATGTCTGGAATGGACTTCTCTAGCTCAAGCCTGTGATAATGATTGCCAGATACCTAATTATTTAAAATGATACCATTTCTTTGATGGAATGTTGGTTTTTGTTTTTCCTTATACTGTTTGTTTGTTGATTTATTTTTATACACTCTAATTTCACTATTAAACTATACATAACCCAATCATCAGTTAAAGGTATAATGCCCTACATGGATTATCGAAATCATAAAAGCTTCCAAAAAATATGCATTAAAAATATGGTTCTAAATTTACATTTCTACTCCCCCCCTACTTTTCCCCCTTTTTTTCTTATTTTTAATCATCATCATGACAAAAGTGCATGTCTTTACCACCGTGTCCTACCAGCTGTGTTTCATGTTCGCCATTTGTCAAAGTTTGAAAATCATTTCAGTTTTAATGAAATAAACAAACAAAGAATAACTCATTAGCTGTTTGATTATAACTTACTTGCATAATTGACCATGTATCAATGATGAAATAATTTGTGGGCCAAAAACTAGTATGGCTATTAAAAATAATGCCAATTAATAGATAAATGAGTTAACAAAAACAGCATTTAATTTCAGCCTATTTAGTATTTATAAGTTTGAACTGTAATGTATCATATGCTGTCAGAGGACACTATTCTCATACACACAGTTTTAATACAATAAACAGGTAATATACATCATATTAATAACTATAGATTATAGAATTTATTACTGTACTGTTGCCTGGGGTTCAATTTCTCGATCAGCCCAGGTGTAATAGCGCCTAGCAACCGCAGCAAGGAGTGCACTGCAATGAAATATATACTGCCCCAGAGAAAAGGTGGGATGACCAACCTAACGTTTTAATATAAATTGCAAATGAAGCCTGATTGCTAAGCAACGAACGAAACAAAACACTGGGGCGTTTTAAATTGCATCCATGGGGGGCCATCAATTGCATTTTGTTTTTGTTACTTGGCTTAAATATGAGTATTAATAGACCATATTACAGCATATATTATGCAATATTTAAACCTGATAGTTCCGTAAAAATGGTGATGTTGAACTATACACCTGTATCCAATGTAGTCATAGGCATATAGTGTAGAGTACTTACATGAATATAAACCCAAAAATTGGATTCCTAGGAATGACCAATATTAACATGGTCTAGCAGAAAACCAGCAGAAAACCAAAATACAACTAGAGTGTGGCAAGTCAACTCTGTAAACCCTGTAACCGCCCAAAAAAGTAATTTCACTGATTTACAATGAAAAGAATTAACAAGGTAAATGGTTTACTGTTTAAATTGAATGGGTCAACCCTATTTTAATGAGCTCTGAGCACAAGCTGTTGGTTCTTTTATCCCTATTACTTTGATTTTCAGGGGAGTGGGTGGGGGTTGGGGACAGGGGGGCAGGGTACAGGTGCCCCTCTTGTAGTTCAACCTGGTTATAGCCCTCACTTGCTTTATACCCTTATACTTGACATAATCTTACTCCTCAACCTCTTTTGAGAAAGTTTATTCCTGCTGCAGCTGCTTCATTAGCTAAGATTGGGTTTACAGCTTTGGGTAGTTCGTAGATCATGTGATACCTGGAACTCGCCATTTTTTCCCCGGGTATGGACCAAGCGAGGGCTAACCAGGTTGAGCTCGCGAACTCATGAACATGTTTACATTGTAAAGTATTATAATAAATGAAAACATTAAATGCTAGCATTGGAAACATGATTGCCAAGTTTCACACTGTTTCACCCTGTGTCGATCGAACTATACAGGAAGTATTATGCATTATTTCCCTGACAACAACATATGCATGATCAATGTAGTACACATTCACATGTTGTAAATGATAGATTCATGAAACAGAGTATGAATGGAAACAACAAGTCCAAGTCAATTTTAATAGAGTGCTCACCATTTGGATTGATTTTTTTACATAAATTTATCAAAGGCCATTGGATATAGCAGATATTATAGGATATTGGTTAATTGTAGTCTGACTCCAAACTCGATCTGTTGTGAAACTGTTTTTTAGCAAAACTGGGGTAATAACATTGTACATTATCTTTTAGCAATTACACATTAATAGTTAAATATTAGCAAAATTTGTCAAGAATATGATTAATTATATTCATGTTCACTTATATTTTTCAATTGTGCCAACTTTATTAATGGGGCCCTCGAGCGATATAGCTAAGGGTGCTGTGATATGTAGGTGCTAATTATATGCGTCTGATCTGTACTGCTGTCAAATCTCAGAATCACAGTTTTATAGACGATCATCACGTGAGAATACGCAGGCCTCAAATATATGCGAACATGCCAGGTATCAAATATTGTATATATGTAGACAGGCTGGACGATTGACTCATAGGTAATTCCCCTTGTACAGCATGTATTAGCGGACACAAAGTAATTCATTCCTCTTGGTAATTATGACAAATGTTTCAAACGTTATCTGCTTCTGTAAAAATTAGCAAGCAAACTTATGTTGATCAATTTACCAATATGCCTCTGCTTGTGACTCCAGCTAGTCAATGGTCTATTATAACTCGTATCAATTAGCAGCGTTTCATGTTTTGTGGAACTAGATAAAGTCAAATATAACAGCGCCCTCTGTTCATTTTGTTGTTCGACTGGAGGGTCCCATAACACCATTAATGACTCACCCTCATGTCTCCTCCCATCCTCCTATGCCGATAATGGAACAGAAACGTTGTTTACAATGCATCATAATATAGAGTGACAATTCATCTCTCTTGCTTCTATAGTACTTATAACACTGAGGTGGACTGAAACTAACTATGCAATGGGTTAAATGGAATTCTTTAGTGTCAGTCTATTGGGTGTATGAAAAAAATCCATAATTCTCTCATCGCCACAGTCCTAGTTCGGGGATTTTTCATCCTATGATTCAGGAGAAGTGACTTTTTGAACCTCGCGCCAACTTAATCTAATATATTTTGAACAGATGAGCGATGGCGAAGTCATTGCAGCACCTTGTTTCGGGGCTACAGGGATGCTTTCATTAGCAAGCTACACTGTAGCGAGGAAAGTAAACATTTCTGAAAGTAAAATGGCGATTTAGATGGAAATTTCTAGGTGAAGTCGCAAGTTAGCAATCTTAATTGAAGACTTAAATCTTTCACAAATTCCCCAACTCGGTTTCCTTCATAATGGGTTGTTCAGATATTTATTATTTGCACTGATGTCACGTCTCGACGTGAGCCAGTGGTAGATTACATTTTCTGGCAGGACGGGCCAACATTTCTAGCACTCTGTCACGGAAACTAAAGAATTCATCACGGGGCAAGGCTTAGGGCAATACAAAGACAAAAAAATGTTTTGACCGAAAGGACTGGCTCCTATTTTTCACTAAAGAAATTCCTTGAAAGCCGGCAATGACATTTGGTTCACATTGTCATCCTCTGTTATCATAAAATAAACAAGTGTTTACATAAATTAGTCAACAAAGCTTATCATGTTTGATTTCGAAAGATGCAAACAATGCATGCATGTACAAATTAGATATCGGACCGATTAGCTCGTTATTAATAGATAAATATATCCTTTGCTTTGTTTGAGTTGATGCTTAATATTAACGAATCATATCTGTGTCCTATATAGTAAGGTTTCAATTTGCATGTAGTTAATAATAATAATAATAGTAAACAAAGATAGCTTGTTATAGTCATTTGCAAGATATATTGTACAATTAAGTTCAACTTGAAGCAACAATTAATACATTTCTAGAAACCTAATTAATAATTAACCTTTTGTCTTGATTGATGTGACAATGTTTGCACTGTTACTACAGTGTTGGGAGTAGTTTTATATTACACGGGTATAGGCCTACAACATGCAGCTATTACAAGCCACGAGATCTGAATGGATGAGAGCCTGAGAATGGTTACTGCAATTTCTTGACAATATTTAATGACATCCTCCTATCCCCCTTCCCCTGATCAGGTTGCCTGATGATCACCGCAAAGAAAAGAACTCAATGTGTGCGTGAAACTCTGAGTTGCAATGTGATGCAATGGAATAGCGTGATTATACCTATCTATATAACTCTGCACCAGTTGTACTGAGCACTATACTGCTATTACTGAACATTATAGACTACGTATATATATATATATATATAAAAATATATATATATATATATATATATATATATCTATATATATATATATACATATATATGTATGTATATATGTATATATCTGTATATATGTATGTATATGATATATATATATAAAGATACATACATATATATATATATATACATACATATAAAGAAATATATCTATATAATGTATATATGTATGTGCAATAAAATTTCTTTGATCACTTTTTGAAGTCATAATATTTTCATGAAGAATGCAAACTCAGCAATGAGAGATCATCTATATTTCAGAACTACTCTGTTGTTAAAACATTCAATACAGTTAATAATCTCTGTCTCTCTTGTTGATATGTATGCCGTGAATCATATAATACTTCACCGATCATGACGGTAACATAAACTCGACCATCGAAAAATTATGTCTTCATATCTTTGGAGGTATGCAAACTGTTCGGAATAACTCTGTAAATAACTTCTCTTATAAGAAAAGAGTAAAACAAATGTCGATCGCCCGACTGGCAACAGTTGTCCAGTGCTTCAGTGTTCTTTGACGAACGTTCATTGATAAACTTGCTCTGTGGTTGTACGTGTCGTACAGTGTGCAGCTCTACATGTACAGTTATGACATGCTGTTCTGTACAAAAGGAACTAATATATTTTTTCCAAGGATCAATAATCCGTTTAATCCAATCGTTAATCCAAAGAAGCTTTTAAAACTAAGATTTGCATCAATTGTGGAAAGAGTAAAAAAATTGGAGGAAGGATGAAGAAGGTTTGTACAACTTTTATTTATTGTATACCTTAGAGCATACAGAGAATGGATATGGCTGATTCTGAAGGCTTCTCCGGTTGGTTATGAGGCAGTGTAAGTCCTTGTGAGTTAAACTGTTCAACTACAGCCAAAAGCCTGTGAATAGATTGGTTAATATATAGAGGGCTGAGGGCCCGATGTTACCATCCTAGCAGAATCTACTTCAAAGGGTAATGGAAACAGACTAACAGACACATTTAAAAGAGACAGATGAATAGACAGCTTAATTGGACTCTAAGACGTCTCCCATTATTACACCCTCTGCTAAGTTTATCTCTAGATGCATCCCGTTCAACTTCTTAAACAGGTCTCTCTTCAGCATCTCTTCTTGATCCCGCTAATTTTGCTCTTTTCTTTTGTCCCATTTAATTCTTGCTGCAAGACAATAAACAAAGATAGGTACTAGGACAGCTCATTTTATTTTAAGGAAACATTATACTTGACTTCCCTGTCCCCTCACAACAACAGCACTGTTGCAGATCTTTCCTTGGTATACATCCATCCGAATAGATATATTGCCCTATTTACTTCGTTCCCCACTTACCTGTCTCCCCACAACCTAAGCACCGCATTCTACCGTGTCTAGTATGCCCTGGTAATCTTTTAACACTGTACACCCTCACTGACCCTAGTGACCTCCTTCATTTTTCTACCACCAAAGTGTCTCGTAGTGTTTTCGGATTGGGAAAAATTTTCGCCGAAATTTGCCCGGATACCTTGGATTATTATACCTAGAAGTTTCCTATCAGGAGTTCTAGACTTCCAACATCTTTTCCAGCCTGATAAGTATCCTTTTCTTGTAGGGAAGGGTGTTTTTGGGGGCTGTTTTTAATGTACACTCTCGCCCATGCGTTCGTTTTTTTTAGCGTAACGTTGTTTTCACAGGTAGTAGTTCTGAGCGAGACTACTTCGTTTGTTTGTCTATTCCGCCTTGTGTACGCGGATAGGCATGTGTTTTCTTATGTACATGTTTTTCAGGTCACTAGGGTCAGTGAGGGTGTACAGTGTTAAAAGATTACCAGGGCATACTAGACACGGTAGAATGCGGTGCTTAGGTTGTGGGGAGACAGGTAAGTGGGTCACTCGTAAATATATAAACCAGTAAGTTTATAATGATTCCGTGATAAACTTTCACAATGAAAATACTAAATTATTTTCTTGCCTCTTCAGACTTGCACTCTAGCTATCATTTGTACCAGCTAGAGGTGCCCTTCCTAAAAAGTTAAAAATAAATAGTTATTATAAACAAGGGTTCATAGTGCATTTCTTTGCCTATTTGACCAATGTACTACAGTAACTTTGCTAAAGTCCAACTTTTACTTGTTTACTGAAACTAGCGCTGTCACCTATCCTCCTTGAGCAGGCATGGATCTGCCATTATATATGTACCTTCTACGATAACTAACAACTAAAGTTAAACTTCAACAACTAACCACATTGTCCGATGCACAGCCTTTGAATATCATCAGAATTTACAGTACCCAATTTGAGTATGATAACATTTGCTAGAAGTTTTTGACAATAATTAAGATGCTAGGAGGGTCTTATGTTGTGGATTAAGGCCAAAGTTTTTTGAGACATTGAAGATCGGTGTTAAATGTATCTATGACATTAAGATATCTGAGAGAATTATGCAGTATTAGGCAGGTGCCTAGCGCCCCCATTGTGAAGGGGGTCCCCACATTCAAGGGGTCCCCCACAATGAAGGGGTCCCCCATGGTCAGGGTCCCCAAAGGTCAAGGAGATCATGTGTGCGGGCAAGATATTAACAGACTTTCTATTTTTGTATTTTTCATGCAACAGTAAAAAGTAAAGGATGCATATGGTGTCCTATTGCCTCAGAAGGGAAATACTTTGTCTGTGCTTGTAAAATGCTGTTGAAATTTGAATATGAGTGACTAATTAAGTATGACTTTTTAGCATCTTTCTGGCCAAATGAACTGATAACCTTTTATAACCTAGCCTTAATTGCATTATTAAATGGTGAAGAAGCTTGCTGTGTGATTTTCCCCAGAAAGAAAGTTTTATGAAGCATGATCTTGATTGTTCAACATGCTGTAGTTTTAGTTTGTTTCATATCAAAACAGCTTTAGTCACTTTCTTTCATTTCTCAAATGTTAGGTAGCCTAAAGTTGCCACGTAGACTCCTTCACGAATAACATGGTATTTATTTATAAATGATATGACTAATTCATCATTAGCAGTGTAAAATGTTGACATAGTAGAGTTAATTATTGTCCCACAAAAAAGGAGGAGAAAAGACAAGTTTTGCCTCAAGAAGCCATGTATACGGAATAGGAGAGAGGAATGGGTTGGCCAGGAATACCAATTCTGCTTTGATGTGTGTTGGCAAAACTTATAAGGATAAAGGGGTACAGTGGGATGTGAGGGGGGGGGGGAGGATGTACGGTTCATTATGTGTCAAATAATGGTACCAGAGAGTATAAAACATATATGTCACTGATCTCTCCCTCTCTTTCACTCATATTTCTAAGAATGTCACTGTAATTCTTGAAATCTGTTTTGTTTTAGTTTTTACATCAAGGACATCAATCCCCAACCCTCCCCCAAACCCTTCCTTCATTAAGTGATGGTGACAAAAAAATTGTAATATATACCTATTTTTGAAGAAGTAGTCATTGAATCTGTATTTTGCTGCCTATATTTTAAATACCAAACCTCGTCTATAACCATGCAGACTTTTGACTGCAGTCATATAGCATGTATGTTTATCTATTACTTGTCCCTATTATTCACCCTTAACAAGATAAACGAGACTGTAATAAAACAGCGAAAATAATTTAAACTGTGCAAACGCTTAAAGAAGTAAAAGAAAACCTGGAATGCAGGAGTAAACATGTATTCATTAAGTACAAACCTTGGTTCATCTCATAGTGATGACTCTTACTGTTGTTGGTTTTGCTTAGTAACTGGTATGCGGCCTAAAAGCCAACCGAAAAACTCAGTTACTTTAAGTAATTCAGAAAAGATGACTATATTTAACAAAAGTAGAATCACTCCCACTCACCTGTCTCTGCCTACCAGATGCACTCTATTTATATACTGTACATGTTTCTCTGAAACAAAGCAACATTGCCTGACATCACTTAGTTACTTGTTGTCACAACATTTAAAGTGAGGACCAATTATTGAGACACATGATTATGTAATATATCTGCACACAGTGAACACAGCAATTAATACATACAAGCTTGACTACTTGGCAGAGACGTTTCAATGTTTCTCCTGTAAGGTCACTTTATTTAAGGTTTACCACTTTTGTCATAGATAGCTATCAATGATATACAGTACTTATGTCAAAGGGCCTGACATGTTGATTCTAGAAGGATCTTCTACAGAGGCTAATTGAAATGACAAAGATACTAAGAACACATTAGAAGACAAAGATGAAAAGACAGTTAAATACCAAGGACAAATCAGCAATTAAACAGCTACTTGTAAGTTCTGATGCTGTAGGGAGACAGAGATTGGGAAATGTCCCAGTATGTGTCCCATAATGTCCCAGTATGTCCTAGTATGTCCCAGTGTGTGTCCCAGTATGTGTCCCATAATGTGTCCCAGCTTGTCCCAGTATGTAACCCAGTGTGTGTCCCGGTATGTGTCCCAGCTTGTCCCAGTATGTTCCAGTATGTCCCAGTATGTGGCCCAGTGTGTGTCCCTGTATGTGTCCCAGCTTTTCCAGTATGTCCCAGTATGTCCTTGTATGTCCCCAGTATGTGTCCCAGTATATGGAAGGAAGGGAATTGTAAAAGGTCTGTATCTATGTAAGTTTCAGTAGTTACCAGCTAACACACTTTGATTTTATCGACCTGTATGGTTGATCTTTAGACATCATCGCTGCATGTTTTACAACTGAATAGTTTAACTTTCAAACTTGTGTGTTAAGTGCTCTGTTTTGAAGGTTCTGAATTATTTCTCATACTTGTCTATGCTTCCTGTATAAAAAAATACTGTGATACGTGTTTGGACTTGTATTTAATCAAGTCACCATTTTACACAGCATACAATACTGGATCAATTATTTCCCATTGTATAGCTAAGTACTGTACTTGGTACCTGTATCATGTATACTGTGTGGCCCGTTAGCCCCCTCCCCCCCCCCCCCCCCAGTGAACAAGAATTTATGGGACTATATAAATAAGACCAAGAAATAATAGAATTACAGGAAAGAACAAACAGTTTATTGTTTATAGACTTAATTTGTATTTAACTATAGATTCTAGTGCAGTGTGGTAGCAATGTCTTGTCAACAGTGTGTCTCAGACATTATGATATTCCATATTCTATGAATTTGTGATACTCAATTTGCCTTAACTAAAAATCTTTAACTCAATTAGATAAGTAATTATTATCGTTTTCAAATAAATTTGAAGAGTATATGGGATGCTGACTGTTCTACTTGAGTATACATACTCTTAATGGGATACTTAAACAAATTTATTCATGTATTTAAGAAACTATTGTTTTGTAACTTATTTTCTTTCTTATAAATTAGAAAATAATGCCAAATACTAAATCTGATAATTCTGAAACATTCCGCCAGCCTTGCTTCTCATTTTCTGCTGCATACCAGTATGTTTCATTCTAGACTTTTCATGTTTAAAACCTTTTCAGTCCAGCATGACTGAGCAGCGCCCCACCAGACCCCGTGCTCTCAAGGGTTCCATGTTCGAGTCGGTCAAGGGCGGCGGTAACTCGCTCACCTTTTCGGAGGATTCGCCCGTCGGCAAAGCCGGTAAGACCACATCGGTGACGGATTCGCCAACCCGACAGCACGAGAAGCTACCGGGACGATCGTTCTTTGACACCGTAGAGGGCGGTCAGGACACGTTTCAGTTTCCGTCCGAGAGAGCCGAGCCGAAGCAGCAGATCCGCGAGGACTGTTCGGAAACAGACTCTTCGGCATCTTCGCCCCGGGGTACTCCGAGGAAAACGTTGCAAGTATCTATGTTCAAGACCGTAGACGGCGGGGGGAACTCCCTCGCATTCGACTCGGAGAACCCGAGGGGCCGAGCTATACCAAAAGTGCAAAAACATGATTTGACGGATTTTGGGGGCTCGCCTTCAAAGAGCCCTCTGGAATCGGTGTTCTGCGTCATCGAAGCACCGTCAGACGCGCCACCCTTGCAACACCAAAACACGTCTTCTGTATTCAGTAGGGGCACCAGCCGCGAGGATACCGGAGGTTGGTCTCCGATGCAGCCGGGGGGAGCTTTCTACGTAGATGCGAGGACGACCTCGGCGCCGGCTGTCAACGGACAAGTAGGAGTGGACTTCACAGACAATGCAAGGGTAACAGTGTTAGATGTGTGCTGCCCGTTACGCTTGCCCTTAATCATCTGTACAATTTTTACGTTGGAGTGCATCCGGCCATTTTGGTACTTACTTATTTATTTTTTTCTTTTATTTCTCATTCTTTTGAGTTTTCATTTCATGTGTCCTACTTTTGATATATATGTAAACCCTTTTCTTCCAATTCTCCAATCTCCTGTACCTTTTTTGTTTTTTTAATATTCACTCAACTTCTGAAGTTAGTTTATACATGAGGAAGCTGAGGTGTGCCCCCCCCCCCATACCCCCTTAACCCCACACATAGCCCACATTCTGGATAGTTGTGCAGTAATTCAGACATTAGCTAGCTAAGTTCCAGATTTGCCGTGTTTGTTGCCAAATCTTGATCTTGGGAAAATTATTCCAAACTGAAGCTCTTCAAACATCTTGTTTTAAGTGAAACTTTAGAAACTAAATCGCAGATTAGATATGGCCATCTTGTGGGAACATGCATGGCAGTCTCGTGGGAACATACGTGGCAGTCTCATGGGAACATGAGTGGCAACATGTGTGGCAGTCTCGTGGGAACAAACTCAATACTTTAACTTGTACAAGTACATCTGGAGTCATGCTACTTCATTGCTAGTGACTTACAGGGGAAAACCCAGGATTTTTATAAAGGAGCGGGTTTGTGGCCCCGGGGTCATTGAAGCCAACTCTCATGACTGTAGGGAATCCTCCACTAGGAAAATTAACCTTTAAAATGTAAAATGGTGCATTTTGAGGCATTACTTAGATAATAAATTAGGTCTAGATAAGGTCTACATGAGGTTTGCTCTATTGAATTTTTGTTAAATTTTTGTGGGAGGTTGAAAAATTGAGGGGTGGGAGGGAGGGTATCACCTCCTACATTCCCCCCTCCCACCCTGGGTCCGTGCCTGAAATAGACTGAAATTTACTGAAACAGTTGAACTTTACAGTTGACATTACTATTTTGATGTCCTTGGTCTGGACGAAGACAGCCATGAAAACTTGGCTGTGTGAAACTGCATAGTCCAAGAACCACTCAGTAAATATAATAAATGAACAGAGTAAGTTTGATGTTTAACATTCCCCATGTAACCTTGCAACATTATACAAAGTGCATGCCAGCCTGCATTCACTCTGTGTCCCTTCCTTCAGAAAATCTATCACAATACACCATTGGCTAAAGAAATTAAAGTCATACTTTTTCTTTAAATTTCTTGTGTCCATTTTTTTTCATGGTTTGCAATGCATGTTTATGTAAATTTGATGTATATATGTGTGTGATGGTTGGTGTTAGTGTGAAAGAAAATATTGAACATGGGTTTCATACAAAGGGTTACGACATTTTATGTGAAGAAAGGAGCTCGGACAAGTTGTAAGTGACCTTGGAGAAGCGGTTTAACTTGAGGCGGTTTCCCGGTTTCCTGGTTTCCCCCTCTTAGTAATTTAGAACAACAATTTGATGTTAAGAGTAACCTGTATGCAAAATTGTCCAGTGTCAGAATTGTGTTTAAGAAACTGTGGCAAACTCACTGTTTGATCAGAAAGATTCAACAAGTGACATTAGTGACGATTTTAGCCTATTGAGCTCATATTAGAGTAGCTAGATGTGTGGACAAATCACCAATAAGACAGTAATTTAATCCACAAGCTCTTAAATCTTAGCAAGTTTGTCAGAGCTTAAAAGTTAATTCTGGACAAATTACTTGGAATCCACTAAATCCACGTCGGATACTCACGTCAAGTGTATACAAACTTCTGCAAGCACAAACAAAGTAATTCTAACTTAAGCACTATGTATGCATAGTTTATCCTGACTACTGTCAGCGATGGCTGGGTTTTCCAGATGTCTGTTTTTTCCAGACTTTAAGTACTGGTTTGCTTAAATCCAAACTGTATTTATTAAAGTGATGATTGGTTTCTCCAGACTAAGCAATGGTTTGCTTTTCCAGCCTCTACTTATTAAGACCATGGCTGGCTGTTTGCCAGATGGTATTGTAAGGGATGGCTAGTTTTTCCGGACAATTTGTGATGGCTAGTTATTCATGGTTATTTAAGCAGTGTCTTATTATTTTGTGACTATGTTTAAGTGATAGCTGGATATATATTCCTGACCATTTAAGGTATGGCTGATTTTACCAGACTATAGAGTGCCCGATGACTGGTTATCTGTCCAGAATATTTCTACGTGATGACTGATTTCTCTTTCTTATCCAATATATTTTGGGGCATAATTAAACTAAAGCCTTCTTCTGTGTATGCACCATTTCTGATGTTCAAGCTGTCGGGCCGCTAATTACTTTATCAGAGAGTCATGTCCACCGATGGGTGATAAGATCACCGTGGTGATCAGGAGAAAAGTCAATAGATATCTGTAGGAATGATTAATAATGTGTGTTATCCAGGCATCAGAGCTGCCAGTTCGTTGATCCAAAATTTTTGAATGCCACGTGCATGAATTGTGCGATGAACTTAATGAGGATGTTCAATTAGCCCTGGAATTAAACAATAGTTTTTAGATTACATGTATGTTTGTACCGGTGCTGTGGCGGAGTGGATCGATGTCATTTGAAGCACCAAGATTTAAGCAATCGGGAGGTTCGGGGTTGAACATAGTTAAAAAACCAACATTTGCAGTAAGTGGATCAGAGTATAGACTTATAGAACTGTTAACACAGCATTATTGGGAAGAATTAGTTTGTTTGCGAGTCTTTTAGCTTTTAGATTTCCAACGGGCGAAGAATGTAAGAAAATTGTGCAAAGTTTTTAGACTTTTGTCTTTGACAAATATTAAAAAATTTGACTACTATATAGAGACACCTTCAAAATTATGTTTAGTTAGTATAAATAGTAGAACCAGCAGGAGAAGTCTCAAGTCTGGCCAGGTCTGGGAGCATATCTATACCCACCCCCTCCCCCCCCCAATTCGACTGAAGTCAAGCAATTCCTCTCTCCTTAATAGTCTCTTGGTTAAGGTTAGGGTTAGTCATCTGTTGTCCAATTTCATCAAACGTTATCTGTTAGTTTCATCGTTGAACACACTATTTTATGTTAATTATGCCATACCATTCATTAACTTGATGCAACATTAAACATTGAAAAAGACTGTTAATATAAGAGGAGTTCTTAAGAGACATAAACTGACTTCTTCTTACATAAGACAGATTTAAAATTGAAGACTAACCTTAAAACGTAACACAACGTGTTCATTTAATACTTTAAGATAACCCAACTTTACCTTTTACAAAAGATGACATTGACCTTGATTAAAACATTACTCTCAACTTAAGACTAAATTTGACATTTAGATGACTTTCAATATGAGACGACTTTCAACATGAGAAGTCTTTTAACATTAAGATTATTTAAGAATGCTTTCAACAAGAGACGGCTTTCAACATGAGATGACTCTCAACATGAGATGACTCTCAACATGAGATGACTCTCAACATGAGATGACTCTCAACATGAGATGACTCACAACATGAGATGACTCTCAACATGAGATGACTCTCAACATGAGATGACTCTCAACATGAGATGACTTTCAACATGAGACGACTTTCAACATTAGACGGCTTTCAACATGAGATGACTTTCAACATGAGACGACTTTCAACATGAGACGACTTTCAACATGAGATGACTCTCAACATGAGATGACTTTCAACATGAGATGACTCAACATGAGACGACTCACAACATGAGATGACTCTCAACATGAGATGACTTTCAACATGAGATGACTCTCTACATGAGATGACTCACAACATGAGACGACTCACAACATGAGATGACTCTCAACATGAGATGACTCTCAACATGAGATGACTCTCAACATGAGATGACTCTCAACATGAGACGACTTTCAACATGAGATGACTCTCAACATGAGATGACTCTCAACATGAGATGACTTTCTACATGAGATGACTTTCTACATGAGACGACTTTCAACATGAGATGACTTTCAACATGAGACGATGAAACCGGATAATAATGACAACTTCCGCACGATATCACCCAGTGCTTAGCAATTTTCAAACCATTGTTATAACTATCATAAATACTAGAACTTTCAGCTGCAATTAAAGCCAATTCTTCACCAATGTTACAGGTAAGTTGGTAAACTTTATCCTTTAATTTTCGCATACCTTGGGCAAACTAAACTTCAATGAGCCATTACGATCGTTTTGAAATTTAATCGACGACCCTGAATTAATTTTATGCGTTTTGACAGAGTAATACCCATCCTCAAATTTGTGTAAAAGCAATTTAGTAGGCTTGTTATTCTAAAAGGACTGTAATTATTGCAAAGGTCCTGTCCTTCAAAGTAACCCGTCAGAAAATGTTGACAACTTCATCTCTCGTTCCGTCAGCTCGAGGCGTGAAAGCAATTAAGGGTATAGGTGAACTTGACAACCGTTTATTTCTTTTCGTTTTTTCGCTCCTTTTTCCTTTTGAGTTTGAAAATAGATGATTATTTCTTCTTCTGTAAGTACCAGTTATGTACAGTACTTATTCATTTGTCATGCATGCAATTGTGTGCCATAATTGAACTTCAAGCAGTTTATATATTTTGTCTTAGTTTTAATTGTGATTGTTTTATATATATATACCATTCTCCCGCTGTATGAAAAGTTGTTTTCATGTATTTCATATATACCATATATATATATATATATTTTGGCATGTTGTGATTCATTTGACTGGCTTATTTTTTTCCGTTGGATTTGGAGAAGATATACCTACCTAATGGTGGAAGAATTCAAATTGGTGTGGATCGACATTTTGAAAAAAAGTTCAATTCAAATTTTTATTTTAATATAATGGAAGACCAAGCATTATTAACAATGACAGATTGGATCAAATTTGTTTCTGTTTTTAATTGTGAATAAATTGCAACAGAGGTAGAGGTAAGTAAAATATCTGCATTTTTTTGGCATAATTAACCTTATTGGAAACATTCTCTAATGCTAAAAGAAACTACAAGGTGCCTTACATAATTAAGAAGTTATCTAGTGGGTACTTTGTTTCAAGCATAGTCCTGAGGAACCATGAGAGTAGGCAGACTAAAAACATTAAAAGATTTACATCGTTAAGAATCAACTCGGATGCACATCAAATTTGTGCGGCATCAAGGTATTCTACATTTTACTAAGAGTTTTGGTATAAATCTCTAAACTGTAGATATAAGTTTATAGTAAAATGTTAAGGGTCCAGGTGTCTAGATTTATTAATACCAAGGGCACTGAGAATGAGGGGACAATGGGTGTTAAGTTGGGGGGGAGGGAGGTCTAAGGAATGTGTGCAACCATAATCAAATTTGAATGATACTACCTTTTATTCCACAGAAATCTTCTTGCTATATGTATGTAATATAAAGTGCATCATGCAGGCAATAGATTTTTTAAATGAATTTCCATTCCTGGAAAAACTGATGGAGGATTAAGTGTTTTTAAGGATATTAGTTTTGCAACACTGTTAACCTGTTACATATTCCAACCCCCTCCCCCTCTCCCCTCTCTCCTCCCATAGAAAATTGTGCCAATAACATTTTAACTTATAGATGAGCTACTACACATTTAAGCAATTATTCTTTATGGGTATAGTACTTCCATGCTTGTCAGATATTAATATGTTAATGTTTACAAGAAAAGATAATTTATTGCTTCCTGAGTGACCTGCAATTTATCACATAGCAATAAGCACTATTAGTGTATATAGTGACTGCTTATATGGCCTTCATCTATCCTGTATATAATGGCCTAATTAACGATACCTGAACCGATATGATATATTAGTTTATGATGTGATTATTATGAGTTGTAAATCATATTGCTATATATCTATGCAACACCGAATCTTTCCGCAAGCTATTGTGTCTAGTCAGTTGAATCTCCAGTTAGAGGTAAGAAAGGAAAAGAAGTACAGCCTGGGAGCTATGTATTAGTAATATCCGACAGTGGCGGAGCGTCCATATGTACAGTCAGTGGGGCGGATGCCCCCCCCCTGACGGACTCAAATGGACTGCTGGCGCCCTATTCAGCTTTTTACCACTTTTTACCTATTCGCGATTATTGAATTTTTTATTGCGCTCTCAAATACCTATTGACATTTGTCACATTTTGTTGGTGTAATTTTCAGACAAAATGGCGATGAAACCTATTTATTCTTCGTTTATCTGTAAATTAGCTAGGCCCGGAAAGGGTCATTTCCGGCGATCTAGGGAGTATCTTTACTCAGAAAATTTCTGTACGCTCCGCGCCAACCTGTGGTGGCGCTCCGCTTAGATAGTGTCAAATGCACTCTCTTCAGACCATTCTCGCCCCCCCTGACCAATACCCCTAGCTCCGCCACTGATATCCGACAGTGTTTTCAAGCATTCCGTCCAGTTAATCTTGGACGTTCAAGGCGGGTAAATGACACGTATTTACAACCCCCCCCCCCATTGTCCCACATATAAAGCTCTCTGAATATGGATAATATTACCCAATATATCGGTAATGTACAGACATAATCTTAAAGATGTTGTATACATGTGCAATTGAGTTGGGCAACTGTTTCAAGCCCTCTGTCAGTTTAATCTCGAACGTTTAAATCTGGTCAATGACACATATTTATACAGCATCCTGCTCAGCAATGTGCATGTATTGGTATGATATCAGTATATTCAGAGATATACCAATATTTCAGAGAAGTAGGCCTACTGATATTTCAGAGAAATACATATATTTCGGGTATTACCTACTACATTTGGAATATATTGGTATATCGCAGGACTCTAACAATTAGGAAACATTCATGATTGGTCCTCTTAATATTTTGATTGATCTGCATAGTTTACTTAATTGTATGAGATTTATTACAAAAAAAGGAATAAATAAGTAACTATAAAATTGTTCACTTTCAAACAAAAAAGTATATTTGCAAATTGCAAAATGTATTGTGCCTCATAGGAAGTAAATATTGTTTCAATTCCAGGCAGCAATTAAGGTAGGCCTATAATAATTTAAACTCATTTTACATTTTAGCCCTTTAACTCTTGAACCACAGACTAAATTAAACAGATGGCGCTGTTTTATCAGTCCTATCTAGTTCGGAAAGTTGAAAAACTTAACTGTTGCTATGCAGTTTGAAGACAAGTAGGGAGCACCCTTGTAATGGAACCCCTATACATTGTATGTGACTCACAAAAGGAAGCAAGGAAACACCAAAGCAATCGGATGTAGTTTAATAATATATTTCTACATATAAAATAATATGAAAATGAGACAAAATAGTCCTGAGTACTGTAATTGTGTAAGCAAGGGCGGCGGAACCGGGGGGACACAGGGGGCACGTGCCCCCCCACTTTTCCTCAGGTTAAATATGTGCCCTTTTTCTACATAAAAATTGAGGTGTCTTAAGTTAGCAAGAGGCCAGGGAACCAGATTGAACACTCGGGAAGGGCCGTTTCCAGCCATCTGAGGGGTTTGTAAAACCAAAAATTTTCTAGTACGCTCCGCGCCAACCGATGGTGGCGCTCCGCTCAGATAGTCGTGCATACAACTTCACAAATCCTGGCTACGCCCCTGACTTTTAATGAATTTATGTGGGTCAAACTCAAAGCTATTTCGAATAGAAAAAATTTGTTAAGATATTGACAAGAAATAAACTCTAATTCGGAAGATTCCTACATTAGCAACTAGCATGATTTCACCTCATTTTGTCTCAAAAGAAAACTTGTTCCTTGTTTCCCAATTTGCACACTGGATATTGCAGTGCTAGTATGCATATTTTCCTTGAGGGGGTGGGGGGGGGCGTTGAAGGAGTGATGTGTATACGCAAATACTAATACAATAAGAGTTATAAAGGGTACTAAATATAAGGCTGCATCAGTCCAATCGAATTTCTGCAAAGTGCCCTTTGATGTCGGTGCCCCCCCAGATTAAAAGTGCTTCCGCCGCCCTTGTGTGTAAGACTCACTTTTCCAACATTAATTCATTGGTTGATTGATTGATTGATTAATTAATATTTATGAAAGGCAAGTGTCATTCTTAAAAAAAAATTGAGAATGACAAAATAGCTTTGCTGCTGTAGAAACCCCTACTAAATAAATGGAAGAATCCAACCTGCCAGATTTGGGACTTGATCAAATGGGATCAAAAATTGAATTCATTGGAACTAAAAAAAAAGAAAAGATATTCTTCAAAGGAATAAAATTTCATGTCAAATTAAGCAAAAGTGACATTGAAATTATGTTTTATACCAACCTTTGCTTGCCAAGACTTTGTTTTATATTACCAAATTTTCAAAATTAATATATGTATGTATCTAGTGTTTTCCTTCATTTGGCCCAAAGTTCTATGAACATGTAGATCAACTCTTTTTAAGTTATTTTTCTTTTATTAACATTACATGCCCCAGTTACTCTCATATCAGTTGCTCCCAGTTTTGTACAAACAGGTGAGTCATGCACCAGTCTGTAATTTCCACCCTGAAAACCTACATACAAATGCAATCTTAGATGGTTCTTTCTGCGATATTACATTAAATTCATGAACATGCCTCAGTATTCTGTGCAGAGTGAACAGGTATGGCTGACACACTGAAGAAAAGACATGTATTTCACATGTGTGTTGTGACTGTCGCTATAGTAACATAATCATTATTTATCTTACAACTTTTCACTGAAACTGCAGGTGGTTTAGATGGTTCTTTTTGATGTATTTATTTGGGGGAGGGGGAAGAAGGGTGGGGAAAATAATGGGTGGATCGTAAACACATGCAATAGATATCTGAGGTACGGTAGAATTTTAATGTCATAATTTAGTCAGCAAGGGGAACTCAGGGATGGAATATATAGATACAAAAATTGAAGTATGACTTTCTTATTGTCACAATTGAGCTTTTGTCACTACAAGAACAAGAGCAACATCATGAATATGCATGATTATAGATACATCTTTATGAGTAATGGCATAGATTGTAAACAAATTACTGGAACATATTGCTATAGAACCGCTGTGCGTACTTGGTCATCCGTGCAATGATTCATGCATATATATACAAGATGTTTCTCATCCCAGCACTGTCACAGTGTGACTACTTTAGACAGACAAATTAAAATAAATTAGGTTTTATTTTATTTTTGTAGGGCAAGTTAGTATTGAAGACTATAGTAACGGGGAGAAATAGAGAACATATTTATAGTAGATCTATCAAAACGTACCTATTTTCAGGAAGGTCCTATAAGTTTGGCCGAGATGTCTTAACAACATTTGGAATTGTGATGTATATAAACCAGCAAAATAAGAACACAAAGCAATAGGTAACTGACGGAAAACTAAGGTATTTTCACCAACAATTTTTTTTTTTTTTTTCTTCTCTCTCTCTTCAGAGTATTAGTAGATAATTTATTACAAAATACCCCAAATTCTTTCTTGCACTGCTCACAGTGATGTGAGTTCATTTGTATCTGAATACCATCATTGTTGCAATCCCTTTCCTAATTTTTAGATATCATCATTTGGGGAATTGGCTGCAGTGATCAGTTTCATCTCTCGTCTACGAGGGGGGAACATCAAAGGGAAATATCAATAGATCAACACAAATGACCTAGGCAGCTGGGTTAATAATTACAGCCACGACTTATGTGTCATTGCGATGTATGCATGCCTGTAATGTAATCTGCATTCTGCATTTCACTAGGTGGCAAATTGAGTCCCTACCAGTGTGGCTAGTTGGGTCACTACCAGTGGGGCTAGTTAGGTCACAACCGGTGTGGCTAGTTGGGTCACTACCGGTGTGGCTAGTTGGGTCACTACTGGTGTGGCTAGTTTGGTCGCTACCAGTGTGGCGAGTTTGGTCGCTACCAGTGTGGCTAGTTGGGTCTACTGGTGTGGCTAGCTTGGTCACTACTGGTGTGGCTAGTTGGGTCAATACCAGTAAGGCAGGTTGGGTCACAACCGGTGTGGCTAGTTGGGTCACTACTGGTGTGGCTAGTTGGGTCACTACCAGTATGGCTAGTTGGGTCGATCACTACTGGTGTGGTGAGTTGGGTCGATCACTACTGGTGTGGCTAGTTGGGTCACTACCAGTGTGGCTAGTTGGCTCCCTACTGGTGTGGTGAGTTGGGTCACAACCGGTGTGGCTAGTTGGGTCACCACTGGTGTAGCTAGTTGGGTCCCTACTGGTGAGGCAGGTTGGGTCACAACCGTTGTGGCTAGTTGGGTCACTACTGGTGTGGCTAGTTGGGTCACTACCAGTATGGCTAGTTGGGTCGATCACTACTGGTGTGGTGAGTTGGGTCGATCACTACTGGTGTGGCTAGTTGGGTCACTACCAGTGTGGCGTGTTGGCTCCCTACTGGTGTGGTGAGTTGGGTCACAACCGGTGTGGCTAGTTGGGTCAACACTGGTGTAGCTAGTTGGGTCACTACTGGTGTAGCTAGTTGGGTCACTACCAGTGTGGCTAGTTGGGTCACTACTGGTGTGGCTAGTTGTGTCACTACCAGTGTGGCTAGTTGGGTCACTACTGGTGTGGCTAGTTGGGTCACGACAACAGGTTAATTTCCTGAATTCACAGCGGGTACTGCCTTACCTCATATAACCTTATCCATTACGTTCTGTACCTCGCTCTAGCATCTGGCAATTGTTTGTGTGTGTGTATGGCCATCTCCTTTCCGTAATTTTCATCCTCTTGTGCAAGCATTGCTCTTCTATTTCTCTTGATAATCTTCGTCAATCCTTCTCATCTTACACGTTTTATCGCTTTGGATTCACCAATTGTGCGTCTGTTATAACACTGGGTCACGACCAGTAAGTTACCTGAATCAAGTTGGTCGGGAAATATGTCACAGATCTTTGGGAGTGTTTCCACTAAGGAAGAGGAGTGACCAGATAATACAGCAGCTGGTCGAGCTAAACATTCTGCCATGATCATGACTTCTAAGCTTAGCTGATGAATTACCTTCTTACTGAATATTTTAAAGAAAAAATTTATCAAAAATTGGTCAAAACATTGCAAACCCCACGGCTTAACTAGAAGTATGAACCCATTTTGTATTATGATTTTAAAAAACTTTCTTCAAAAAGGGACATTGAAAATATGCCAAATGCTATGCAAAAACCTATGGCTTGAAAGATTCATGTGCCAATTTTGTATTGTCATTTGACATATATGTACATATCATAAAACCAAAAAGTTACATGTAATCTGGAAAATTGAGAATGAAACTTGCCTCCCTACAATTTGCTCGAAGGTTGGAGATTGCTGTACCTCAGTGAGAATGTAGAAAAGCGAAGGAATGATTAATGACTTCTGCACGGTAGCCGTTTCGCTAGTATTGATTAATGTCCGTCAATTGAGAATAAACAGATGTAGTGCCAGTGCCACATGAAATTTACATATACTGTTACTATGGAAACGGGTGCTTGCTGATAAACAAGAAAAGAAAATAAGATTGATGGCTTTAGGTAGTTTTCATGTTAGAACAATTGTATATAATGTCACAATCATAAATCACAACCAAAAAAACCCTTAATTAATTTGTCAGTAAATTTGTAGAGCCTATAAAATAGAAAGGGAGAGAAAAATAAAACGAACCAAATAAAATAAATATGATTTCCACTTTTGAAATATTACAAAGGACTGTCTGTAGGCTATTTTACTACAAGTTGGAAACTTTTCTTTTTTTGTTGTTGTATTTTTGAGACATATTTCCCCCCTTCCTAACCTCTTCACCTTGCCCCCTCTTCAGGAGGGGCTGGGGGTCACAAGTCACATTTTGTCAGCAATGACTTTCATGTGTATGGGAGTGGTATAGACTGCAAATTTGTCACAACAGGTAATGGAGATTGGGCTGACCCCCGACCTCAAACCTGTGTCGAATGAGGTGATCACTGACTAACCTCAAAGTTGAATATTTGATGATAGCTAAATGCAGCTAGAAGTAAATTTAATTTTTAAGACATTTAACTTTAATTTAGTTATAATTAACAATCTTGATATCTATACATCTCTCGTATACTGTAACCACAGTTTGTGATGTGTAAAAGAAAGAGGGCCTGACATTTCGATGCTAGCAGGATCGTCTTCAGAAGCTGAATGACAAGTAACAGTAACCAGAAGGGACAAATATACACACAGAAAACAGATAGCAGGGTGAACACAAAATAGATAGATGTAAGAGTATTAGTAGACAAGGGATGGAGAGATGAAAGAAAGGAGAGGGACTATAGAGGGACAAAGAGAGGATTAAGGGAAGAGGGTAGGGAGTAAACTAGAGAAGGACAAAGACAGAAAAATGTGGGGAGGGGGAATGTGGAAGAGAGCTAGGGTGACAGAGGGGGAAACAAGGTGTGATGGAAAGAGAACTCTTTTCCATCCCCCCCCCCCAAAAAAAAGTTATTTTATAATTACAAAGATTTGGGGAACCCCTTGTCTTTTCCCCACTCAATCATCAAGAGTTGCTTTGTATTTTATGAATGGAGTTGCAAGAGATCATGAGAGGAAGTTGGGAGTGGGTCTTCATAAAATACAAAGGTTCATAAAGCCCCTGTCTTTATCCTACTCCTTCAATAAGAGTTGCTCATATAGTTGCTTGTATCAGTGGGGTTGCATTAGGGATGAGAGGTTGTGTTGAGGTGGGGGAGCGGTGGAAGGAGATGAATTGGAGATTGAAGCTCAATTCATGGCCATTTGGTTAATGCTTCGGTCTATCAGGACAACGTGTATACGTTTTAACATCAAGTTACTTTTAAATTGCACAGCAAATGACAAGAATATGAGAAAGAGGAAAGGGTACCATATGTTAAGAGGTTGGGATGGGATGGACGGCTGGGGTGGGGGGTAGTAATTATTACCTACCACATACTTCAATAATACACGAAGTTTCCTAGTCATTGGAGCTGTACTAAGCCCATAGCCTACTCATTAAGAAAAACCCAAGATCTAGTGTTTAACTGCCTCGGTTGACCGTCAACCGATGTCATTATCAAAGGAGTTTATCTCACTGCCCCACCCTCCCCCAACCTACAAATCACACACACGCACACACCTGTTATTTCATGTATTTGGGTTTATAAGCTATTTATAAACTGGACAATAAGCATAAACAAGGTGGTAAACCACGTGCAACGGGTGACCTGAATGTGTCCTTAGATATAACAAATCATCTTTGTTAGCAATAACAGCTGTTTTCACTGACAGCGATAGACGGTATTAGCGGCTTATTAACACTACACACAATGACTTGATTGTTGTAATCAGCTGTTTGGGTCATGTCTAGTTACGTAAAAACTCATGCGTGATTTTCATTCCTGTGTGAATCTTTATTTTAATGAAATACTGCCCTTTAGCAAATACCTCATACATTATTGGCCTGACCTGATGTGAATATATATCGATGTAAATATATGAAATAATTTACATATCCCTGTTCACACTTCAGGGCGGTTTTGAATGCCTGACGAATAGACTCAGCTCTGAAATCTGGATTTATCAATGGTTTCAAAAGCCGTCCTCGTATCTTGAGGGTTATTCTCCCTCACGATTCAGTTTCATGCTTCAGCAAATGCTTATCTTCTTACTGTTGAAATTTTCTGTTTTGATTCTTGATTCCCTGAAGCGTTTTTCAACCATTGTAGTCCAGACAATAGAGGTTAAAAGCGTTAAAAATCCTAGTGGATTAAATTTCAAATCCATCCGACATTTATAAATTGTAGCCGATGTCTGCGGCGTATGGATTTTATCATTTTAGTGGTAAACTAAATAACACACTGTCTCCCTCTAATCTCCGCGGGTCCCTGGTAAATATCAAAACTATCATGTCAATCAATTATGTTAATTGGATTTCGAGTTTGCCGCGCTCACGTATTAATTCGGCATTATATTATCATGAGAAGTGCTCATTAGCATACCGTAAAATTCGTCATTCAAAGTGGGTGTGTCCTACTGGGTATGTCACCAAAGCTCGAACAATCCCCAGGTTGTGAAAAGGCGATCGATTCGACGAAAATTCGCTTCATTTCACGATCTTTACGTCCGATTGCCCCAAAAGCTACACGGACCTACGGCATTTTGTAAAATCAAGTTGAATCGGGGACTTTTTGAGACATAAGAACGTCGCAATTGTGGAATCTGAAGCAATTTTCAACCGATCTTGTGTGTGGGAATTGTAAGCGCGCGAGAACCTAGTCTCTTATCGTAACGTGGTACGGAAGCAGTAGCCTATCCGGAGTATTAACTATTATTGTTGACAGCATTTATACCAGAGTGACCGGAATCATTCGATAACGAAATGACTACGCCGTCAAAATTCAGGAATGTGCCAAAGGTAAGATTTATGATCGGAAAAATTTCCTGCTTTAAACAGATTTGTTCTTTCCCATGATTTTTGTTCCGAGTTAATTTGATTAGATTTCTCCTGTATACATGATCGTGAAGGGTAGGAAAATCGACCAACTAGCATTCATAGCAGTGGCTAGGCTTTCCAAACTACAACCACCTGTGCTTGACGGACGACACGAATTCCAATGCACTAAGACGCTTTCTGTGGGAACTGTGGACATCACAAAATGGGTCATTATAGTAATAATGTCAATGCCGATATAGGCTACGTTTTCGCTATCATGTTCAGTATTGTGATGGCTCAGTTTCATGCTAAAACAATTTTTTATGTATAAACAAGAAAATTGGCGATTTGGCAAGTATTTGATAGAATGAAAGCTAATCTGACAGGAAACTAGATGGTGTCATCAATACACATTTCATTTTCATGTCTCACAAAGTGTAACTTGGTAGCCTTTGTTACTTCTACTAGTTTATTAGATAATTGTCATCACCTTCAAATACCTAGCTAATATTCAAGTCACATCAGCATTGCCTCGAAGATAACCTCAAGTCAAAGTGTAGAGTGCTTCAAGTTATGGTTGTTTCAGGTTTCAAAAGTCCTTTTTTGGATGTACCCGTGCAGTAAGGATCCTCCAAATGCATTTTAAAATCAGATCCTTAATTCCTCAGTCAAAACAAATGCTGATTGAACTTTTTTACCGAAGTGGTCATCTCTGACCTTGTAGCTCATTGTTTTGTTTTTTGGGTTTTTTTTATGTGGGGGGGGGGGGCAAAATTGTATAGTTGTCTAATTGCCTAGTTTTACTTTGAATACCATCTGATTATAAGTGCATATGACATTGTTAAAGTGTATCCCTACTGTATACAGTGTGCTTAAAAGTCAATTTGTCCCCAAGGCAGGATGCACACATTGGCTGACATTTTCAAGTTTCACTCCTAATGAGAAAGGACTTATAAATCATATATTAGCAGGGGTGGATTGGGGTCATTGGCAGTTTTCCTTTCCAGACAGATTGTAAAATGATCAGGAATCCTAAAGGAAACAGCATTCCAAATGTGTTTGTGTCTCAAAGTGTTTATCACACTTATTACTATTATTATTATTGTTATTATTGTACATAAATTACTTTTTAAGATGGATGTACTTTACAGTTGATATCAAAACAATAGTGATTCTATTGTTTATGCATATCTGGAGGAATGTTATAAAAGTTTATAGTTGGACAACTGCCAAGGGTATGTTTGTGTATATTTTTACAAGTTTGTACAGTGTAGTAGTTTTTACTTTTAACTATTACTGCAGAATTACATACTGAAGGTTTAGCAAGCCTTCTGACTGTCACAGACCCTAAACATTGCAATGTTTGTAAAAAAGTGTGACGCATTTATGCATAATTTGTGTATATACAGTAGTACTTAATTTTCCCATATTTTATTTAAACCTGATTATTTTACAGTATATACTAGTTTATCCATATGAATATTGTATTGAAAGATCAAGGGTCATTTTGGTCAGGAGCAAGGCACATTTATCTTAAAAGTTGTATGCTACAGTAACATACAGCACCCTACAGTACAGAGGATTCGATAGGCTACTACTGTAGTGGTCTACACTAATTGTGACTCAATTACTGTACATACTGACACTGTACGCTTGGCCTACAACATGAACCATGAACATCGCCTATCCCAGTGCTCACTTAATTTATATAAAAGTTATGACTAATAACATGAGGAGAGGACGTAAGAATCTCACAGATTCAGACAAACCACTTTGCATTTTATTGACTTTGTTGCCATGGATACAGATCTGCTGTCTGCATCCATAATTCAGATTGCTCTGTTTATCTTCATGACACATATACTCGGGCAACTGGTGTGAAGATTCAATTACTTTAGTGTGCCATTCCTGTTAATGATCTACATCATCAATAAAGAAGTAGTTTATGATGCATATCGGAGTGAATTAAACTATTAATTGCTCAAGAGTTGAGCATAATTCCAGGAGTGAGCAGCAGGGTAGGGGAGTAAAGGGTGAAAGGTGAAGGTAGGTGAAAGGGGCAAGGTGTGTGAAAGGGCATGGGGGGGGCAAGGCGGGTGAAAGGGCTGGGGGCAAGGTGGGTGAAAGGGAGAAGGTGGGATTAGACTCATGTTAGTGCCCATATTATAAGCTACTTTGAACTAAAGTGCTAGATTTACCACTGTAAAGTACTTCATCAGCATTGATCCCGATCTTGATTATACGCTAGAAAGTACAATAATGTTCACAAGTTTTAAACTTTAACCAACAATTTTTACTTCACATTATCATTGCTGCATTAACATGACCATTGCTGCATGTATATTATATGTGGTAAGGACCCACTGAATGGGATCATAAGTTACATCACTCACTGTCCAGGAACTTCAACCAGTGATTTGTACTGCATAATACTGTGTGTATATTTAGCATTGTGAATAGTTGTGGTCTGTCTGTCTGCGGTTGGGAGTCTACCTCAGCGGTGATAGTATAACATTTGCTTTAAGACATGAACAATAAACCATGGATACTTTGTCAATGTCATATGCTGCAATATTTCTGTTCAAACACTCCTCCTTTGAGCCACCCTGCATTTTATGATCGCCTATAATTACTTGTACTATCCATGTCTGTGGTCACACTTGACAGTGTACTGAGTGTAATATGACCACACAGTTGACAAGCAGAGTAACAGAATCATATAGACACCTGTTGAGTTTGGGTTTAAAGGTCAAAAATATTGCATTGAAATTCTTGTTTATTTAGCTGCACTTACCTGCTTTCCAGTTTTGTTCTCCAGACTTTTTCAGTTTAACTTTTATGAAATTTGAACTATAAACGAAGCAGTCATGATTAAGACCATCACTAGTGTTAAATGATAAACCAAGCTCATTAACGTGTCGTCAATCACGAATCACGACTGTTTCAGATGTGACAGAGAATATCCAGAGTCCTGGACACTGATTGGTCAAGTAAAACAACATGTAAAAGTTATCTGCCACCTAGCCTAGTAAGCGGAATTTTCGGAACAGGTCTTGGATTATTCGGAAAGCCTAGTGCAGGATTAATCTGTGATAATGGGATGTTAAAACTTCCAGAGAAAAGCCAAAATATTGCCCTTTAAATTCAACTTGTGATGTACCTTTGCTGCATATAATCTACAGCTTCCAAGTGTGCACATGTGTGGTACCTGCACTTTACTTTAACTGTTAAATGATATATGTGATATATTTTATGGAATGTACTTAAGCAAGGTATGCTGGTATTGCTGCAATACTATTGCATAGTAGGCTACTAGTACACTAACTCTGTGTGAAGAACCTACATTAACTGTACAAGCCCCTTCACATTGATAGTTGTCCTCTTAATGTGTAGTGTGAAATACTGTTACCATGGCTACAGGGCTTGGTGGAACAAAACTGTTATGAAGTTTCTATGGTATTTTGTGGTGACAGTTCTCAGTGCCCTTTTGGATGTTTTTAATCCAGGAAACCATGTTTTTCTCGATTCCGGAAAATGAAATGAGATCATCTATCTAGACACAATGATGGGAATATCAAGGAAACAGCTTCCATGAGTAACCAAAAATATTGCCAATGGTGGTGGCATCAAACCATCGTGAATATCATGGCTTTGAAAATAATGGGGGGAAGGGGGAGGGGTTGGCAGGGGGCAGCTAGGTGAGGAAGGAGGCTATGGCTCCTCCTTATCCCCTTCCCTGCATGTTTTCTGAGGCCCTGCAATATACATGATGTACATTCATGTCACATGAATGTATAATAAATTGAAGGATAATCCAGACAAGTTTAATAACTACCCATTATTGTATACGGTCTGCAATAATAGAAATGATTTCCCATTGGGCTGTTAAAGCAGTTTTATAAATGTTTGTGAAAGTTCAAACAGTTTTAAGTCTTGTTTGCCCAAAAAAATTGAGGGTAACATAAAGGACACCTGTTGTTTATGACTTCAGAGACTGCAAAGAATGCAGGAAAAACTGTCACATCTACAAGTCAGTCTACGGAGGTTAACTGGAAGTCAAGCCCAGTGAGCCTAAGCTATATTAACTGATGTCTGAGTTCATATAATTAGTGAGAACGGTTTAAATGAATTTACAACATTTTCTGTTCATATCTCTAAATCAATCTGGGATAATCTACAGTATAAAAATTGTTGATGAGTTTTACCAAAGTTTTAATTATGCAATACCATTATAAGTGCTTTGCCATGTCATCTCCAAATATATTTTGCGGTTTTTTGGTTTCGGGGAATAATTTAGCTTTCAATCTTTGCGTAGCCGTCTTGAAGACAGTTAGACTTTCTCTTATAAAGTATACTATGGTTCCACATAGAAAACTGCTATACATACCTGTACATCTTTACACTTGTATAGCAATTTGCCAGTGTTGCGTGGCACTTTGAGATGAGATACTGGATAAATGATTCCCTGGGTCTGACATCGTTGGTAAATCATGCATGGGTAACTCATCAGGCAATTAGAGTTCATTAAAAGGGCACATGTAATTATATAGTAAGTACTGTAGGTAAACAAGCTTGACAGAAACAGTTAAATTGTGGAATCAGCAATCATTTTCAAAAGTGATCAATGCAAAAAGGGGTCAATGTTTCTAACTGTATGCCAGCCAATCAGCAACTGCATTACCAATTTAAAATCTACAGTAGATGTTACAGAGCTGTAATGTACTGTTAATCCCAGCAGCGTCTGTGCACATGAACAAGCTTGACTATCTATGATTTGTTCGTGCATATTTTCTTTCCAGCCACTCTATTTTTAGAAGATGCATCACTGGTCGGATTCTTCTACTATTAATTAGGGGTGTTAAATTGTATTTTTTGTGCAATCTAAAACAGTTGTTGTTTTGTCGTTATCAAAGTATTTCGAGAAGGACATTTTCACATGATCCCTAACCAATCTTAATTTAGTGAATAAATATGATCTATATTATTATTATTAATCCCAAACCTTTGCCGACCTTTCACCAAATTGTTAAATTCTATGTGAACTTATTATCGAATGGTAGATTCCAAAACAACTGTCAAATAAATATACCCCAAACAGTGTCTTCATTCTTATTGTAAAGACCACATTTCTACAGTCTGCGGTTGTTAAATTACTATATTGTTTACTGCACTGTGCAGGAGCTACCCTCACTAACTGTATGTCGATATTACTGACATCTACACAATGTGTGTATTTTGAAATGGATAAAAGATGGCTGTCCCAGAAGACGTGATTCCGAAGATTAGATTTTACTCTGAATAACCAGAAGGCAATGAACAATGAAGCAGTACAAACTTGAAGAATGTTCACACATCATGTATACGTGTCTGTCTGTTAGTATTGACAGCATGGTGTTATTGTACTTTTACTGTAGTATGTATATATTTGCACCACATTATGTACTTTATTTCAAAGGTGTAAATCTCACCTACTGAATCTTCACAGCTGTAATTACTACACTACACTAGTGATGCATGTGATCCAGATCAAGCAGAACGCTTTAGAAGGTGAAAGAAATGCTGTTCAAATTAGTCATTCTTTGTGTATGAAATTCATATAAACCCAGTTTCCCTGTCTAGTGTCTTGTGATATTAAAAGACATATTGTGTACAAGAGGTGCATTCTGCTTTAGGGATGCACCGGATATCCGGTCCGGCCGGACTATCCGGCCGGATAGTGAGAAATTATCCGGTTCCGGTTCCGGCCGGATATTTTTCAAAATCCGGCCGGATCTTTTTCAAAATCTGGCCTGAATTATTCCTTAAAAAGGTGTTGGTATTAACTTACATCAATGTAAACTATTATAAAAAAATAATAAAAACATTCAAACTTTTCAAAGTAAGGAAAAATTAGGTTTAACATGTTTAATTTAATTTTCTCAATGGTCTGACCCACTGTTTCTAAAGATCAACCAAAATAAAATAATACAACTACAGTAATACTGTAATATGAAGCTACAGTATGTATACCACAAATACAGTTTGCAGTGAAATCATTTTCCCGTTTTAAAACAAACTTCATAGGTAGTATGCAGTATTTTTCCAGCAAACAAATTTACATACTGTATCAAGCTTGTCAACAATTATATTGTAGTTATTTTATTAAAGAATATAGATTACACCACCACTTCAAGTCATATTTAATCTCATAAATGGGGTCTTAATTTCACCTTCTTTATAATATGCGTATACCTCACCTAATATTTGCTCCTTGTTTCATACTTCTACTTCTTATTAATGATTTTCTTTTGTGTAATGAAAAAATCCGGTTCCGGCCGGATTTTATCCGGCCGGATTTCATGTACTATCTGGCAAAATCCGGTTCCGGCCGGATCCAAAAATTTGGATCCGGTGCATCCCTATTCTGCTTACTACGTTTCTAGTACTAGTTATGTATATGACTGTCCCAAAAGAGCGAATTGGAAGATTGGATTTTAAATAAACCAGAGCGCAAGGAATGAGTGAAGTCTTTATGAAACCCCTAACTTACTACGTTCTGCATTTATGTTTGTGTTACAAGCATAAATAGGTATTGTTCTTTACTTTGTTCAGTACAATGTATTTCTGTTCTGTGGTATTAAACCGCACAAAGTAAACTACTGTACTGTGTATATAGCGATGTTCTGTACTGTAGCTCAGTCAAGCATATAGTATATAACTTACTGTTAACTCTATGGAGACTTCTAAAAGATGGTACTGTACACAACATTTGAACACTGTAAGTACAGTACATTCCCTGTGTGCTCATCTGATGATAGAACGATATTAGGCTATAGTGCATTGACTGTTTCCTAAACCAAGGGTAAGGTTACTGCTGTGCAGGTACAAGATCCATCTTACTGACCTATAAAGCAGTGAAATATTTGCTGCCAATTCAGCAGATACAACACTTGCAGGATGAACACTGTCATCCTATTTCTGTGACAAAACTGCAAAATAAATAATATTTACAATATGGGAAATACAAATAATATCTGAATGTTCTACAAGTGCGCACAATTTAACCTAAGCATTAATACATGTTGAAAATGTCACGTAACTTAAATGACATTGTCACATCATAGTTTCACAGGCTGCAATAATGTACCCTGTAAATGATCTTTCCCTGGGCTACAGAAGAATTCTGCCGACCCGAGGTCAACCACTGTTTGAAGGTGTCGTTCGTGGAATAAACTTCATAATGATTTGTTCTCATTTAAAAAGTTTTTTTGAGGCATTAGTCACGAAAACTATGGAAGGTTTTCGTCTATCTGACGTGCTCATGAAAAGCGTTGGAACATTCTGTAAGGCATTGCGTATAGATATACTTGTTGGTCGTGACTTTGCCCTATTGTGGCTGGCAAAAATTGTCATGATAGAAGACTTTATATCAATCATGTTCATATCTTTGTTGATTTTCATTCCAGTTTGATAAATCTTATGTCTTTTCAGACCCAAAATATGTGACCTTTATCCCATTTCTGGTACTCTATATACCTGTAGTAGCATTGTTGGCCCCTCCCCTTCTACCTCCCACAGGTGTGAGTCCAAGAAGATTTATCATGATATATGGCCGGTGTCTTTAAACAGTTTACATTGATGTATTGGGTTAGTTAATTTGCATGTCAGTTATGATGGATTCTTTGTATTTTCATTGGCACAACAGGTACTGTATGCACAAGGTATACACATAGACTTGCACCAGACACAATGGAACCTGTCTAAAGAAACCTTTGCCACGTAATAGAATGAATGTTCACGCCTGCATTGCTTTGTAAACAGAAACAGTATTATGGAACTTTTGAGGGTACACACAAACAAGGTTTCTTTTAAAGTATGTTATGAAACTGACTTCATGTCTGCTCAGTACTGTACATACATGCACTCCGGCCTGTCCAGCCTACAGTCACTCTGGCCTATCCAGCCTACAGTTATTCTGGCCTCTCCAGCCTACATGCACTCCGGCCTATCCAGCCTACTGTACATGTCCTCTGGCCTATGCAGACTACATGTACTCTGACCTATCAAGCCTACATGTACTTGGCCTATCCAGCCTACATGTTATCCGACCTAGCCATATTATAAGAACTCCGGACTTTCCAGCCTACATTCACTCTGGCCTATCCAGCCTACATGCACTCTGGCCTATCCAGCTTAAATTCACTCTGGCCTATTCAGACTACAATATGCAAATTGATGCACTTGATGCTATCTTCATGAACCTCTACTACTACCTTTTGTTACATTTCTTGACACAACAACTGCACTATTAGCACTTTCCTAAAGTAAGTATAAAGCAGATTTTTCAATTACTATTTTTGACCATTTAAGAATGGTACTCTACATTCCTGTATGCTATCAGAGTGCTCAGAATTGTTAATTTCACAAAATGTCTTTACTCTTTGGCAGTTTGGCATGTAGTTAATTAGCATTTTTAGTTTATTTAAGATTGTATGTTTTGCTAAATTGCTTTACATTAAACATCAGTAACTATCATTACCACAAAACAGGGTTTGTGTACATACATGTAGTACATGATTTTAGACTTGATACAGTACGTCAATATGGGGTCTGTTCACTTATCACCCTGTGAGCTTGATTAGTTGTTACTTTGTTCTTAGAAACAAAAGAAGACATGGATCCATGTTATCAATTGCCTTCAAATCTATATTGTAATCAGATATAATCTGGTGGCATGCTATATAATAAACAAATTTGCCTTATGATAAAACTTTTGTTTGCACCGTCAATAACATTTCTCAGTTATCTGAGGTTCTTTGTGACCTTTGGCACTAGGTAGAATTACAGTATGAATTTTTCTCACATCCTGAAAGGTACACTGTATTGGCCCCAAATTTGCTAGCTATTCAAATATGGTCACCTTTGGTCAACATTCTTAAACTGTTTTTATTACAACCTTGGAGGAAATTTTCCTTACTGGGACATTCAGTCATCTTGTGGGTTCCTTAAAAATGTCTGAGAACAATTTGGAGAGTAAAGACATCCAGGAAAGTACTTTTTGAAAACTTTTAGCAATTAAAGCATGCTATAATTTATGGCCTATGCTGACTACCTTTAATGTTTGTGAGTCTCCATCAATATTGTACAAATTCCCCTTAAAATATCTTTTTATTAATGTACATGTATGCTCTTTTAAGGTCATAAATTTTAACACATTTGTAGGTGAGTGCCCCACCCTCAAACTTATTTGTAAATGCAGACTTGACACTGTCAAATTATGTACAACTACATTGTTTATTACTCTATGTACTGCAAGCTGTTCTCTGTGGGTTTCAATATGTACAGTAGAAAGGGATTAATATTAGAGACCAAAATATGGTAATCATACATGGTATTTAATTGTAGCATATATGGAGGCAAAAACAAATAACAACTCTTAAAAACATCAACCCTAAATTGATTTGGAAAATTACCACCTTTGTCCGTCAACTTAAAAATTAAAATTACAAATTTTCTCCAATAGGATACTGGTTTGAATTACCATTGAAATTGCTAGTTACTGTAAGGTGTGTTACAACAGTAACAGTTACATACTGCAGTATACTGTACCTGTACATATTTAACATCCACATGTACAGTGTATGGAATTAATCTGCCGCATTTGAATCAGAAGAACAGACGGAAGTCGTTAGTATTAATCACTTTTTAACATTGGGCATTATTACAGATACACCTGTCTCTTATTACCTCGTTGAGCAATTAATCCGACGACTGAGGAGTGTAAATATCGCATAGTTTGTTTCCTTTATTTGTTTATCCCGACCAGTCTCGTGACGTTGAGTGGAAATGGTTTCGATCTCTGATGCTCATGTCATGTCTTATTTCCTGAGATGAAAACGAGTAAAACCGTTTCGGAGGAATCGCAGAAACAATCTTGGCCTGCCAAAAAGAAAAACACATTGACAGTGTTATTTATTTATGCTGTTTGCTATTTTCAAGTTAATGGTTACATAGTGTGTATATATGCATTTCCTGAAGTGTTTAAGCTGCCAACCAAACCAGTAATTTTCTGGGAGAATACCATAATAACTTTGTCTGATGTTTGGAAATTTTTTATTTTTTTTTATTTATATATAATATATATTTTTTTTGGGGGGGGGGGGATATTTGAAGCGTTTGCTTTCAGACTACAGTTTTAACAAAGAGCTGTAATGAGTTAATACATGTATGGGAATTTTAGTATTAATAAGCAATGAAAATTGATCAGCATAAACCCAGATAGTCGGATGAAGTAAGAGTAAAACCACTGTAGACCCGAGTAGACCCAAATTCCCGAGTAGACCCATCAAAATTTCCTTGACCAATGGAGAATACCATTTAGATTACTGATTAGTTATATCGCCTGTATTTGTGATGCTAGGTCAAAGGACACCTGAGTTCAGTAGAGGTCAAAATCTAAAAAAAATTGTAGACAATACTCCCAAAAGTAAAGTTTTACAAAAAAAGAGTAGCAAGGAAAATTGACTAAGCCTTTTGGCAGATATTCTGGTTATTATACAGCACACTGTTTCCCATGTGTGCAAAATTGCCATGTCAATCTTACACTCTTGTACTGAATATGCAAATTTTACCATTTTGCATAGCAATTTGCTGTGCAAAACCAGACAAATTATTCACTGGCATATTATCACTCACATCCTCACTTCACAAAAGACCTGTTTAAAAGTATTATTTCCTACTTCACAGAGAAAGTTTTTGGTTGGTTGTGATGACTTCAGGGGAAATAATGTTTATCGTCAAGAAATCAAGTTGGTATCTCTGTACATGTGTGATTTGGCATTGGATGACACCAAATGTTGAGCAATTAAGAACTGCATGGGTAATTCCTCTACCTGTATATATACTGTACACAGGGAGTACTGTTGAGCTCCTCATAGACTCCTTTCCTGTGTTAATAATTAGTTTTAGGATCTCTCAAAGCACTAATTGAACCAAAGATTCAGGGCTATGGGTTCTCTTGTACACACACATCCTTTACTTAATACAGTATAATCAATTGGGATGTATGCATGTCTGTGTGCCATTAATTCATTTCCTTAAAATATGTATGACCTTACAGTGTCCTGCTTATAGAGAAAGTGCTGACAGTTACATGACATACATGTGCATCACATCATGGATACGTTAACACCTGAGTGGTTAGTGCTGACAGGACACCAAACACTTAGTGTCATAGAAATAGGGGGGGGGGTGGGGAGTCTGCTCCAGCTCCTGCAGGTTAGAGAAAATAATTTCAAGCAGACTGGTATATGAAAGAGGATAAAGTAGGTGTAAAGAAGACAAGCAAGTCATTTTTCAGACTGGAGGCATAAAGGAAAAATATACAAAGTCATAAATAATGTCAGCCAGAGGAGGGGGTGGGGTCAGGGTTGGTGAGGGGGGAGCAGGTTGGAAGAGCTGACTTCACTGGGAGGCTGTCCCAGCCCTGGCAAAAATACCACCTTCCCAGGAGTACCTAGCCATAAAAAAGGAACAGAAAATCCCTTCCTGGTGGCTGCAGGGCTATTCTCTGGAAGTAAATTGTACTTTTAAAGTGTGACTCACAAGCCCTCTATCCCACTGGGTTCATAAACTAGGGGGTCCCCTCCACCTCCCTCTGCCAGAACCAAAGCCTTCTCTCAGTTTTCTTGTGTATAGTACAGTAAGTGCTTTCAATATATGTTGACTAATGGAGTCCAAGGAGTTGCTAATGGCAACTACACCGTATACTGAGGCTGATGAAGGAAGGCAATGCAGTGTATGGACCAATCACACTTTACAAAGAGGCACTGAAGGTTTTCTGTCTACTTTGGCAAAACCTTGTCTGACATTTTGAAATTGATGAGTTTTTGCTGTTTTTGCTGAGTACACTCATGCAGTATGTGTCATACAGTTTCCATATTTGCGGGGGTTCTTTTTTTTGTTCTGGCAATAATGGAGGCGATTGAAGGAAGTGAATTGGCTTTTCTCTATAGTGGAGTTTCCCTTCTGCATAAATAAGTAGATTAAAGTGAAACCGGTAAATGAACTATTTGGGCTTTTGGCCTGTATTTATAAAGAGATATGCTCACATGGCTGACAATTGGTAACTCAAAGTGTCAGTAGGTCGTCATGTAGTAACTTTGCGATGTTACAACTTGGGCAGTGTGAAGAACACAGACATCAGCACTGAATGTCTGAAACCGGTAATTAATGCTTGCATTGTTTATTTTGCCGCCTGCCATCCGTTTAAATTCTCTGTTGAGTATTTATTTAAATTTTGTCGACTTGTTTAATTGGCACAATTTCTGTGAGTAATTAATTGAACCTGCATGAAAGTAACTGTACTGGGTAGTGTTTAACAAATTAGTTAAGATGTTGCACAGTCTCTCTCACTTGCCTGTAGAGTACCCCCCCCCCCCCCACTTGAATATAACACTCCCCCTCCTCGCCTTTCTGAGTGTTACACTTTCTAGATGTCACTTCTACCTTTCTGAACAATGTATCAAAGAATTAGTGCCAGAGCTTGTGATACACCTATAGTAGCATTTGAGGTAGGTGGGAAAGAGTGGGAGGGTGGGGAAGAGGGTGGGGTGGGGAAGAGTGGGATGGTGGGGAAGAGGGTGGGGAAGAGGGTGGGAATTGAAGTTTCACCCCATGTATTCTAATTGTGCATCTCATTAAAGCTGATACAAAGACAGATTACATCTATATCTTTCAATCAGGATATCTTTCCCATGGGTGGGTGTAAGGGTAATAACAATTTGTAGTACTAGCAGCTACTGTACTTCAAGCTTAGCTCATTACTTCAACAAATTTCCTTGTCAACCTCATACAATATGACACACATTGTACATCAAATGAGACACACACACACACAAAACCACATAAGTTTGGAGCCTCCAATTCAGCATCAGTATCCTCTGTTTTGGCATTTGACAGCATTTTGTATTCCTTTTGTTCAAAATGGATTTTAACTTAGCAGTCAATTGGTTGGATTTAATTTCTTTGTTCCTTGTCTCTCAGGGGATGTCATCAAGAGGATCTAATTAGAAGCATGGAAGTAGTGTTTCCTCAGTTTTGAGTCATTCAGTTTGTCTAGTTGAGCTAGAGATAATATCAAACAGTCTGTCACCTGATAACTAATGTTGCAGTTTGGTTGTCCTAATTGGCTGCTGCCCCTCTACAAATTTAAGTGTGCTAGTTGCGCGCAGCTTATGCGCCGAGAGCGAACATACAACAACGTTCGTAACTGGCGCACAAAAGTACGCAACCTGCGCGCAACCTGCGCACAACCCACGCGCTCCAAGGGAAGCGTGCGCTTTGTCTTAGCGTGCGCACACTAAGACGGAGCGCGCGCGTGCCATCTTAGCAGGCGCACGCTTCGTATTAGCGTGCACGTGCTTCGTCTTTGCACGTGCACGCTTGATGTTAGCGCGCCAGTTCTTGGTTAAGCGTGCAAAGAGGACTTAAATACTTTTGCTGACTTCTGAAGCAAACAATTTGGACTTAGAAAAAAATGTGAAGCAAACAATTTGGACTTTGAAAAAATTGCTTATATGTCTTTGTGCGCGAGTAGCTCTTGGACTTGAACCATGTGGTAGACTTGTGTAAGGTGGTGCGGTGCGCATACAAACTTCTGGGTCAGTTTCATGGGAACCCGAAGGCCCTTAGGGGTTCTTGAAACAATTCTGTAGGGTATATTGAACAGTATTTAAAAGCATGAGAAATGTTACAGTACAATTAGGAACGCAGGCTTTCAGTGAAATGTTACTTCAAATGATCTTCAATGAAATCAAGATGCTTGTGCACCTTGGGGAATAGGAGGAAAACAGGGCAATATTTTTCAGAGCCTGACAAACAATTTCTAATGTAAGTTAACAACACCTTTAGAAATAAGATACCTCATTACAAAGAACATGTAGTGAAATGAAATTTATTTACACTCATCATACAGTACATGTAAGTAATGTATCACAGGCTAACAAATAGAAAGAATATCAAAATTGAGGGAGAAACCCATCTTTTGTTTAGAAGCCAAAATAAGTATGACACATGTAATGTCAATTGTGAATTCATGGTTAAAACCAGTAAGGGTTTTCCTTGCACTACACCATTAACTTGAGGCTTATGCTCCATTGTTGATAAAGAACTACAATTTGGAATTTACTGTAATTACGTATATCAAGTACTACCACACCTCTTTCTCCACTCAATCCCCCAGCCTCAAAATGTATACCAATTCCTTTTGCCCTAATATGAGCAGAAAGCTGAATATATACACAGCATTTATTCATGTCTCACAATGATTTCCTTAAGAAAACTAAACATTAAAATTGGTAACCTGAAGGCACTCATTTTTATTTGCAGTACACCCTGAGTATTAGTCTACCAGCAAAAGATATTATTCCACCCTTTAGTCACTCTCTAGTAAATTTGGAGCTTGTGCAATGAAAGACTCTTCTGGATTTTCAAACTGCATGAAAATACATAGCTCAGCAATATACTTTACAGGTATGATATGAAAAAAAACATCACCTTGATTTTTAACCATCAAAAGATGGTCTAATTTTAATGTTGTTCTGCAATTTGCAGCAATGCTTTCAGCCACAGAGTTCATGTGCTTTATCACAGCGAGATAATCTGAAGAGCACATACATTTCGCAGAGCAACTGCAGCATTTCGTACATTTTAAAAAGTACTTTATCTGCCCAAAAAATGTAACTCCCTCTTTAAGGTATCTTACAGTGTATGAATTTCTTTTGGTCACAAGTTTGTAATCACTGCTGTAAAGTAACATGTCATTCAGCTGAAGACGAAGAAATTTGTAAAAAAGCTGTGGTTTATAACCAATACATTCAACTATCAATGGCAACAGATCTGACTCAGGGTTACATTGCAAAAGACGACCAACCACTGAAATGAAGCCATCTATCACCTCTGTCCTTGAGGCAGGTTTTTTCTTAAGAGATAGTTTTTTAACATACTTCAATGTATCTGCCCCAACAGACACATTTTGCAATAACTCTGGAACCTTCAGCAAAGAACACAAATTATTTGCTATTTGCAAATGTGGCTTTTTTGTGCCCTGCACCATGTGCAATAATTTCCCATTGATATCTTCATATGCAAAGCATGAATACACCCACAGTGGACCAAGATTTCTCACTACACCTGGAAGATGGAGAAGCCCATGAACCACAGAAAGGCAGTACCTGTCTCCATATAATGTCCCAAACAAGTAACAAAACTGGATAAGTAAACTTTCACAGTATTTAATATCATTGACAGAAATACTGTCACTATTCAAAATGACAACTGCCTCTACTAGTAATGCATAATGCTCAAAAAATATGTCATTCATTAAACCCTTTAGAGCTGGTAAAGAGTAATAAAACAGCCATGCCCTATATTCTGATGCCTTCCAATAACCCAAATGATCTTTAATACTCCTTGGAATTCGGGAAATGAAATGTGGAGGCTTTATCTTGGTAAGTCGCATATCAATATTGTCAAGCAGTTTGGTTAAAGAAAATAGTTCTTTGGAATGAGATGTGTCGAACCATAAGTGTAACAATTTCTTAGATACTCCAAGCAGAACTGTGTGCATATAATCAATAGCCATTCCATCAGCAAGATTCATACCAAATGAACTTAGAAAAGTAGGCCCTTTGATGCCATTAATGGGCTTTTTCATTTGCATGGTATGCACTTTCATAGCATCACTCAACATTTTTTCATGAGACCGTTTAGGACCAAGGGGATTAGTCATGCAAAAAGGATATGTCCACACCGAGCCTTTTCCTGTTGATGTTGAACAGCCTTTTTGTAAGCAATGAGAACACCCAAAAGCTCCATTAAACTGCACCATATTTAACATTACAGCTCTTGCAGGAAGGTCACATGTACCGCAGAGAACCACAGCTTTAACTATGATAATTTCCTTTTTGTCCTGAGCATAAACTTCTACACCATCTTGAAGTTCTTTAATGGAAGCAAGGAATGGCTTCAGAAAAGTGCCCACAGCCGGTTTTGAACCAAGCCACAATCCAGCGTAAATCAAATTCTCTTTTAGGAACCGTCGTTTATGCGGCAACTCATTGATTGAAAAAAAAAGAGGCCAAAGGCTGACCTTTGATGATTTGAAGATGGGACATCCATCTGTATACCACATAAGAGATATGTTTCTTGGTTCATGTAAAAGTTTTCCGGGAGCAAAAAGACGTTTGTACTGCTCTCCATCATAAATATCCTCAATATTGTCACTGTTTTTCTTCTTTCTGTTGAATCTATGCTGCAAGTCATTATAAAATCCCTGCCTTTTCATTAAGGTGCAAATTTGATTAACAATCGGTATTTCTATAAAGTAGGATATTCCACTGTTCTCCGAGACATCACTGCTGCATACTGGGCACCTAACATTATCAGAGGAGCTAAGTAAATAATTACAAAAATTGCAGAACTTGTGGAATTTCAAAGGATTTTTTAGAGTTCCATAAAATTTGTTAAACATATGAAGTGTTGTCTTGCAGATATTTGGCTTTTGGCAGTGCATTGAAATTAGCACAAGCAAATCAACCAGTGCAACACCAGTAATGCTATGGCTGCTTGAAAACATCAGAATCATCAACATACTTTCTGCCAAAGTTAGTGGAGCACCTTCATAAAGTGGTTTACTTCCTTCATCTTCTGCTTCATCATGGATAGATGGGGATTCCTTGCAGTCAAACCAGTCATCTTCAAGGTCGAACTCCTCTACACTGAGTGGGTCACACCAGTCATCACTTTCATAAATGCCTCCTACCTCTTTAATATTTGCCAGGTGGAGGTTATCATCATCCAGATCCCTGTGATGAGTACAGGAAAAAAAAGTTATGGTTCAAATATAACCTGTTTATGTGTGAACAACTATGTTAGAGTACAGCCGAGAACCTTGCATTGTTTTAGTGAATGGCAAGGAAACATGAGCTTCTTGCATGTTTCTATGATGAAACATTTTTCCATGATTTAAGTGTACTTCTAAAAGTAAAGATGACTAGAAAAGTACATATAGAGGAAATCCCCAAACCCTTGACCAATTTGACACAGCATCGCACCAACTTTAACTCTATTTTCTATTCTATTTCATTTGATCAAGGATTAAACTGCAACACTTACTAGCATCATACATGTCAAATTAATAATACTTGATAGATTTCACCCAACCTGCCTGGACATATTAAAACCCACACAAGCTCTGATCAGTACCATATATCTTCATTCTTGTTAAAGAAACCACATAAGCCCAGGTTGGTTAATAAAAAAATCCAGGCTGTTTGGGCAAATTGTATTTTGGGAATAAGACAGCTGGCCAGTTGGTCCTTACCTATTTCCCTTACGACTACTGTATGTGAGTCTACCTAAAAAGTATCACTAATTTGGGAAGCCTAGTTATACTATAAGCCTAGGTCTTATTACCTTTTTATTCCATCCGTTGAGGAGCCATCAGACAGAGGTAGGCCCATGAAGTGGTCAGATTCGGAGAAATTCAGATTATTACTAGATCCTTGTTCCACAGTATGAATGCATTCAAGTTCAGATGACAAATTCTGAGTACCCATTTTATCCTCATTGAGTTCAGGTTTTAAATGGGTTGTAAGGGAAGGTTGGCTAGGTTCAAATTGTTTGTTTGTTGCTTGGCCTATGTATTGCGTAATTTGGAGGCTAGTACTAGTAGCAGTAGTAGTACTACCATGGGCATCATGTTCAACTTCAACCTCTCTTGTTGAAACGAAGTCAACTTGCCCTGGCTGAATTTCACTTACTGTGAATTCATCATCTTCTAATTCAGCTGTCCTAACACCTAAACTCGCATTAATCTCCACTTGCTTGTCCATACGCCACCGTGTGGTTCTCGAGACAGTTTGTTTTGATGAACTATTAATATCACTAGGCTTAGGCCTTGTTCGACAGCGTGACTGAACGTTAGGCTGACGTTGTGTACGCCGCCGCTTATAAGCTCTGTTGTCCTGTGTAGGCAAGTAAGGACTTGTTGGATCAACTTCCAGTAAGTGAGACATTATGAATATGAGGTGGTTTCGAAGTCACCATAACACAACTGCGACAGTGAGTTCATCTGTGCAAAACCTACGAATGATCACCATTTTCCCCCTGATGAAACAACAGGCGGGCTCGGTAGTGCTGACGTTTAAAAATACTTTCACCGGATGGTCGCCGCGCTGTAATAGTTTACTAAGTATGTTAGATTAACGTTGGCAACTTGGCACTGTATACTAAATTACTACTTGAGAACACTGCTCGTTAGTGTAGATCAGTGCTTGAAAATAGCAATTAACATATCCCGATAATGGTCAGTTGTACGGAACAATGTACGATACAACTAAAATGCTTCCACATCGTGAAAATGAATTTTCTTAAATACGCATCGTTAGATCCTGTTACCAATACAAGTTTTCAAAGATAAGCTCATGCGACTACTTTTGAACCGAATTACTGCTCTATAAACATTTTGACCACCTTAACCGTGTTATTACCTGTTTTGACAGCTTACGTGATTCTTTCTCCTCCGTGGAAGCACTTTGCCAAACTATAGATGTTGCGTAAGTCGATATATATGCAAATATTATGGACTGGTAGATACTAGCCAATCAGCGTAGAACAAACGATCACCGCGCTTTAATTTTGAACCTAAGTTAGAAGTACCGACGTTACAGTACGCTGTCAACAAGTTCTTGCCGAAAAGTCCATATCTTTCCCTTGACATCTACTGTAACTTATTTCAATCAGCCATTGCGAAAGTGTTTAAATTTCTTTTTTTTTATGCCTTGTATTGATTCCGCTCAACTTTAATTAGCTGATAGTTTATCTCTCAGTTTCGTTTGCATGAACGTAAGGTTTCTAGCTCTTCCATAGCCTAACCTACTAGCCTAACGTCCTGTAGTTCTACAGCCTCGACTTTGCAAACCAGTTGTTCGTTTTCTTTGTATCGGAAGCAGGATATTCCGTTGGATTATCGTCAAAATACATTCTTTGTCAACCTGTTGGAGATTGCAGCTTTGCGAATTATCCAGGGAATTTTAACAATATCAAGACATTTATATTTGCAAGTTAGGGCCTTGATAATGGATGCGACTGCCTTGATGCTTTTGTCTCAGACAGCGGCAGAAAATGCAAAAAGTCCTAAAGTCGTTTCAACGAAACTCCAAACTGTTCGGCAAAGATGCCTTATTTACTGGGTTGACGATCGTTTAGTCAGCATCGAACCTTTATCTTCAGTGGTTGAAAAAAATCAAGTGAAAGAAGGAGCTGTTTGTAAAATCAAGTGGAAAGGAAAGGGACCATATCTCGGAAAGCTTATCAAAATCAGTGGTGAGTACTATTGCGATAGGCTAACAAGTAACATTAACTTAAGAGTAACACTAAATTTACAGCTTAGGCTAAGCAATTGTAGCTTAGGCTACCTTACTAATACTACTAGGCCTAGGCTAGTACTACAGTAGTAACTATTTAAACTTAAAGCCTAGGCCTATGCTGTATTGGCTCTAAATATGCCAGATATTCAAAAGTGGTTAGCCTAGGCCTAGCCTACCTGTGATCAAAATTCTTTATTGGCCGTGGCTATTCTTACGACTAGTCGTAACAATTATTTATAAACTATTCTTACAACAAAGGCGAATTAGGCTACACATAACACAACATTTGATAGCCTATAGCCCTCAACGCAGATGATTAGAAGGCTGCAAAATTGCAGTGCAATGGAATCAGTAAATAGGCTACTTTATATTTATGTTGGTTTCCTCTGACGTTACAAGTACAAGGAAGCCTAGGCCACATGCTTATTGGCGTCAAGAAATAAATTTAAAGCGTTCTAAAGAATGTTTACTTAGTTATGGAGTCATCATTTCAAAAGCATGGTCCTTCTTTACCAGGTCCAAACAAGACAAATGTTGGTACTGTATGCATTAATATACAAAGCAAAGTAATTTTTCAGAAAGTTGCTCATTGTCTTGAAAAATCCTGTACAATTTGAAATCAAATTGAAATCCTGTACAAATTGATTAGCCTAGTTTTCCCTAGGAACTTTGTGGTGTGTAAAAATTAAAACCTTTCTGTGAATAGTGTTAATACGACAAATATGTCGACTGTACACTTTAAATATGTCACGCATCATTAATGTTCATTAATTTATTTCTTGCTACTTTTCGAGTCTACAGTAGTTTAACTGTACTTCGTCCCTTTAATGCATGTCATTTATCTGACAACCAAAGTCACCAAACCTTACCTGCAGGCTACAGTCTATACAGTAATTGCCTACTGTATGACATCAGTCTTCTCTGTACTTTTTCAATACAATAAATCATCATGCCCTGCTCTTTTAAAACCCCAATGATTCCCCCCCCCCCTTATGTCTGGGGCTGCATATAACCATACATGTACCATGTTTCTGTAATCCTATTGTTTAAAAAAAATTATTAGGTAGAGTTCTCATACTATAGAGGTAAGCAACTGTGATCATCATTGTTTTCTGTACAATCATTCACAGCTGACTCTAAAGTATTACGTGAAGAGCAGTTTAAACTTGAAGAGGCCCTCTTTAAAGTAACGGATCCCCAAGAAGGCCAATCATCTCCACGTCAGGATGAGTGTATAGCTTCTACGAAAGGGAGAAAGAGGACAAAGCCCAGGAAACTACTTGAGGCAACAGATGTGGAGGAAGAGGAAACGGCTGACAAAGCTTTACTGCCACCGCCCACGAAAAAAGCAAAGGAGACCAAGGCAAAGATGTCAAAACTTTCCGCCAAAGTTGATGCCCAGAGGGCTGTCTTTGAACAATATTTGAAGGAAAGCCCCACTTATACATCAACTTCCACAGGAGAACCTGAGCCTGCAATAGATATTCCTATTCCAGAACCAATTATTAGCAACACTGACAATGCAATGTCTGCCCAGTTTACTTCATTCACAGCCCTACTGAATGATTCAGGAGATGAAGGAAACTGTCTTGAAGGAGTCTCACGGGCTGTAGAAGTTCTTCACGATGATTCTAATCTTTTTAATGACTCTACAAACCTGGATGAAATTCATTTCTTGAGACAGGAAGTAGACAGACTTCTGTGGGTAATTGAAACAAATGACCAGGAAATTCAAGATTTGCGACAAAGGCTCAGTGAAGGTTGTGACTGCTACAACTCACCAGCACCAGAGAAGACAGTAATGAATGAAATCAGTAAGTTTATTTTAGCTGTTTTTGGACCAGAATATTATTTTTTTCTGGCTATATTTTTACACCATATTATTATTTCCAGGACAAGGACCACAAAAACCCAGACTTTTGCCGGTTTCCCTCTTTTCCTTATTGTGAGAAAACCTTGTTTAATCTATTGGACTTCGCCTAGAAAAATGTAAATTTTAACCAACATTTCAGGTTTCAATTGGTACATACTGTAGGTAATGATTGCTAATTGTCTCATTTACCCTCATGAATGGATATGATAGAAAAATGAGTTCTTTTATAATCTCCTGTTCATTAGATGTGACTCCAAGGAAGATTAAATTCCTCAGTGACCTGACAAAGACTTTGTCCTTTATGGTCACAGAGACTGCACCACCATTGATGACTACGCCACCATCGTTAACTACGCCACCATCGTTGACTACGCCATCATTTTCAACCATACCTGAAACGAGTACACTGGGGGCAACAACAAGTAGCTCCGTCACAGAAGTAGGTGACACATCAATGTCACCATCACCATCTGTTGATCATGATGAGGTGTGTTCTTTTGTAGCTTTGTTTCTATTTTGAGCTGTGCGGTAACAAATTTATCCTGCTTACAGTCCTAGCATATCAAAATAAAAGTGATCTATGAAAATACTTGAAATTCAACTGTAAGTGTATGAATCACCTTGGAAAGGCAAACCCTACCTTGTAAGTACAGGTACATATGAATAAGCAACAAAAGCTTGTGTCTTAATCAAAAAAAGAAAAATGTTTGTAAAAAATTCAGGTAGAGATTGCACAACTCGTCCCAGCCTGTAATAATATCACAAAGTTTGCACACTGCAGGTTCTGGAAAGTCAGGGAAACTAAAATAGGAATTTCAAGGTCTGGAAAGTAAGGGAATATGTATAATTTTTCCAAAGGTCATGGAAAAGTCAGGGAATCTAAAGAAACCATGTATTTTTTCCCTGATATTCTCAATCTAAAATTTGTTTATAATGTAAAAAAAAACAGAAGTGGGAAAACAAAAACACATTTGAAGAATATTTCATTTGAGGTCCTTGAAAGTCATGGAAAAGTCATAGAAATTTTTGCTGTTGGAATGGGTACAAACTTTGTTTCAACTTCACATTTTTTTCAAGTCTTCCTGACAGCAACCCATTTGCCCCCCCCCCCCCACTTTTCCATTCCCCTTACTAATGAAAACAAATTGACAGTGATAAATATTTAGTCATTTTCTACATTTCATTGTCTCTTTGCAGAAAGTTGAATTAGTGAAAGGCACTGGTGTTTATGTCACTGTGCCAGAACGAACCAGTATTGCACTAAAAGGGAGAAAAGGTTTAGGTGTAATGTTGAGGAAAATTCTAGAAGTCCTCTTTTCCTTTGATGAGCTTCGTCGTGGCTGTGCTGTTGGAGGAAGACCAAAGGCTTGCAACAAGCAGTCTGCTGACGTGAGTGTTCCGCTTGATCCCAAACGCTTGAGTGCAGCCAAAGGTGAGTTACTGTTAAAAGGTTTACTTTTTCTATTTATCAAGAAAAAAAGCTTGCAAAAGAGAGCATATATTTTAAGGTAGGTGTGTGCACCAAAAAAAGGAGTTGAGTGTTTCAAATTGTTTGCTGTTTGCATTCTACTTTGCATTTTGGTGATTGACAATTTATTAAAGGGATATTTTGGTGGCATGCAATTGTGCACTTACAGAAAAGACAAAAATTTATAAACCAGAAATTTTGTACCTACAGAAATTTTTTTTCAGTGCACAACTGACACTTTTTCATGTGTTAAATATTATTTACATCAATTAGATAGGTTTTTACCCATTTCTTTGCAGCATATGTCCTGTGCTTTTGTCAAAAGAAGGGTCTGCCAGCACCGACAGAGACTGACATCAATGCCATAGTAAACAGCAAGTGCGTCACTGTTCGTCGTAGCTTCAAGCAGAAGTTTTCCAGTTTGACAGACAAGCGGCAGTAACAATTCAAAACTTCCCTGGGGTTGGGTATATATTGTATGCTAACTTTATAGGTCACTTAAAACTTCCTTGTATGATAGGTACTCAACAGCCTTTGCAACTCTATGTAATATACTCCATATTTAGCCTTGCCATTTTTAAAATGACTTTAAACCTTAAAGTATTTCAATTATATTCTTAAGCTGCAACTGCACATTACCTAAAAATCTCTCAGTATTCCATTTTCCCCCTTGCCATTTTTTATACCTTGAAAACTTTTGGTAGTTTAGGTTACACCAAGCAATCTGAATTGAGTCATTTTAGTTAAAAATCAATGATTTCTTTCACCTGCCATTTTTCTGCTGCACAATTAGATATTTTTTTTATATTGCATCAATCTTTTTTTATACTAACTATGATATCTTGCCAGTTTTTTTTTTTATATTCATTTTAATTAAACTGTTAACCAAAACTACATTAGTTCATTACTCTTATAAAGTTGCATGACACTGTTGACTTTATGAACAAAGTCTATGTTCACAGTTTTAAGCCTTGTTAGTTTCTCCAACCTTTAATAAAAATATTAAATCACTTAATTGTATTAATATTCTATCCGTCAACTGCCAATGCTTACACCCTAAACAATTCTACTCATCAGCAGTATTCTCACCAAGATCTTTTCTTTTCATTAAAATACCTTTTAATATTAATCTGTGCACATGAGACATGTTGTCTCATTTTACTTCACAATACATTTTATTTTAGACATTTAAATTGAAAAATTTGTTTTCTCTTTTCTGCTTTGGAGCTATATGTGCTTATATAGCTGCATGCACCCTTTATCTTCTTGTGTGGTTCTATATTCAACAACAAACCGCAGCGCGCTCAAGTCGCTCGCAGCGCGCTCAAGTAGCGGGCACAGCTTGCTCAAGTAGCGTGCATTGTTTCTATGCTTCTGGCGCGCTACAGTGCGCAGCTTGCGTGCGACACCCTACTTTTGCTAGCGTACATTGTTTCAAATCGCACGCGATCCGTTTGCCTTTCGCGCGCTTAAAGCTGGACCGCGCGGCACGCTGTAGCGCGCAGCTTGCGTGCGACTTTTGCTAGCGTATATAGTTTCAAATCGCCCTCGATCCGTTTGCGTTTCGCGCGCGGCACGCTGTAGCGCGCAGCTTGCGTGCGACGCGCTACTTTTGCTAGCGTACAATGTTTCAAATTGCACGCGAACCGTTTGCATTTTGCGCACTCTTCTAAAATCGCACGCGTGCAGACATGGGAAATATTTGTAGAGGGGTGGATTAGATGTCAGTCACATATTTGTTTTCAGTGAAGAATCGTTTGCCTAATTCTTTTCCCCTTGGGTATTATTGAAGCCAGTTAATCCCATCTAGTGTATGTGCATGTACTGAGTGGGTAGGACCATGGAGCTGTTACGGTAATAGCTCCATGGTAAGACTTACTGTACATACAGTGTTGGGGAGATGTTGTGCAGTTAAAAGCATGGAAGCCAAATCTCCATGGTAACAATAGCATGGAAGTTGTACAGTATGTGTAATACTCACTTGGTTACACTTAGCTTTCCTGCACATCTACTGTACATAGAGGGGGAAGTGATTGGATTAAACCAGTGCTGGTTGCATATGATTGCACAATACAGTATATCATATATTACATAGTATTGTACATAGTGTCATGTTGCATATAACTGCACAATTACAGTATATCATATAGTACATAGTATAGTATGTCATGTTGCATATTACTGCACAATACAGAATATTATATGTTTAGTACATATAGCAAAGTAGGATGCATGCCATATGGGACAGTTTCATGCTTCTCAATTTCAATCAGTTGGTATAGGAAATAGCTTAATTTAGTCTTAAAACACTCTTTGGCAGTCACTTGTGATACAACACTTCCCTTGACCCAACACCCTTATGTTCTCATGGTCTTGGATGTTCAGTAACAGGGACTCTGGGGTTGAGATTGGTTCAAGTTGTTTGTTTTGGCATACGTGCCTCGCCCCAGTCTGTAGCCTAACCACTCGTTCGCAGACAGATAGCCTAACACACCCAGTTCATATCCACTAACCCAAAGCAGCATCTACACCACTCCATCACGGCACTCCTGACATTTCGCTTTTCAATATCGAATCCCTCCAGTGTTTGAACAAATCTCTTCGATCACAATTTTGTGAATCACCCTGTATTCTAAGGGTTGTGTGCAAAGGTGGAATTGCATTGCGACCATTGGATCCGCAACGGTCGTTGCTAACGTTGGCTGAGCACTATAGAATTTGATATAGCGGAGATGGTAGATTTAGTTTTCGAGTGATACATGTACCGTTGAATTAAATGTAACATGATACTCCCACACGGAAGGACGGACGGACGAGTTGCTGGAAGGAGGACAGACATACAGGGATATTTCAGCCAGCTTTGGTCTGTTCTTTTGTCTTCATGGATGATATGTGAAGTTCAGTACATGCAAAAATCTATGTTGGTTAACAAAAAAAATATAAAAGGTTGAGGTTTTTTCGGGATAAATGAAATGCCGTAAATTGCAACCACCTGGTAACTTAGCAACAGGGAAGGATAAGGAAGGCAGAAGGAATTATATAGTCACAAAATCATGTTTCAAAAAATGTTATGGAGTTGTGTTTATATTTTCATTAAGTGTTTTGGGGGGGACAGGGAAGGGGGGTTAGTCTCTAGCTCTAAAGTGTTGTTGGGACAGTACAATATTGGTGATTGGATATGGGAGTTTGAGAGAGTTTCTGAATGATAATATTTCTACCCACGTACCCCACCCCACCACACCCTGTTAACAAGTCAAGGGCCATACAGTATTTCTTATGACCTGATGTACAGACTGACAGTGTGTGAGATGAATGTGCTGCCCATTTTTTGTAAGTTCTTATCAGGGATATATTTCATTTTACAGTATCAAACATTGAGCACTGTACATACATGCTATGTGTTTAAGCCCAATATTTATAGTTAACAGCTGTTCTGCGACTACATTTACTGCACAATGTAAGTTGGCAAAAAAAATGAAAAAGGTTGGTACTGTACATGTGCGCAATTTTTTTATATAAATTTTAAATGACTAGGGAACTGGAAACTGAAGCCCAAAAGTGGGAAATCAAGTTTAAAATGCAAAGTTTACTAAAAAATTGAAACTTGTCAATGCATGGTGCAGGAGGAGAAGTCTTATATCCATATTTACTGTACAAGTGTTCTCTACCTGCACATCTGAGGCCATATTGTAGGACACTTGTTCATAAATAGATAAAAATCAAGAAATTAAACTGCCTTTCCATTGGTAAAGGAGACACTTAAAAACCAACCAGCAAGAATACAAATTAATTCCTCGATTTTGATTGATTGATTGATATTTATTTTTTTATATTGCCTGTACCCTGGGTTCAAAGAGATTTGCAGAGTGCAGCTTGAGGAGTTTCTGACTTCATACACAGACATGGTCGATTCAGTCTCAATATGTGACTTTAATTCTGAAATTTGACAACAATTTTACATCCTTAGTTTAGATCTCTGCACCTTATTTCTGTTACTATAAATCCTTCTGCAGCGAGAATTTTTTTTTAAACGTTGCAATATTTTACAAAAAAAAGTATATACATTTCTAATTGGCTCATACAAGGGAATTACCCATCCTAGCATACTCTGCTTAGCTCAGGTTTGATCTCTTCGTGTTATTTTCATTACTATTAATCCTTCTGCAGCAAGTATTGTTTTATTAAAATGTTGCAATATTTTACAAAGAAAAGTACATTTCTAATTAGCCCGTAAGAGGGAATTACCCATCCTAGTACTACGCTAAGTACCATAGAGTACACTTAAGTGCCTTTGGTTTAGTAAATTGCATCACTGTGGCTTGATAGCAAATGCACGCCTGCTGTATGTATATCTTGCCAAGCCAGGTCAGGCTGTGCAAATAATGATTGTTAATACACTGTGTATATTGAGCCAACTGCCTCACTGATAACAATCCTATAATGTGTACTACAGCCTACTGTATACTGTGTGGTCAATGGAAGAAATTTAAGTTCACTGTCAGCTAGCAGACTACTGTAGTAACCTTGAGTCTTGTGAGAGCACTAGTAGGAAATTATTGAATTCTGTAGTTTTCAACAAACAATATGATCATTTTATTTAAAAATTTTTACAAGTGTGCTGTGTGTTATTAAAACTTGGAACCTGCCTCTATGAATGATGAGGGAGACATAACAGCTTCTGTCTTGGCAAGATTTCAATGTACATAACAGATATTTATTTTTTATAATTTCATATTACGAACTAAATGCTTAATTTCTGTGTAAAATATTTACCAAAGTAAAAAGTAATTTATTGTTTTTATTAAATTACACTATATATATAGCACTTATTTTGAGAGTAAGCTCGAAGTGATTTACTAAAAACCAAAAAAAACTAAATAAAAGAAAATAATGTCAATGGATTCAAATAAATTAAGACAATGAAAAAATATAATTGTAAACTATAAACAATATGAGCAAACCTCAAGATACTGTCAATTCCGAACTAGTTAGTAATCTTGAGCAACGTAAAAATTCATTCAAAATCTGATTTTGAAAGATTCCAATTTTGGTTGTCTGAAAAATGTAGCAAACAGTTACATAGAATGACCTATATCTAAACTACAGGGGAAGGGGGGTAGGTTTGGTGACTAGAATGTCTGCCAGCTTTGAGCCAGTAAAACTCCCTTTTGAGTGAATCATATGGTAAAACCTACTGTACCACTTTTTTTTTCAGTCCCTCTATATTGATGGAGGGTGATACCCCAAAATTAAAACACTTTACCTAAGATATTTGTGGCTATTTATAGTTTCAATGCAGTCTGAATGTGATGTTAATGACCTTGTTGTCCACTGGACAACCTTCAAAGCTGAGTTTGGTCTCTGAAGGGAAATTTGGTCCTCTCAGACCACAGGATGACCCTGAAAAAAATTGACCCTTCCCTGTTACCTGGATTAAAAATGTCTACAATTATAAGAAATGTCAAAGCCATTCACAGGATTAAAAGGTTGTGGTTACTGCTCTAATAACAACTGTAGGCTAATCAGCTCACAATGGAACTAAACCAATTAGCCATAGTACCATACAACTCTACTGAAGCAGTGTATGCTTTCTCAAAGTTGTGTTTAAGAAATTAATGAGTGGCACAGACAAATATCTGACTTTTATAATACGTTAGATGTACAATGTCTGTCTGTATGTATGTTAAAGCCAACAGCTACAGCTGAATCAACATTTGTGGCTAAACTACAGTAGGCTGATCACTTCTATACAATGGAACCACTACAGTATCTGATTACTATACAGTACTACAATATAGCATACAATAAGTATTCTTTAATTGCTTAAGACATAATGGCTACAAAGTACAAACAAATGCTCATCACAGACTGATTGGATCTAAACGAGGGCCACATCGTGCCTTTGTCACCCCCCGTTGAGTCCCTTTACATTTTTGTTCTCTTTTGATAAAACCTTTAACGAGGAGTTCACGTACATGATAAGACTTAACAGGATGAGGTGAGATCAAGTTCTACTGGAGTGTAGATCGGTTAGACCTCGTATTTTAGGATCTTTCGGAAAAGATTTTTGGTCCATCGATGTGTTGTTACATAGATCGTAAAGGAGCTGAGTTTTTTAGCTTGTTTGAGATTCTCAGAGATTTGCGAGAGTTTTTCATGAGTTCATGAAAAGAGATTAGAGAAGTTTTTAGTTGACAAAGATCATACTTGATGTTTTTTCGACGATATATCTTCAGCAAATGAAAGTAAAGAATGTAATTAACATCAGTCTTAATTAACTGTAAAAACTGTAATTAACTACAGTCACTTGTGGTAATCCATATTGGACATTCCATTTCAGTTTCAAGAAACGATGTTTGACCAAGTTGTCTATATACTGTACATTATGTCAAACTAACTGTAAAAAGCAACCAATTGATAATAAATTTTAGATGCAATTTAGTAGGAAAACTTTTCCAAAATTAAATCAACAAGTTACATTAAACTAAACTTATCTCAACAGTTTTACCAGGAGACATGAAGCAGACAATCACATGTCTTTGAAACCAGCTGCAAAGTTAAAATGAAAAGAAATTTGAAACATACCATCTATTCCTATTTTTATACTGGTTTATAAAATATTGTATAATCTATTGTATTTCATAGTGAAGTGTTTTGCGTGATTAATTAGTAAAGACAAATTTAGCTCGGTTTGAATATATATATTCTGCTTGGTCAACATCCATGAAATCATTTATCCGGAATCGCATCGCAAAACGCTATGAGTGCAGAATAGTCCAAATTGCTATACAAGTCCAGTGAGGTATATAATTACCCTTATTTACATTGAAACCATAGTATTTTATGAGAGTCAAAGTTCAGATCGTTAAAATCTGCTACATAAAAACACTACATATTTTTCTCTGGGCATCAGTATGCTGTAGTACTGTGTTGTTATTGTTATGCTGGCATGCTCACACACATATATATCTATATATCATGTACATGCATGTTTATCAAGGGATCTCTTCTTCCAGGTCATCGTACTCTTTCAAAGTTTACCAATATAGGTCACCCTTGTACTGTAGTCAAGATGGCGGCGTCTGTACAGCAGTAACACTGTTTTCAGCATATATGGACTACTGTACAACATGTACATGTGCGCAAACACACAGTATCTTATTACTGTACAACACACACAATCTAATTCATCTCTAAATTATGTTCTTCCCCCCACCCCCCAATATAGGTCACCCTTGTACTGTAGTCAAGATGGCGGCGTCTGTACAGCAGTATCACTGTTTACAGCCAATACAGGTCTACTGTACTAACTACATGAACATACACACAGTATCTTATTACTGCAAACACACAATCTAATTCATTGGTAAATTATGTTATTACCTCCAATATAGGTCACCCTCATACTGTAGTTAAGATGGCGGCGTCTGTACAACAGTAGCACTACTTAGATCCTATACAAGTCTACTGTGCTACATGTACTGTACATACACACAATAGCTTATTACTGTACAGCACACAATTTAATTCTTTGGTTAATTATGTTATTACCTCCAATATAGGTCACCCTTATACTGTTGGCAGCGTCTGTACAACAGTAGTACTGCTTAGATCCTATACAGGTCTACTGTGCTACATGTACATGCACGCAAGTATTGTACAGCACACAATTTATGTTCTTCCCCCCAATATAGGTCACCCTTGTACTGTAGTCAAGATGGCGGCATCTGTACAACAGTAGCACTGCTTACATTGGAAAATCATGTTCTCACCCCCCCCCCCCCGAGCTCCCCCCAAGTTGTATAAAGTTATAGTACATGTAGTGGCCTGCTTGGTAAACATTTAATACATTCATATGTGTATTGTATGTAATTTGTATTGACACTGTCCTACTTCAGCTGCCACTGTAAGTACTGTGTGGAGAGGCTAACAGTAGGAATTACAGGAATAACAGTGGGAATTACCCATCCTAGTACTACGCTAAGTACCATAGAGTACACTTAAGTGCCTTTGGTTTAGTAAATTGCATCACTGTGGCTTGATAGCAAATGCACGCCTGCTGTATGTATATCTTGCCAAGCCAGGTCAGGCTGTGCAAATAATGATTGTTAATACACTGTGTATATTGAGCCAACTGCCTCACTGATAACAATCCTATAATGTGTACTACAGCCTACTGTATACTGTGTGGTCAATGGAAGAAATTTAAGTTCACTGTCAGCTAGCAGACTACTGTAGTAACCTTGAGTCTTGTGAGAGCACTAGTAGGAAATTATTGAATTCTGTAGTTTTCAACAAACAATATGATCATTTTATTTAAAAATTTTTACAAGTGTGCTGTGTGTTATTAAAACTTGGAACCTGCCTCTATGAATGATGAGGGAGACATAACAGCTTCTGTCTTGGCAAGATTTCAATGTACATAACAGATATTTATTTTTTATAATTTCATATTACGAACTAAATGCTTAATTTCTGTGTAAAATATTTACCAAAGTAAAAAGTAATTTATTGTTTTTATTAAATTACACTATATATATAGCACTTATTTTGAGAGTAAGCTCGAAGTGATTTACTAAAAACCAAAAAAAACTAAATAAAAGAAAATAATGTCAATGGATTCAAATAAATTAAGACAATGAAAAAATATAATTGTAAACTATAAACAATATGAGCAAACCTCAAGATACTGTCAATTCCGAACTAGTTAGTAATCTTGAGCAACGTAAAAATTCATTCAAAATCTGATTTTGAAAGATTCCAATTTTGGTTGTCTGAAAAATGTAGCAAACAGTTACATAGAATGACCTATATCTAAACTACAGGGGAAGGGGGGTAGGTTTGGTGACTAGAATGTCTGCCAGCTTTGAGCCAGTAAAACTCCCTTTTGAGTGAATCATATGGTAAAACCTACTGTACCACTTTTTTTTTCAGTCCCTCTATATTGATGGAGGGTGATACCCCAAAATTAAAACACTTTACCTAAGATATTTGTGGCTATTTATAGTTTCAATGCAGTCTGAATGTGATGTTAATGACCTTGTTGTCCACTGGACAACCTTCAAAGCTGAGTTTGGTCTCTGAAGGGAAATTTGGTCCTCTCAGACCACAGGATGACCCTGAAAAAAATTGACCCTTCCCTGTTACCTGGATTAAAAATGTCTACAATTATAAGAAATGTCAAAGCCATTCACAGGATTAAAAGGTTGTGGTTACTGCTCTAATAACAACTGTAGGCTAATCAGCTCACAATGGAACTAAACCAATTAGCCATAGTACCATACAACTCTACTGAAGCAGTGTATGCTTTCTCAAAGTTGTGTTTAAGAAATTAATGAGTGGCACAGACAAATATCTGACTTTTATAATACGTTAGATGTACAATGTCTGTCTGTATGTATGTTAAAGCCAACAGCTACAGCTGAATCAACATTTGTGGCTAAACTACAGTAGGCTGATCACTTCTATACAATGGAACCACTACAGTATCTGATTACTATACAGTACTACAATATAGCATACAATAAGTATTCTTTAATTGCTTAAGACATAATGGCTACAAAGTACAAACAAATGCTCATCACAGACTGATTGGATCTAAACGAGGGCCACATCGTGCCTTTGTCACCCCCCGTTGAGTCCCTTTACATTTTTGTTCTCTTTTGATAAAACCTTTAACGAGGAGTTCACGTACATGATAAGACTTAACAGGATGAGGTGAGATCAAGTTCTACTGGAGTGTAGATCGGTTAGACCTCGTATTTTAGGATCTTTCGGAAAAGATTTTTGGTCCATCGATGTGTTGTTACATAGATCGTAAAGGAGCTGAGTTTTTTAGCTTGTTTGAGATTCTCAGAGATTTGCGAGAGTTTTTCATGAGTTCATGAAAAGAGATTAGAGAAGTTTTTAGTTGACAAAGATCATACTTGATGTTTTTTCGACGATATATCTTCAGCAAATGAAAGTAAAGAATGTAATTAACATCAGTCTTAATTAACTGTAAAAACTGTAATTAACTACAGTCACTTGTGGTAATCCATATTGGACATTCCATTTCAGTTTCAAGAAACGATGTTTGACCAAGTTGTCTATATACTGTACATTATGTCAAACTAACTGTAAAAAGCAACCAATTGATAATAAATTTTAGATGCAATTTAGTAGGAAAACTTTTCCAAAATTAAATCAACAAGTTACATTAAACTAAACTTATCTCAACAGTTTTACCAGGAGACATGAAGCAGACAATCACATGTCTTTGAAACCAGCTGCAAAGTTAAAATGAAAAGAAATTTGAAACATACCATCTATTCCTATTTTTATACTGGTTTATAAAATATTGTATAATCTATTGTATTTCATAGTGAAGTGTTTTGCGTGATTAATTAGTAAAGACAAATTTAGCTCGGTTTGAATATATATATTCTGCTTGGTCAACATCCATGAAATCATTTATCCGGAATCGCATCGCAAAACGCTATGAGTGCAGAATAGTCCAAATTGCTATACAAGTCCAGTGAGGTATATAATTACCCTTATTTACATTGAAACCATAGTATTTTATGAGAGTCAAAGTTCAGATCGTTAAAATCTGCTACATAAAAACACTACATATTTTTCTCTGGGCATCAGTATGCTGTAGTACTGTGTTGTTATTGTTATGCTGGCATGCTCACACACATATATATCTATATATCATGTACATGCATGTTTATCAAGGGATCTCTTCTTCCAGGTCATCGTACTCTTTCAAAGTTTACCAATATAGGTCACCCTTGTACTGTAGTCAAGATGGCGGCGTCTGTACAGCAGTAACACTGTTTTCAGCATATATGGACTACTGTACAACATGTACATGTGCGCAAACACACAGTATCTTATTACTGTACAACACACACAATCTAATTCATCTCTAAATTATGTTCTTCCCCCCACCCCCCAATATAGGTCACCCTTGTACTGTAGTCAAGATGGCGGCGTCTGTACAGCAGTATCACTGTTTACAGCCAATACAGGTCTACTGTACTAACTACATGAACATACACACAGTATCTTATTACTGCAAACACACAATCTAATTCATTGGTAAATTATGTTATTACCTCCAATATAGGTCACCCTCATACTGTAGTTAAGATGGCGGCGTCTGTACAACAGTAGCACTACTTAGATCCTATACAAGTCTACTGTGCTACATGTACTGTACATACACACAATAGCTTATTACTGTACAGCACACAATTTAATTCTTTGGTTAATTATGTTATTACCTCCAATATAGGTCACCCTTATACTGTTGGCAGCGTCTGTACAACAGTAGTACTGCTTAGATCCTATACAGGTCTACTGTGCTACATGTACATGCACGCAAGTATTGTACAGCACACAATTTATGTTCTTCCCCCCAATATAGGTCACCCTTGTACTGTAGTCAAGATGGCGGCATCTGTACAACAGTAGCACTGCTTACATTGGAAAATCATGTTCTCACCCCCCCCCCCCCCGAGCTCCCCCCAAGTTGTATAAAGTTATAGTACATGTAGTGGCCTGCTTGGTAAACATTTAATACATTCATATGTGTATTGTATGTAATTTGTATTGACACTGTCCTACTTCAGCTGCCACTGTAAGTACTGTGTGGAGAGGCTAACAGTACTTACTACTGTAACTTATAAACATACTGTGTGTATGCAATGTGTGTACTACTGTCCACACTCAAATTCAAAATTAACTGAGCTAGGCCTCGATGTACTGTCAAGTTCATGGGAATATTCTGCAACCTGTACGTAGGTGTACTCTGCTGCTAATTGCAACTCAGCATTCATGATATATGCTTATTAATTATATTTTTCTATGTACTAATCAATAATGACTAATTATGCATGCACATAATGTGGTGACACATAGATCCATACATATAGTTGGCATTGATTTGATACCAGGCTCTGTGCACTAACCTAGTGTGTATCTTGGAACAAACTGAAATTGCAGATTTTGAATTTGCATATTTAACTACTTCCCTATTGAATAGCAATTGCTTGTGTTTGCTAATGGTGAATAAAACCCAGCATTCTCAAAAGGAAAGGAATAGTAAAACAACATAACCTGCAATGCATTCGTGGAAACGCTCCGTTTGCAGCGCAAATTGAACATTAACAATTGAGGAAAAGTATAATTAATATGATCAACTACTGTAAGTACTCCAAAAAGTGTTGAGTTACGACAATACAGTAGTTGTGCCCACTTGACCGTACGACATACTGTAGTCTGTCAATGCAGTCTGTAGGTACAGTACAGTCTGAGTATTAAACAAAAAAATACTAAATTTGCAGACATTTGAACATATATTCTAAATTAGTATTTTTATTTTTTTTTAATACAAATATGCAAATTATATGAATGTTTGTCTAAGAACGCAAGGGGGAGGGAGGGAGGGGAGGTTAAGAGGTAGTATATTAGTAATGTACAGTATACCCTAGGTCATAAAAAGAACATTTGCAAAATTCCAGGCCATCAATTGAACTCTGAGATGTATCAAGATGCTTATAAATGTCTTTTAAAGCATAAACTCTGCATTAAGAATGTACACAATCCATGTACACACAGTGTAAATGTCAGTAACTGTCCCCATAGCAACGGGCGGCCCCGCTTCTCACATCATTAATCTCTTTAATGTGCCGTACCATAGAAACTAAAGAATCCTTGACAGTTCTGTACTTCTTCACATCGCAGCATACCGTACCATGAATATGTCAAATGTTCCATTTTTTATGACTGTTAAGTGTTCGCCTCGTAAATTCCGCACTCATTCTCCTCCTTCCTCTCCTTTACGATCTTGTTCACGACTCGGATCAATAATGTAACAAAGCTCCCTGAACAGTCGCCATTCCTCCCTAACATGTTCTTGTCCTTCTCCACTCCTATCCAGCGATGCTCGTACAAGATCTTAGCAGTTGACCTGGTCTGGTCTGACACCTCTCATTTCTGGCTCTAATTAGCGTTATTAAAGTGTGTCCCTGTCAAAGCCAAACTCATATTTCATTTTTGGTGCATGGGGAGAGATGAAGCTTGCTCAGCAAATACTCAATTGAATTCTTGTACAAACACAGCTTACAGCCTGTTCTCTATTGTATATAAATTCAGTGTACAGTAATAATACCAAGGCTAATCCAGGGTGGTGTTAGATATCACACTTACATGTACAGTACAGCAGGGCTGTCTACTGTATATAGTGTACAGTTTAGTATAGATATCGTAGTTTGAAGAGTTTAATTTCCACATGATACAACTCATATCTTTTGCTAGAAATCTGCAAGCATATTGTACATGACATTTATTAACTGTTCTGAACAGACTGCTAGAGGCAGGGAGAAGGAAGCGAGGGAATAAGTTTGGAGGAGGAAGGGGTGAGTTTGGAGGAGTCAGGGAGGAGGAGAATGGGTTAGTTCGGATTAGGCTCGGAGGAGGTATGGGTTGGTCCGGATGAGGCTCAGAGGAGGAAGGCCAGATGAGTTCAAAGGAGGCTGGGAAGAGAAGGGGTCGAGTTTGAAAGAGGATGAGTTTTGAGGAAAAAAATCGTATGGTAGAGGCAGATGATAGGGGGAGGGGATGCGGAAAGTGATGATATATGTGGAAGGCACTGTGGTAATTTAGTTCAGACTACTCTCAAGAAATGTAAATAACAATATTAGCTTTTTGAAATTTGCCATTTATTTAAGTACAGTTTACATTTCCTAAGTCCAGTTGAAAGGTGTTGGATGTATGCTGATGTACCAGTGCAGGATTGTTTACTTGTCGGTGGTAATTTTATCAGTCGTTATCTCTTAGTTTAAACATTTCACATGGACTAGTAGTAGTACAACTAACTGTAGGTGTGTTCCTGGAATGACAGTACTGGTGTAACTTGGTCCACAACGTACAGTGGAACTTAAAATGTCAGCCAATGCATTGACTAGGTCTACAGTAAGAACTACCATGCATTCATCCTGGTTGAGGATTGAGTATTAACGGAAAAAGGCTAAAGGAGTGGTCAGTAGATTCTTGTGCTTTGACACGTGACACCTATTTGCAACTTTTCAATTAGTAAATTACCAAATATTAATACTCAAAATCACCATCAAATTTAATATTTCTCTGCCACCTGTACATGTTGCCCTTCACCCCAGCCCCCAGACCATCAACCACCCCCCACTACCTATTCTACCACCTGTACATTTTGAGAAATGGATGGATATCACCAGTGCTTAGGAAATATCTATAATTAGATATTTTATCATTTTGTCAGAATTGGCCACTTTTAAGAGCTAACCCTTTTAAATTGCATGCAGAGTTACTACTGTATAGCAAGTCATACAGTAACCTCCACACCAATGCCACTAGTATTGAACTGCTTACATCATGGAATCAAGATTATGTTCACATCAAACATCATAAATTATAACCCAACTGTTAAAAGGCCACTGTTGCACTATGTGGTAATACACAGCACTGCTATGTTTGAGGATGGTACTTGGGTGGCAGAGTTTAGTGTAGGGAATCAATGTTCTACATACTGTATACAGGTACAGCACACATGTCTAAATACATACAGTACATGTGTTCAGCAGTGTTTGCTGTGCTTTTACCTTGTGCATTGCTCTGGCATGTCTGTTCATTAATTAAAGACCAATCATCTGTAAGGATTGCTGAGATATATGTAGAAGTGTGACTGATTAATGTTTGATCAGCTCAAGATATCAGAATAAGGCACACATTTATAGCAGTAATTATGCGTACAGATGTGACTTCAACATGTACAGAATTTTGAAAATGTCACCAGCATTGATGCCAAAATACTATAGTACTATATATGTCAATTGTGCTGAAATTTTGTTCCGCAGTTGTTTATTTAAATTTGATGAGTTTCTCATCTGGAGTTGGAAATGATTCCATAATGTTTAGAAGTTTCAAAGTTAAAAATTCTTGGTGAGATAAACATGCATGGAGGAGTGCATTAAAATGATCATTACTAGGGATTTTGTCTTATTTGAGATATTTGGTTTCTCACTCTTTAAATTATTCCAAGATGTCCAAAAGTATTGAAGTTTAAGCAAGTACATTTTCTCATTGACAATTAAATTCATTAGGGATTGCGTTAAAAAGGCAAGTTGGAGTGTGAATGTTAACAGCCATTAGTTCGCATTTTTCACATATTTAGTCCTGAGCGTAATATGATGACCTTTTTCCCTTCAACTCTGAATGTAAGAGACTTTAGTCTATAAAGCTTTTACAGATAAAAAAATTTAAAATGGAGAAAACACCTTTTTTGATACTACAGCAAAGCTGTACAGTGCGTGACATTCAGTAAGATGTCAAAATACTGAGTAGTACGCCTAGTGTTATAACAATAATCATATTAATATAATAATAAATTAGATTGGTAAAAAGTGCCCAATGAAAACAAAACTCAGGCGACACTGTATGTAAGATAAACATAAAACATAATGAGAAATAATACATTATCTTACAAGAACACAGGAAACATTGCAGTCTTGCAGGAAATTCAGATGTGGCATTTTAAAATGTTTGATTTTGAAATGTTTGCCATAAATTTCCTTGTCATCTTATGTCCACTAAAAATGCAAGCAACCATTTAGGAACATTTCCCAATTTTTTAGCTTTAACACAAAAGTGATGAGACATAGAATGAAACAATATGAAGTTGTTTGCTTGCATTTTCTGTCGTTCAATGCAGAGTCAGGGAATCAGAGCCAGAATGGTGTGTTTATACTGTAGTATACATGCAAATATTGCCCTTGAATTATGATAATTTATTTCTTTCCCTCTCTCTGTCTTTCTTTTTCTTTTATTTGAATATTAATTTGATAAATTAAAATTGTACATTTAGAGAGATGTATGTTAGGTTCAGTATTTCTCACTCATTCTATCATCTTTTCATTTCTCTCTCTCTTTGATCTTCAGACTGCGCAGACTAGAATTCTAATCAAAGGAGGCAAGATCGTGAATGCCGACCGAGCCTTCGACAGTGATGTGTACATCGAGGATGGAGTCATCAAGTAAGTACCGCAGTGACTTGGATCATTGCGTTGTCAAGGGAGGTCATGTGACTCACCATTGGTTGTTTACACATCTGTCGTATAATTCGGCCGAGGTTTGGCTTTGCCAGTGGTGATAATAGTAAAAGACTGAACACATGAGTAAACGTAAAGATAGTCAAGTTCCTTTTATCAAAACTAAATGTAGCGAAACAAAACTAAACAAAACACGCAAACAAACAAACAAATCAAAACCAAACGTGGTTTGGCTTTGCCAGAAGTGATAATAGTAAAAGACTGAACACATGAGTAAACGTACAGACAGTCATGTTCCTATTATCAAAACTAAATGTAACGAAACAAAACAAAACAAACCTAAACAAACGAACAAATCAAAACAAAACTAAACAAGGTTTGGCTTTGCCAGTTTTGATAATAGTAAAAGACCGAACACATAAGTATAAAACATAAAGACATTCGAGTTCCTTTGTTCAAAACTAAATATATTTCCTCTTCACAAAGCTCACAAAAGCCAATCATAATTCCATAAAAACGACATCCAACATTAACTTAATTGACACACAACAGGTGCCTCTCGTTTCCTTCACTCACCCTTCCCACTGTACTCCTCGCCTCTCCCTCTTGACTTCAAACCTCTAACTTTAATAAGGTAATATTATGTAACAAATTTAACCAAACACAAACTTACACATTCCTTCCACTCGGTAAGAATGAATTGACATGACTTGAAAGAGGTACAAATAACAACACTACAAACAACCCTCATCTCTGAGCTAATGTGTCGCACACCCACCAAATTGTGTCCAATCGACACAATTTTTGCTTAGTTTGACCAATTGTAACCATGTTTCGATCAAACTTTATTCGGTTAAAAATATTGCAAAGCTGATGGTCCACAGCTATTACCGGTGTTGTGGCAGTGTGGATAAAGGCGGTGGCATTTGAAGCAACAAGGCTTAGCAATCGGGAGGTTCGGGACTTCACATGGTACTGACCAAGAGGTTTTGCAGAATAATAAGAATAATAATAATAATAATTATAATATTCTAATTATATAGGGCTTTATACCAGCAATAGGTTTCAAAGCGCTTTACAGATGTTATATTGCCCCTAGTCAATGATAAGCTGTCCCAGAGACAATCCCTCCAGGCAGCTGCAGTTATAGACTATGCCCAGTGACAAGTTTCCTCACAGGTACCCATTTAACCCCTGGGTGTCCAGAGAGAGGCAATTGACATAAAGCATCTGTTGCCCTGTAATCCAAAGATTGCTGGTTCGATTCCTGCCTAGTTCATTACTTTGTGTCCTTGAGCAAGATGCTTTATCTTGATTGCCTCTCTCCACCCAGGGGTTAAATGGGTACCTGTGAGGTAACTTGTCACTGCATGGGCGCAGTATATAACTGCAGTCGCCTGGAGGGATTGTCTCTGGGACAGAAGAAAAGAAAACTGTACAGTCATAGCAAGTATGGATGAAATCTGCCTACTTTATTATATTCAGTTCTCTTAAGTAGCATTGAGACCATTGATTGGCCTATCCTCTTTCATATTCACTTCCAGACAAGTTGGGGAAAACCTGATAATCCCTGGGGGAGCCCGAACCATTGAGGCTGCAGGTAAACTCATCATCCCGGGAGGGATTGATCCCCACACCCACATGGAATTGCCCTTCATGGGCACCCAAGCCATCGATGACTTCTACCAAGGGACAAAGGCTGCCCTCGCTGGTGGAACAACCATGATTAGTAAGTAACTCTTCTTAATTATTCCTAATTCTTTTAAGAGATATGTCGTAACCTGCTAGCCCCCAAAAAGATTGTAAATTGTAATGGATACTCATACAGTGCAAAGGCGACAGGGAATCAGATCCAGATGATGGAAAATTTTCAAAAACCAATCAAGAAAATGAAAATTCATCATGCCTTCTTTTTCTAACATTACAGTCGATCACTGCATACCCGTAAAGGGTGAGTCACTGGTGGAGGCTTACGAAAAATGGCGTGGCAAGGCCGATTCCAAAGTCTGTTGCGATTACTCTCTGCACGTAGCCATCACTTGGTGGAGCGAACAGGTGGAACAGGAAATTGAAACGGTGTGCAAAGAAAAAGGTGAGAAATTACTTTATCTCCGCACTCCTGCGGTCTATCCGAGGACGCTGTCGTATAGGTCCTAAATATATTCTTTAAACTGTTTATAAATATCTGAATCTAAGTCTCACAGAATTGCATGAAAATGCATGGCTGGATATGTACAGTATGTAAGATGTGCTGGAAGATTGACTCAAAAGTCCCACTTGGGCTGTTTCTACAAATGAAAAACATGTTGAGAAAAGACAGGTTACGGTGCACAACATAGTCTGTCTGACTTTGGAAATTCCGACAGACGCTTCCAACGATCTCTTCTTCGATAGTTACGGACAAACTCATGGCAATCAGCTCATGGCAATCAGCTAGATGCTACTGCTGGTGATTCCATGGCAACGACCACTGCTAAAACTCACAGCAATGTCAGGTTTTGTGGAACTGGATAGGACTGATATGACAAATGCCTCCTGGAGACCACCATTAAACATTTGGATTTCTGAATCAATAATATAAGGGGAGAGGAGGAGGGAGGGAGGGAGGAAGGGTGGAGGTGGTTAGGGAGGGAGGGTGGGAGATGGGTATGGGTAACTGAGTAGTATGTAGTTATTGAATTGCTCTTGTTTGTAAATAACTTTCCACTTGAAACTTAACAGTCTTGGTTGTCTTTCATGTATGTCTATAGGATGAGATAACAGTGATAATGTTAGATTAACAACAGCTCTGTCATTTATGGTAGTATTGTAATAATGTTAACTCATGGGAATGGGAGGGGGGTTGCGTGATTCTATTTTGAAGGTGGGATATTATCATGGCTATTGTTAATCACAGCTCTACATAAAGAATGGATGGACATAAATTGCAGTGTAAGATTTAAATTTAAAAAATATTAAAAAACCATTTTTCATTGCCTATGCTGGAGTACAAACCCTTTAACTTTTTACCTCACTGCTAGAGAGAGGAAATTAACAAACACAGTTACAAAATCATTGACTTCCTGTTTAATTTAAATTGTCACCACCAATGCCAAGATTAACAGAGCTTATGGTGGAGTGGTTGCTACTTCTTTGCCTTCTATAATACAAGCTACATGAGCAATGAGTGTCTACATATGGATGAGCAAAGAGAGACATTAGCATTTAGCTGTCAAGGCTTGGTAATACTGTGGCTAAGAAGGATAAAGCAGTTTGATAAAGTTCATATTATTGCTGCTTTGGGGTCATGGATTGGGAGGGGGGGTGGGAGATGTTCTCTAATGCATCATCAAACCACATGAGCAATGAGTGTCTACATATGGCTGAGCAAAGAGAGACATTAGCATTTAGCTGTCAAGTCTTGGTAATACTGTGGCTAAGAAGGATAAAGCAGTTTGATAAAGTTCATATTATTGCTGCTTTGGGGTCATGGATTGGGAGGGGGGGGTGGGAGATGTTCTCTAATGCATCATCAAACCACATGAGCAATGAGTGTCTACATATGGCTGAGCCAAGAGAGACATTAGCATTTAGCTGTCAAGGCTTGGTAATACTGTGGCTAAGAAGGATAAAGCAGTTTGATAAAGTTCATATTATTGCTGCTTTGGGGTCATGGATTGGGAGGGGGGGGAGATGTTCTCTAATGCATCATCAAACCACATGAGCAATGAGTGTCTACATATGGCTGAGCCAAGAGAGACATTAGCATTTAGCTGTCAAGGCTTGGTAATACTGTGGCTAAGAAGGATAAAGCAGTTTGATAAAGTTCATATTATTGCTGCTTTGGGGTCATGGATTGGGAGGGGGGGGTGGGAGATGTTCTCTAATGCATCATCAAACCACATGAGCAATGAGTGTCTACATATGGCTGAGCCAAGAGAGACATTAGCATTTAGCTGTCAAGGCTTGGTAATACTGTGGCTAAGAAGGATAAAGCAGTTTGATAAAGTTCATATTATTGCTGCTTTGGGGTCATGGATTGGGAGGGGGGGGTGGGAGATGTTCTCTAATGCATCATCAAACCACATGAGCAATGAGTGTCTACATATGGCTGAGCCAAGAGAGACATTAGCATTTAGCTGTCAAGGCTTGGTAATACTGTGGCTAAGAAGGATAAAGCAGTTTGATAAAGTTCATATTATTGCTGCTTTGGGGTCATGGATTGGGAGGGGGGGGGGGTGATGTTCTCTAATGCATCATCAAACTACATGAGCAATGAGTGTCTACATATGGCTGAGCAAAGAGAGACACCAGTATTTAGCTGTCAAGGCTTGGTAATACTGTAGCTAAGAAGGATAAAGCAGTTAGATAAAGTTCATATTATTGCTACTTTGGGGTCATGGATTGGGAGGGGGGGGGGGGGGGAGATGTTCTCTAATGCATCATCAAACTACATGAGGAATGAGTGTTGACATATGGCTGAGCAAAGAGAGACACCAGTATTTAGCTGTCAAGGCTTGGTAATACTGTAGCTAAGAAGGATAAAGCAGTTTGATAAAGTTCATATTATTGCTGCTTTGGGGTCATGGATTGGGAGGGGGGGGAGATGTTCTCTAATGCATCATCAAACCACATGAGCAATGAGTGTCTACATATGGCTGAGCCAAGAGAGACATTATCATTTAGCTGTCAAGGCTTGGTAATACTGTGGCTAAGAAGGATAAAGCAGTTTGATAAAGTTCATATTATTGCTGCTTTGGGGTCATGGATTGGGAGGGGGGGGGGAGATGTTCTCTAATGCATCATCAAACTACAATGAGCAATGAGTGTCTACATATGGCTGAGCAAAGAGAGACATTAGCATTTAGCTGTCAAGGCTTGGTGGTAATACTGTGGCTAAGAAGGATAAAGCAGTTTGATAAAGTTCATATTATTGCTGCTTTGGGGTAATGGATTGGGAGGGGGGGGGGGAGATGTTCTCTAATGGTATTTCAGTAGTGATTTTGGTATCTACCGATACTTGTCCTACTCGCCCCACCCACACCCCACACCCCCCCCTTTGGACCCACCACTGATTTTAAATGTTCTTTTCTCTTCCTCTAGGGGTCAACTCGTTCAAGATGTTCATGGCCTATAAAGATGTAATGATGGTGAATGACCATGAGGTGAGCTTTATAAATTAAAAATCGAGCCATATCTTTTTTTTTGGGGGGGGCGGGGGTGCTGATGAAACTTCTCACTAAGCAACTCCCTCCAAAACTGCTAAGAAAACTTGGTGCTCAGTTTTGGGGAGATATCATGGTGTTAAGAGCAGCCATGTTAAAGCAGCGATTCACGAACCTCTAGTCTGAAAATCCCAAGATCTTCTCTGAGGGCTGAGCCACTATCCAGCAACCCCACCCATCGGAATTCATGAAAACTAGCTTGGACAAAGAACTACAGACGTATTGTTAAAAGCTAACTTCACGAGTCTCCATAAAGGCAAGCTCAGAAACTAGATGGAGTGTCTGATGTCTGGAGAAATTCCTTCGTCCCACTGGAGTTTTTTTGGGACTCGTATTTGCGGATTATTAAAGAGGAACGCCATTTTATTTGCTCGAGTCCTTGACTTCGCTTGTGCTTGAGTCACAAGGAGGTTTAATGGAATTACTTAATGCTCTAAGACCAGCGTAGGAAAATGTTATATCAAATGAACCAACTTGAGAGTGAAATGCAAACACGCATAGCAGCGTTGGTACACAGAGAGTATTAAAGGTAATAATTAATTTATTATTGTTACCAAGCCAACGTAACCAATGCATCTGTAGCAGTTGATGTTTCTTGTAGTTAATTGTGTTTTTTTCGGTTAAATTTCTGAATTGCATCTAGTTTGTTATTTATTGTATGTATACCTGCACAGTACATTAGTATGTCTAGACTAAACCCCAGAGAGAAAGGTGTAAAATTTGAGATTTTCTTGATTAGCAGTTTGCTGCATATGATTAAAACTATGGAAGTGTGGGGTCGACATCATTAATTCTTCAAAACCCAGATCACTATGCCGGTTGGAAACAACATAATGTTGTTCTCATCGTAGTGCGAATCATCTTGTTCAAGCTATTTGCTTTGTTTGAAGACAGATATAATCGAGTTAAATATTGTTTTTAACATTATTAATACAGCAAGCAAGACATTGTGGTCTCATGTTATTGTTAATTAAGTAGCTTGTCAAAGATATAAGTCAAGTCTGTGTCTTCTGTGAGGGGTGATAAGGTTACAATGTTGCAACAACACACCACATTTTACGGAAGAAGTTTACTCCTGTATCTATATAGAATCAAGTATCAACAAAGTGTATTAATCATTGCACTATTAAACTATGTTCGTGTGCTGAGATGGATGTTGACAAGCTTTAATATTAGTTTAACAGTAAACACAGTACAGTAATAAGCAAACTTGAACTGTTTCAACTCTTGTGTTAACAGACAAACAAACGTAGCCCTCATCTTCACCTTCAAAACCTTTAAAGTCGTTTCATGAAAAACTCTTCCACCTTTTGTTTTATTTAGCAGATATCTAAAAGTCACATGGTAGTGGGGAGGCCATTTTGTCAATCTGTGATGTCATAGTGCCAATAGAAAGATACTAAGTTTCACTTTCTGTTGGTTAATTCTTTCACTTCTGATCTTCATTCTTATCATAGCTTCAAGGTTACTATAAACAGTTGTTTTAAAAATGTAAACACTGCCAGTTTTTAGGTCACGTCAAAAAAGTTCAGTACTGTAGAATTGAAGAAAAAAAAAACGTTTACCTGTCGAGGAATGTGAGCTAGTTTGCAAGTAAACACACACATAAACATTTCAAACTGAAACTGCACGATATCATTTTTAGACTTGCTCGAGTCTGTGGTGCAGTTGTGATAACCCATTATAATATCTATCAAAGGGAAGACAAGTCATTTGCAATAAAATCATCTCGATCACATCTCGACCAGTGTTGTTGGTTGTTTGCATTTCCTTCATGAAACAACTTGTCCCAGCTTGCAAGTTATAGATAATTCACACTTTCATCGACTGATTAGGTTTGCAATGCAACATATTTGTCCAAAGTTGTGCTGAGTGGTGGCACCATTTTATTATCATCTCCTATTAAGTGTTATCTATACAAACTACTCACTTTTAATGTGTTATCGTTGCCCACATCGGTACTCTTGTTCAATCCGTGTTCGCTTCGTTTGAGGAGCAGATATGACTTGAAGGTTAAATATTGTTTTAATGTTTAACATGTACAGGGCAGACTTGTGTGGTCTCACGCTGTGTTAATTAAACATCGTATCAACTCTGGCAAGATAATTCCCAAACAGTGTTTACACTTGTCATGGGGGACAAGTTTTGACAGTGTTTTCAATGTACTGTGTAAACTAATATTATCATCAGTTTGTATCTGGCTGGTGGTATGTTATGGACTTAGAGTAATGATCTTTCATTGAAAGCCTTTTTGCAAGGTCATATAAAAAAAAAATATAGACAGTTGGTCCCTACATCTCTGCTTCAGTACAAGTTCCACCTGGTTAGCCCTCGCTTGGTTTATACCCTGACAACAAAAAACAGTGATTTTCCAGGTATGATGTGATGTTTGAAGTAACCAATGCTGTTGTCCTTATCTTAGCTAATGAAGCAGCTGCAGCAGGAATAAACTTCCACAATAAGATTAAAAATCGTGACCTAGCTGGTAACAATTAGTTGACCATTTATTTAATTACCTATTCTGCTTATTTTCATACTTTTGTAGCTAGTGACTATGAGGGTATTATTTTACAAGAGTGAACTAATTGTCCATGTAGTGACAGAACTAGTATGTTATTGAATGAGAAAAGGAAAGTTTTCACAGCAGACCTGTACAAATCTTAAGAGCTATGGATTACAGATTTTGCTTTATCTAAAACCTGTCTGTGCTGTTCAGGCCTGCATTGGTGGCAGTCCATTTATACTCCACGTTAGGATAGCTCGCTTGCTAGTGCACACAACTTGATTCCTTAAATTCAATGGGTAATATCCCAAACTAGGCCATAGCTACTTTGTTTTATCAAAGTCATCCCTTCTGTTCACATATACACTTGAACAGAAATAACATGTTTGTGATCTCAACCTTGATTGGATGTGAACTTACAGATGTTTCTTCCTGTCTCCGTTTCTGGTGTAGCATACATTATTAAAACACTGCTGTACTTCTTAATTCAATAGCCTGGCCGCTCTCTAGCTTCGTTATGATTGTACTTTTTTTTATTGAATTTTTTACCATCTAATCCTGATGTTCATTTCCTAATTTCTTTGCTTAACAGTTCATCCAGGCGTGTAAGAAACTGAAGGCAGAGGGCGCCCTTGCCTTAGTGCATGCTGAAAATGGAGACATTATTGCAGAGGTAAGTTTTCAACGGAGGCATTTGCTCCTTTCATCATTCAGGACTATTAATATACTGTATTGCTTGAATGGCGAGGGAGGGGTTGAGAAGGTGGCATCAAGTAGGAGGTGCACAGTTGGTGTATTTGCTTAAAATTCCAAATGTTCGGTGGCTTTAAAGTTCATCTCTACTGCATGCTACTGCATTAGTAGCATGCTTAGGTTGCTGAAGGTTCCAAATTGTTACATCCCTGGAAGGGTGTCCTTCCACCATATTTGCCCCAGACTTTACATGCTTGATATCTGCTTGTAGTGCAAAAGAATTTGCAACGAGTGGTGGGGCAAAGTAGGGTTGGGGAAGTGGGTTGTAGTAGTTAACCTGCTTATAAGTGGCCACTTTAAATCTTTTTCAGAGTATTTTGCATCCTATGATAACTCAGATATAGTGGAACGTTCTCACTCTTTTTCCGATGCTAATGATATCATATCATAACATATTTCCTGTATTATTGATATTGTTGTGATGATGAAAAAACTTGATTGAAATTTTATTTAATTCATTGAATTTTAATATAACTAATGTCATTTGTCTTCTTTCCCACAGAACCAGAAAAAGTTACTAGCACAGGGCATTACTGGGCCAGAAGGACATTTACAGAGCAGACCGGAAGAGGTAAGGCCAATTTGTTGCTATGGAAACTGATCTCTGATTCCTTGTGGTCCAGCAAACAAGATTGAATGCAATCATACTTGTAGTATGTGGACAGCACGTGGACAGTGCACGCCAAATAAGATGTTGCAGATGGATATTTTACATCACCAAAATTATTGCATATGTCAGGAGTATCGGTCGAATGTAAACCGGAGATCAAAATCTTAATATGTTATGAAAGTTTTACATGTGACATGCACTATAGTTACAGTTACACGATTCCTGTTGCTTTTGATGGACATGAAAGGTCAGCTGAGGTCACTTTTAGAACAAAACTTAAATACCCTGTGATTCATCTCATATCTCGAGAGCAATGCGATTGGATCTCAACCCTGATGGATGGATGTCTCATAAAATAAGTGAAAATGCCCATCTGTTTTTTTTTTTTTGGGGGGGGGGAGGAAGATGGCCGTCCAACTTATGACACTTGGCCACCCTTACTTGAGAATGGATTTCTCTCTTCAAGTTTCACCATAATAATCTTGCATGCTGAGTATATTGGGTCGGCATTGATCAAAATCGCTTAACCTTTCTCATTTTCAGGTCGAGCAAGAAGCCACAAATCGTGCCATAATGTTAGCTGACCAGGTCAACTGCCCCCTGTACATCGTACATGTCATGGCCAAATCTTGTGCTGATACCATCGCCAAGGCCAGAAGAGACGGTCAGTGTGAAATGTTGGACATAAGGAAGAAAAAATGGAAGGAAAAAAAACATTTTCAGCAGTGAAAAATAAATTCCTGAGAACGCAGTATTGAATATCCCATCATGCTATTAGCCACTGGGTAGTGGTGGCGGTACACACTTGTCAAATGTCATCATTATCAACCTGATAAGACTCTTCTATGAATGTAGTTCAGTTTGTAAATTATCAAAAGTGCAGTTTGTAAGCAGCAGGTGTCATTTCTGCTGTCCAGTTCTTCTAGGGAAGGGAGGGTTAGGGGGAACAGGTGAGAGTTGGGCATGGCTCAATTCTGTCCCTTCATACATTGTGTCAATACTTTGTATAACATACTGTCTTAGTACCTTTGAATACTGTCTTAGTACCCTTGAATACTCTCTTAGTACCTTTGAATACTGTCTTAGTACCTTTGAATACTGTCTTAGTACCCTTGAATACCGTCTTAGTACCTTTGAATACTGTCTTAGTACTTTTGAATACTGTCTGATACGGTCTTAGTACTTTTGTATACTGTCTTAAAACTGCCTTAGTAGCTTTTTAATACTGTCTTAATGCTTTTGAGTACTGTCTGAATACTGTCTTAGTACCTTTGAATATTGTCTTAGAACCTTTGAATAATGTCTTAATGCTTTTGTATACTGTCTGAATATGGTCTTAATCCTTTTGAAGAATGCCTTCTTTAATACTTTTGAATACTTTCTTAATCCTTTAAATACTGTCTTAATACTTTTGAATACTGTCCTAATACTGTTGAATTTGTATACTTTTCTACATATTTTTGTACACCGCCTCAATGCTTTTATATTTGTATGAAAACATATTAATACTTTCGTATATTAATACTCTGTCAGTGTGCTGTGTTTTACTTGAACCTTTCATATGTTAAAATTCTACCATCCACGGTGATCCACCCTGCCGAAGTTTCACTCTTTTCTTTCGTTACTTTTTTACACAGGCAAAATTGTATTCGGAGAACCCATCGCTGCATCGCTAGCCTGCGATGGCACTCACTACTGTAGCCACGACTGGGGCCATGCAGCCGCCTACGTCCTCAGTCCCCCGCTCAAAACTGACCCAAGCACTCCAGGATATCTCATGAAAAGCCTAGCAAAGTGAGTTTTTCTTTTTTTTGGCAAGATTTCACTCCGGTTGTTGACTATGGTACAACCTTTCTCTGGGTCCGTGTCGATCTCCATGCAAATTGGAAACGCAGCAGCAATTATTCAGATATTTGCATAAATTATATCCTCACAAACAAAGGGTGCTAATTATAATTCATTTCATGCAGAGTTGGAGCGCCTGACGATCGCGATGAAACAAATCTCCGTTGATTAAATTCATTCCCTCATAAATGTAAGGCGATGCGTTTGTGTATCGTCCTTGGCGTAAAGAAATACATACCTGTGGCTGACAATGTGAAACTTATCATTTAAAGAGAAAAATGTTCAATGATTGTTGGCCGAAAATCCCCATTTCAATATCTTTTTACCTGACCAAAGATGCATCTGTCTGAATTGCACCAATTCTGTCTCTTGGTCTTCCAAGGAGAAGATCACGGTAGGTGGTCTGTGTGTTGTCATGACAGCAAAAGTTCATCAATCGCTTACAAGAGTTGTAATCTTTATCACCTAGCAATGTGTGATACCACTGGAATGTGTCCATAAGCATTAGATATTCTCTGTATATTTAAATTTCATCAAATCACAACTTTTTTGTTGTAGAAATAATACTTTTTTCTAAGATCTGTGAATAAGTGAGTGTTTGAATAAGATTGACATTTTTTTTTTGAATCCGTGGTGCTTTACCCCCAAGCAAACTGGTATCACTAATTAATTATTTTATAATTATCTGGTTAACAAAATATGTGTAATTATTCAGTTTGTTTGGTATGTCAAGAAAGTTCTTTTTTCTTTACAGCGGTGATCTGCACCTTGTTGGAACAGACAACTGTACTTTTAACTCGGAGCAGAAGGCTCTAGGAAAGGGCGATTTCACAAAGATACCAAATGGTGTTAACGGTGTTGAGGATCGTATGTCAGTGATATGGGAAAAGGGTGTGGTAAGTTATCTTAACAGGCTACGGTGTTAAGTTAAAGGATGTTGAGTTAAAAGATTCTATGTAAGTAATATAAGTGAAGAGTGTGGTAAGTTTGGTCAACATTTTATTGTGTTGACATGTTGTTTATGGTCCTGTAAGATTTAAGAATGATATATATCGATATGCAAATTTATATAAGAAGAATGGAGTGACATTCTCTGTCATTTTGCACTGACAGCTGTCCACCAATGGACAACTTGTTTTCAAATCCAACTGTTGATTGTGGTTGGGTGGACATTCACTTAACATCTGTTGCTCCTCTCTGGTTGTTTTCAGCACAACGGGATCATGGATGCGTGCCGATTCGTTGCTGTCACTAGTACAAATGCTGCCAAGATATTTAATATGTACCCACAGAAGGGAGTCATCCAGGCTGGTTCTGATGCAGATATCGTTATCTTTAACCCCGAAGCCACCAGAGTGATCTCCAAAGATACCCATCACCAGGTAAGGACCAGGGAAAAGGAGGGAAGGAATACAAGAGGGGTTAAATAGGTCAAAGAAAGGAAGGAGGGATTAGTGAGTTCAAGGAAAGGTTAGGGGTTAGTGAGGTCAGGGAAAGGGGTGTGGTTAGTTAGGTCAAGGAAAGTGGGAGGGGTTAGTAAGGTTAAGGAAAGGGGAGGTTTAGTGAGGTCAAGGAATAGGGGATGGGTTAGTGAGGTCAAGGAAAGGGGAGGGGTTAGAGAGGTCAAGGAAAGGGGGGAGCAAAACAAGTGCCTCTGGAGTTGAGGTTAAGTTGCAGTATTTATCACAAATTATTAAGGTAACCAGCATTGGGATTACCATTAACTGGAGAATCTCAAGATGAGTAAAGAAAGTGGGAACCATCCCTTTCCATCCTATTTGTTTTAAATATAAAAGAAAGAATACTTTAAGAAATTGACGAACGCTCTTTTGGTTCTCGTAGGCGGTTGACTTCAACATCTTTGAGGGGATGGAGTGCCATGGAGTTCCAGAATTGGTCCTTTCCCAAGGCAAAGTGGTCTTTGAAGATGGTGAGGTGAGTGCGGTAGAACATTTTGAATTTACTAAACAGTCCTTAGAACTGAAGTCTCACATCTTGTGGGGCTTGGTGTTTCAATTAAACCCTCCTCACCCTTAGAAAAGGAGGAGGGGATCTCCCAGATTTAAGGTTGTTGTTTGCAAGTAATCACTGTGTGTGATATGCATGTTTTGGTATTTGTAAGATTTGAAGGTTTTTTTTTTTCCCGTTTCTTCCTTTGTAAACAGCTTCATGTGACTCAGGGCGCAGGTCGATTCATTCCAAGAGAGGTTCATGCCTCAGAGGCGTACAGCAGGATACTGATCCGGGATAAGGTGGGTTTAGTTACTGATATGGGATAAGGTGGGTTTGGTTACTGATCAGGGATGAGTTTGGTTCGTTAACTGATCCGGGATAAGGCAGGTTTGGTTACTGATCTGGGATGAGGTGGGTTTTGTTACTGATCTGTGATAAGGTTGGTTTGGTTACTGATCCTGGATGAGGTGGGTTGGGTTACTGATCCAGGATATGGTGGGTTTGGTTACTGATCTGGGATGAGGTGGGTTTTGTTACTGATCTGTGACAAGGTTGGTTTGGTTACTGATCCGGGATGAGGTGGGTTCGGTTACTGATCCGGGATGAGGTGGGTTGGGTTATTGATCCAGGATAAGGTTGGTTTTGTTACTGATCCGGGATGAGGTGGGTTTTGTTACTGATCCGGGATAAGGCAGGTTTGGTTACTGATCTGGGATGAGGTGGGTTTTGTTACTGATCTGTGATAAGGTTGGTTTGGTTACTGATCCTGGATGAGGTGGGTTGGGTTACTGATCCAGGATATGGTGGGTTTGGTTACTGATCTGGGATGAGGTGGGTTTTGTTACTGATCTGTGACAAGGTTGGTTTGGTTACTGATCCGGGATGAGGTGGGTTCGGTTACTGATCCGGGATGAGGTGGGTTGGGTTATTGATCCAGGATAAGGTGGGTTTTGTTACTGATCCGGGATGAGGTGGGTTTTGTTACTGATCCGGGGTGAGGTGGGTTTTGGTACTGATCTGTGATAAGGTTGGTTTGGTTACTGATCCGGGATGAGGTGGGTTCGGTTACTGATCCGGGATGAGGTGGGTTCGGTTCCTGATCGGGGATGAGGTGGGTTTTGTTACTGATCCGGGAGGAAGTGGGAACTGTTACTGATCCGGGATAAGCTGGGTTCCGTTTGGTCACTGCATGCCCGCCCCTCTTTGTTTCATCCAGACTATTTAGGAGGATATTCCAGCAGAGGAAAATTTCCATGTGATTATCCAGATAGAAAGTTAACATATTTCTGCTTTCTAAGCATTTGGTGAATTTTTGCATCAATGGAAATTCAGGTCCTTTCAGTCCGTTTTGTAATTTTTACCGTACTCAGGTACGCAAACCCTTCAAGATACTGAGAGAGGGAGACGAAGGTGCCGGGGACGGCACCATGAACGGCAAAGGTGGGATCAACCCCATGGCGTCTGAGGGGGATCCATCTTTTGCTACCAAACGTGGACAGAGAGATCTACACGCTTCAAGCTTCTCTCTCTCCGGTGAGTACCGTCTCTCAAGTTAGGAATACTGTCTTACTTTGTGAACGTAGATGTTATTGCATCCAGATGAACAAGATCACTGTTTTTGTTCCCTTTATTTATTTATTTTTTTGTTCTTTTTGCTGTTTTTTTTTTGTTTTTTAGGTTGGGTGGTGTAAGGGTGCCACAAATTGTCATTGATTCGCCTTTAAAATAATATCGTGACTGCAGCTCGAAAGGACTTACCGAGGTGTTTTTTACTACCGAGGTGTTTTTTTACCATCAGAATATACTGTAAAGGAGACTCCGACCCAATCTTTAGCGTATATGAAAGAGGTCCCTGTGAAGAGAAACTTTCCCAAAACATCTATGAAAAATCTTGCCCTGTTTGAGAGATATATTAGTTTAAAGGTGGATTTCATGAACGGTCATTTTGTAGATGTGTTGATGTCAAGTGGCAGTACTAGGATCTGAAACTTTCTACTTTCTCTGTGTTAATCTTTTAATATTTTAATATTTTGAAGGTGAAACGTTAGCAGTTATTATACTGAAACCAAATTTGCCGTCATTAGGCCATAGCAGACTGTGCTTTACATTGTAATAAGTAAAGAGAAACGTTAAAGAAAGAAAGATAAGGCACACATATGGTTCCATGATGTAATATTTAGACTTGACCAAGTCTTCTAGCTTGTGTTTGCAGGAACATTAAATCTATCTTTTCTCCCAAATGGAATAAGATATATTTATTAGCTGTTTTTGGAAGTTGTTCAAGACATACAAACACCAATAATATCGGTTGGATTTGTATTTCCTTTAATTAAAAAAGTTGTACAATATCTCAAAAAATGACAAAACGTCTTGATTGGTCACATAAGATTTAGAAATGTTTTTTTTTTTTTTTTTTTTTTGCTGGATATTTTGTAGCTTTTCCACTCACCCCTACTGCCACAGTCTCTTCCAGAAGTCAGACACCACCAAGCAATGCTTCATTTCACATTTACTTTGCCTTTCTCTCTAAGTTACTGTCTGCCATCAGTTGAGCACACTTTAAACCTCACCCCCCACCATGTTCTCTTTTGAACCCCCCCCCCCTGACTGCTCTTGCATATAGCCTCTGCTGAAAATTCATGATTAGTCAGGCAAAGTGAAATTTTTGTACCCTATCATCAGCTGGACTGGTCACTTAAGAATGTACCTTCTCCCGTTACAAAAATTTTAATATGGCATGTTATGGGATCTTAAAAAATACCAGGAAATTTCTCCATGGGCATTCATCCACCTGTAACTATGAAATTTATAGTTCATAACAGCTAGTCTCTTATATACAATATATGAAATTCTGTTTGGTAAGCATCTCTGGCACAGTCAGGTGGGACAACATCTTGGTGGTGTTACTTTCCAGGCTCAGAGATTTGGCAAAGAGGATTGAGGATGAAGTTGCATGGGTGGTACTTAAATATCACCATGGTAACCAGCAATTATTATACAGGGCTTAGAATTTACATAAAAGTTTTAAATGGTACTTTCCTTGGGGATGGTTGAAGGGGGAAGGGATGAAAATCCTCGAAATTTTTCCCAGATATTACTGATTCCCAGGGCCTAGTAAAAAAAGTTTATTTTACTCAAGGGTGAAATTGTACCATTGATGATAGAATTTTAAAATGCTTGTAGGCAGTCTCTGGATGTGAGTGACCATGATTTAAATTTCTAGCAAATTGTTGGGTTAACACCAATGATCTGCCAAACAAGGTGGGCATGTTATGTTAAGTATAAGTAGATGAGTAACAAGGGATGATAGCTGAGGTACGGGATGTATGCATAAGTTGTGAACCAGTCCTCTGGGACAGACGGGGCAGCCGTAGGGACAATTTGATTTTGGCCACATTGTGTCAAAGAAAAATTGTCAGATGCTAACTTAGGTGATTTGCAGCTTCACTGCAGCTGTAATCTATTGTGCTCCTCATTCTTTCACACAATTGGCACAGACTGCAAGTCTGGAGAGATAACAATACTCTTATTGTTTAATATTGATTCAGCCTGGCTGCAGCTACTGCAGCTGTTATCTATTGTGCTCCTCATTCTTCCACACAATAGGCACAGACTGCAAGTCTGGAGAGATAACAATACTCTTATTGTTCAATATTGATTCAGCCTGGCTGCAGCTTCACTGCAGCTGTAGTCTGTTGTGCTCCTCATTCTTCCACACAATAGGCACAGACTGCAAGTCAGGAGAGATAATAATACTCTTATTGTTCAATATAATCTATTGTGCTACTCATTTCTTCCACACAATAGGCACAGACTGCAAGTCTGGAGAGATAACAATACTCTTATTGTTCAATATTGATCAGCCTGGCTGCAGCTACTGCAGCTTTGCTTTGTCAAATTGTGTTTGCATAAAAATGCCTTTAAAACGGTTTTCTGTTTTGTAAATCAAGTGAAAATTAATCATTTCCTTCAATTCACAATGATATGATAGTTTTGTGGGGTTTTCTTTCAACATTATTTTCAGTGTTTGTGTTAAAGTTTCATAAGCTTCACCGCAGCTCATCTGGAAAAAGCAGCAAATTTACTGTTACTTTTCAGTTGTGCAGAGTGGCATTAACATTTTATTTGTCAATGTTTTGTTTACAACTTTCGGAGGCTTTTAGCATGGCAAGCTGTGAATATTCATCATTATATCCAATAAGAACCCCCCCTAAAAAAAAAACACCAAAAAACAAACAAACAAAACAACAAGTGGAACGATTGTTACTAGATGTATTTCATAGCCTGGCTGTTGTCGCTGACTTGAAATGCGTTCAACACAGGGTAGAGGAATCTGAGCCTAGAGCCTACTTAAAGTTTAGCAAAGCTTGAATGATGTTCAAATTGGAGAGGGTTTCTCGATAAATATTTCTGCTAGTCCCGAAGGGAAACATTGGTTGGAGCAAAATAGCTGCAGAGAACCAAAATCTCATCATACCCAGCTAGATTGAACAATGTTTGAATGTTGCATGTTTGGGGTAGGCCAGTAGGCTGATTAAGTGTCAGAACTTATATAGACCTGTTCAACCTAATATTAAAGTACAAGATTAGGCAGGGGGTGGGGGGGGTGGGAGCAGGGGTTGATGATTTAGTCATGGAGCTGGATATGTCCTGAGGACCCTTCTATTAAGAACCCCTTGAACTAGGCTGTTAATTCTCATAGCTGTGTTTGGTCAATTGGTGTACAGCTCATGAAGAATAGAAAAGTGGTATAGTCTCTGACTCAGGGCTTTAGGCTTAGTTTAAATGTATTTCAAATTATTTGTCTTTTGCTTCTTCAACTTAACCACACAACATCAGCTTTATTTCACCAAAGCCAGAGTGGTGTGCGTGCATGGCATGAAGGGTAGACAATTGCTACTTAAGGATTATATTATTTGTTTCTGCTTCGTGGAACGGTACCTTTTTTAGGCCACAATTGGACACAATTGAATAAATCTAAGCAACTAATCTAGCAACGGGATTATTTAAATTGTTAGTGCAGTCAGCTTTTCCATGTCAAAGAAATCGTTACACAGAGTTGCCAATCGATTGTGTCATCTTGAAAGAGAATTGTGTTTGCTTTTTGCAAGGTTTTGACAACGGTATTATCAATATTGGTAGCCTAATACATTAACTATATAGAGAATTGGTGCCTAAGGTTAAGAAACTAGATTCATTACCTTGTTCACTAGTGCAGTGCATATTATTAGATATAATGATATTTTAGTAATGTCAGTACACAGAGCTATAAATTCAGTTTGTTTTATATATATCAAATCCTGGTTTGTTTATGCTCACAGAAATGTAATAATCTTATTGGTGAGTATCGCTAAGTGGATTGTGTTTTTATTTCAGTTCAAAAAAAAAAAAAAACCTGTTCTCTGCAGCTTTAAGGCTTTTTTTTTTCTGTATTTTATTTTCAAATGCAGGTTTCATTTGCACAGACACATACAGGCAGCTTGAAATAATTACGTGGCATGGGGAAAGGGAGGGGAGGGGGTTTGGTAAGAGGAAAATTGGGGAAGGAAAGGGACAAATTCATGTGTTACTTTATCATTTTCAGCACATGATTTATACACAACTTCATCAATAGAAGTCTGCACAGCTGCTTTAAGTGTCTCCCGTTGCAAGCTAATTGAATCAAAAAGAAAAATGAAAATTAAACATGTGATTTGTGATAAGAAAAGCAGCTGTTTGCATTCAGTTGGCAATTTTCCATATTAACCTTAGTTATTACTTTAGTTATACCAGTTAGATTCCAGTTAATCAAACCAAGACACAACCTTCTTTGAGTGACAAATCCATGCATTTTCCATACACTTTGCCATAATAATAATTACTAACCAAAAATTCAGAGCATAGTGTAGTGCAGTGAATAAGCAATTTGCCCCCATTTTGCATTTGGCATCGTGCAGTGCGATAACCGGATAAGTCATACCCTGTAATTGCACATATTTTGAAATTTATACTGTTCACCGGTTTTTATTGTTTGAGAAGAAAAAAAAAAAATAGTGAAGTATGAATAGGCGTTCTAACAAGATGTTAACCGTCGTGTAACGTATCGTTAGTATCAACTCAGAAAGCTGCTTTAAAATGTGGCCAGGCACAAACTTGACAATGTGGGTCCAATCATTGGGGGTGTTGGATAAATCTATTTGTCACAGTGCTAGCATGTACTTGTTGCATGCTGGGGAATAAAAGAACCGTTGCTATGTACCTTGTACTGTACGGAAAATTTTGTATCGTAAATTCTAGGTGACTCATTTTGGTTGAATTGCTTCCCTTCTTTTTTTCTATATTTCTTGGCATTTTTGGTGGTTGTTTGTTTGAGGAAGCTGGATAAATTCCCCCTCTCAATGAGTTTTGCCTGTTTAAATTGTTTGTTAGTGTTTTGTTCTTTGTGTGCAAATTAAAGTGAAGTAATGTCAGCAAAAAAAATACCTCTTTTGGTTGTACCAAAGACGCGTGGTCAACTAATAAAATGGAGTCTCCCAACAGTGGTATAAACAGATACTGTTGGGAACAGTAACATGCAGAGATGTTACCGATACAGATTAAACTTTTAGAAAGATACTCCTCCCTCCCCTCCTGGTACGATCAAGGCAAAAGAAAATGTGTTTGCACATTTGATGTGGAAACTGTTTAAAGCAATTCTTCATTTACATAATAACTGAAGGCCCAGTTTTAGAAACAATTGAGGGCGGCACTTTTTCTAGATCGATGAATTTTTGTCGAGTGTCTTTTACAGTTGAAACGCCCCCTCGACAATTTTCCAGTAGTTTGCGGCAGACAACTAATAACTGGATGAACGTCAGTGAATGTGTCAACATCTAGGCAGGCACCGACATCTTGGCAGGCACCTAAGGACTGCAGCATCCTGCAGTCAAGCTGCCTACAGGATTGTATTCTTTGTGCTGTTAAGTTTCACGCAGTAGGCACCGTCTGAAAATGTATATATTTGTTGCCATGATACCCACATTATGGGGCCTTAACCCAAAAGAGCCTCACAAAAGCTTCTGGTGGGGGGTCAAAAGAATTTTTCCAGATTTTGAAAGATTTATCTACAGCTTTTGGAAACTGCAAACCAAGATGGATTCAGTAATATTTTCTTTGTAACATTTCATTGCCTAGTCCATATTCTGAGGGGTGGGGAAGGGGGGAGGAGGGTCTTGTGGGTAGTCTCTCGTTCCTCCTGCAAGACCCTGGGTTGTGCGCTTAAAAGTCTTGTGGACTTGTTGATGCAGCCTTGCTGCAGGGGATCCTGCAGCTGCTGCAGCATTTCTTGTTGGTACAGTGCGTAACCTGATTTAATTGAGATAGATGGAGAGATAATAGATTGTCACTTTTACTGTGACTCATGTAGGGGGTGGAATTAATGAGGGAAGGGTGTGGATGGGGAATGGCTGGAGAAATTCAATGTACACTGCTGTAAAACAAAAAAATGGCATGATTGCTGCAGTTTGTCGAATCCCTGTGTGCAACTTGTAAAAAAGTTCAAAGCACCAATGTCTTTCATTATAAAATTGCACTTCTAACAACCCTCGATCTCCTCTTTTTGTTCATATTTCTTATAATTATCCTTTTATTTTTATTTGTTTTCCCTTTTTTTTTTCCCATCCTTTATTGTTCTTTTTACACACATTTAGACCAAAAGGAAGGTGAGCAAATGTACCAGGCTTAAAAAGGAAATTTGTCGCTTGTGTCTTTAGTTGTTTGTCATTCTTTTCCAATGCAAATCGTCTTTGCTAGTGTCATTCCGTCTTTTCGAGCTATTTCCTAGCAGTTCAGGGCCGACGATGGCCGGTCAATCCGTCTTGGTTGTCATCTTGTAAATTTATCCCTGCTTACAAGTAACGGAACTCTGAAAAGGTGGTGGTCGGAGAGACAACAAATTCTCTCATCAAAATGGAATCGAGCTAAAAGTTGCTCTTCAAAATTCATGTTTATCCTCGATATCTTTCGCAAGTTGTTTTGTAACTTTTGTGGTTGTCTGCACTAGTTTCTTTGTTTTAGACAACTGCTGCAACAGTGCTCTGTGAACTTTTTTCTTGCATACAGGTGAAACAAAAAAAAAATGGTAAAATGAAGAATGAAAAGGGATGTCTAGGGTTAACTTTTCAAACTAATGAGCATTTTGAAAAGATGGGATGCTCTGGTATTTATGAAGTATGTATCACCTCACACATAGCATGACAGGGGTGCGATTGGTTTATAGAGTAGCTAGCAATTCAAATTCATTCCTTGCATCTTTCTCGCCAACCATGGTTATTTTGGCAAGTATCGGATTTGTAGGCATGCATGTGCTGCCATCTATGACCATAACACTTGTATACAGGACTAACACCCACTGGTAAAGAAACAAAAACTGTTATCACATGACTCTCCATAAGGCCAAATTTGCCAAAAACTTTGCCATGAAAACTGGTCAAGCCAAAACTGAGCTCTTTTGCTTAAATTTGGGATTTTGGGCCATTTTGCAGACTTACCAATTTAATTTTAGGGTGAGAAATGTGTAGAATTTGACCAAAAAATGTTAGGGTTAGCAACACACATATCAGTAAGAAACAATTTCAAGCTACAGTCAATGTTGGGTGGAAAAATGTAGTTTCAAGATCAAAATAGCTCTCGGCCAGTTTGTAGCAAATATATCAGTCAATGTATGTTTTGAGGTGAGTAGGGTTTAATTTTCAGTGAAAAATCTTTCTAGCTCAAGAATTCAATAGAATACATCAATGTGTAATAGTTAAGTTTTCATGGTTTTGTGTTAATTGTGTAGCAATCTAAACGCTCTGGGAATCACCCATATCATCAATCCAGCTGTGTTATGTTGGGTCGTAGGTTTTCTGCCAGTTTTTTTACAAATCCCAAAAGTATTCCAGATCATTCTTGCCCTCTTCCAGTATTGCACAGCACTATAACTGTATACTTGCCTTTGCATCTTCTTCGCCCTCTCTTAATTTTTTTAATTCTTTTTCCCGCCCTTCACCAAACTCTCTGAATCGTCTCTGAACCAATTGGTACTGTCAGAAACTTCTATATAATTTCTACTCTGGTCTACCTCTGGGTCACTTCCTGTGTACATTTGGGTCACCTCCTGTGTACATTTGGGTCACTTCCTGTGTACATTTGGGTCACTTCCTGTGTACATTTGGGTCACTTCCTGTGTTCCTTGGAGAATCACCTTAACAAGTGGGTCTATACTCATAAAAGAATGTTACATTTGACCATTACTGGGTCCAGCCGAGGCTGTGTCCAAACGTTGCTGGATCAAACCATTGCTTTCATGGACCCAATCATGGCTGGGTTCAACCACCAACACTGGCTTCCAACTCTGTGTTGGGTCCATCCTTCATTGGGTATATGTGTGTCATATGCATGAGAGTTGAACAATGGACCATCATTATTGCAGAAGAAACGCCAAATTTCAGATTAGAGATTTTTTACTGTTGCGCTCAAAATGTCTTTCACCATAATTCCCTATAAATTAGGTGGATGTTCAGATATTGTTGGAAATTTTATTTTAAATATCAATATATCCATAAATGAAGCATTTACTGTAAAAAAGTTTGGACTAATACCGGTGATGACCTTTCAGTACACATTGGGTAAGTAGGTGACAGTTTGATAGGTAGCTGACAAATTGTATGGTAGCAGAACTAGGTAGAAGTGGTAGAGATCTGGTTTTAAACTGATGTGAAAGGACTTTCAAACCTGTATTTTGTGATTTGACAAAAAACACTGAAATGAGCTGTTCTCTTCTGGTCTGCCTTGTGCCACACGTTGAACAATAGTGTCCAAAAATGCTAAGATCTGTTATTTGCTTCCTGAATGTAAATTTACAATGCAGGTCAAAATTTCTGTTTGTACAACCAAGATCAGCTCTGGAGGTCCAGTGGACGACTAGTTTCTTTTTACATTAAAGTCAGATTGCATTGCAACTAAATATCTCCAAAATGGTAAAATTATTAATTGATATCACCCCTAAAGCTGATGTCCCATGCACCAAATCTATACACATCTCTCCCCCCCCCCCTTCTCTCTCCTACAGTGAACATATTGGTTTTGTTATTATGCTACCATCTTTTGTGAAAAAAGCAAATTTACTGTTTGGAAAACCGAAAAATCAAGGCCTGATGGCCCGCCCATCTGGTTTTCCGAGGAACAACCAGAAAAAATCCTTTCAAAATTTGCCCTGCAATGTATTCTATATCTGTAGACATGACATTGGACATGTGCAAAGTCTGTGGGACCGGTCATCCGATGATGATAGTGGTAGACTATAATGGGATAGCTGATATTGATAATGACTTCAATGCCAAAATACCGATAGGAAATGGAAGCAGATTCATATGCTTGACAAAGTTTAAACAGTTGCCACCACCACCACCAGTTGGCATACAAGCATACAAGTTGGCTTACAAGTTGGCATACAAGTTGGCATACAAGTTGGCATACAAGTCTAAATGGAGAGAAAAAATTTTACCAAAGAAACACAGCACCCCTCGGCTTGAACTCTTTTCTCACAGGGGGAAGTTTGGCACCCCACAGAAATGCTACCCCTGTTGTTTCTCTCCTCTGGCTAAAAGTCTCCATTTTGATTTAACTTTACTCACGTATTCCTCGTTTTCCACTTTACAGGCCAGCAAGTTGACGACCACGTAGCACCCCGCAGCGGTAGATCGGTTCTCAATCCTCCAGGAGGGCGCTCTAACATCTTTCTTTCATAGAAATTGAAACAATACAGAACTAATACTATCTTCCGTCGGACATGTAGATTGGATTGTTTGTATGTAAAAATTTGATTGCTGTTTATAACGTTTTGTGGAAAATCTTCTTTTTTTTTTTTTTTTGTATTTTATTTGTTTGGGTGGCTGGTCAAGAGCAAAAACTATGGGCTGCTAGTGTTAAGTTTCAGTATGCAAAAAAAAAAAAGTAAATAAAGAGAAAATGAAGTAAAGAGTATGGCACTTGGTGGGATAGAAAGATTATAGAGAAAATAATAATAATATAATTGGCTTTGCTTTCTATTAAATCCTCTTGAAGGGCCCATTGAAATAGTATCTGTCGAAAAACTACTGAGCTAAAGGTTGGTCTAAAAATGTTCCACTGCTGCAGGGTTGAATTGATCAGGATGTTGGTGAGAACATTTTGAAAAGAAATTTGTGAATCTGGTAATCAGTAAATATATTCAAATGAGAAAGTAGGAAAAAAGTAGGAAAAAAGGCAAAAAAAAAAATAAACAAATTAAAATGAATGTTATGGTTTGGTATAAAATCTTGCTTGTATTTAAAAAGTCGCATGATGGGATCTAAGGAATGAAACTGTTACAAAGTATTGGAAAAGAGTTTATCCAGATTCTTAATTTTTGAATGGTGCAAAAGGTGAAAAAAATGTGCCATTTCCCTAAATAAAAGTCTTATTTTTAATTTGAAAATAAAAAAAGGACATCCAAAATAAGATTTAATGGTGCAAATTCAACCATGTTGAGCTCAAAAGAAAAAATCAACTAGCTTATTTCTACTTCACCAATTTTCTCGCTTCTGTTCACAAAATGGTAAGCGTTTTACTATTTCTTGGTGGAATAAATTTATATCAGCTTTTGTGTACTTTATTGAAATTATTTTCAGAGGTTTTAATATGTTCTTACATTCTGTTTCATTCATTTTTTTAAAAAGATTGTGAGTAGCTGATTGTCTGATCAGCAGTAGATGAACCGTGTCGACCATTGCTACTTATACCGGACGTCAGATATGGTTTTAATAGGTTATGTCATTCTCGTACAATGTAAACTCATTGGTTGCCGCATTCAGAGAGGCTCGGGCCGTGGTGAAGGTTTAAAACTAATCAAAAACTTATTCTCCGTGTTGTTGCTTGGAGATGTTTCTTTTTTCAAATTTCTGAAATAAAACTGAATAGTGAGATAACAAAAAAAAAAAACAATTGCAAAAGCTTTTTTGGTAAATCGCCAGAAAAGTAGTATAGCAAAATTTTGAAGAAAAGTTTTAGTGAGTACAATATTTTCCTCCATGCTGATGAAATATGGCCTACCCATAAAAAGTAGGAAAGTTTGATGAGAATGGATGGTTTTAAATGCTGAAATCCTCAAACTACACATGTATGCAACTTCCAGTGAAGATCAGTTCATATATTCTTGGCTGGTAGAGTACTTTGAAATCCAACTAGATGAAGCCTTTTTCCTGATGTTTAAAACTTGGGACCCTCTATGCTACCTGTTCGAGTTGCTTAAAATTCATATCAAGTTTTCCTCTGATTCTGCATTTTAGATCGTTTATTGGTCAGGTGACAATCGGTTTTAATATGACCACCTGAGTAGCATTCAACAGTTAAGAATCTTAGTGGTTCTGTCATATTAACCAACTTTGAATTTTTGAACCATTTTGCATTTTAATGACCATTTCCATCGAAGGAAAATTTATATTTACAAAAGTAGTGTTTGATTGCTCTTTGTCCCTAAAATCAATTTTAGTTTTTAATTGTTTGGGTTTTTTTTTTTGGTCACCGCCTGTGTTACTCTTTTGGTTAAAACTTTTTCTAAACTTTGTCAAAAACAGTTTTCTTTGCTGAATAAACTATTCCCATGTGCATGTGTTCTTCCAGAAGATGATTGCGAGTGTTAACAAATTTTTAATTCTTTTTAACTATTGCAAGGGCCTAAAGAGGGATAGGATTTGCCTCCACTGTTAAGAGGAGTAGACATGAACTTTAACAAATGAAGCATCTAGGCGCATGGCATTGTTTCTTTTTCTTACGTTTGTTATACAACGATGATCAGATTAACCTCACCTTAAACAAACCATAACAGTAGCATTACCATTTAGAGACCAAACTTTTTATTTGTAGAACATTTTTAAGCTTTATATATCTTTTGGTGTGGTGGGGCAGGGGGGAGAGAGTATTGAAACTGCAGGCAATTTTTATTTTATATTGTTTATTTTTGGCCTTTGCATATTTATATTGTTTAGGGTGTATGAATCACATGCAGGTATTGCTTAGTTCATCAGTTCTTGTTGGAATGTTCTCTTTTCTTTCTTTCTTTTTCTCCTTTGAAAAAAATGCTGTCAACAGTCAATTTTGTTTGTCAATGTGGTTCTTAAACTTTATATCTGACTGTACTATTGTGTTTAGTATGATCTGATACTAGCTAGAGTGGATGGCACTTTGAGGGAAAGACAGTTTTGTTTAGAGAAGGGTATGCAATACTCTGCTACTAGATGCTGCCCATCGGGTTTGCCTGGTCCAGCAGTTCATTGCCACAGAGACCTTAAGACCACCCAACCATCAACTATCAGCTTTCTTGTCAGTTATGTAATACTGATATCATAGAGCCAGTTTGTATTTAATAGGCACCATGACAAAAGTAGAAAGCTGAGGGGCCTGCAGCAAACAATGCAGCCAGGCTTTATAGGATGTACCATCTATAAAATTAGTTGCTGAAAACCAGTTAGTTAGGATGATACATGTTTAGGTAATCCTGTCTGTCCAATTTAGAAATGGATTTGAGCAAGTATAAAGCTGATATCACAGAGCCAGTTAACAGGCACCATGTCAAAAATAGTAAGCTGAGGAGGCTGCAGCATATAATGCAGCCAAGCTTCATATAATGTGTTGTCTTCTGCAGTTCAACACAGTTAAGTCTGCAGTGATAAATCTCAGCTTTGCTGCAGGGCTTCTTACACAGCTGCTGCAGCCCTTTTCATTTTGACATGGTGTCCTTAAGTGTTTAATGTTTGTTTCTTCATTTCTTTGATTCTCTTGCTTTGGATAATTGAAGTTTGGGAGGGGGGTCGTGGGGGGGGGAGGTGAGGGGGAAGATAAAACGTTTGGCAGCTGTGGCCGAGAACACTTTTAATGTCTTGATGGACAGTCATTGGTGTTAACATACACACATGGATAGATCAGTATTACTTTAACATTAGCTAAAACTGCCAAAACTTGTAAAAGTTACTTTTTAGTCAAAACTTTATGTCACAAAATATAACTCAGAATATTACTCTGAAAATGCACTTACAGAGAACAAGCAGAAAAAGGGACACTTTTGGCATTGATGCATTTTACCATGTTGGGGACATTTCTAGCACATTTTGATGGAACTTTTATAGTATACGTATGATGGAACCAATTGAAATATTTTGGTGATCTCGAACAAGATAAATAGTAGTTTGAGAGAAACAGCGAGAACACTCAGAAACCAGGCTTCACAGTTTTCCGATTCCTACGCAAAACAACAGCTGAGTATCTTTGTCATGTTATGCCGACTACCTCAGTTATTTGTGCAACTCGTCTCTCAAGGTCATTCAGCTAGTCAAATCTGCTGCCTTATTAGGATTGGGGGTGGGGGGGGATGGTTAACGTTAAGAAATTCATATGTAAAGTATCGTCACCCAGTGCAGATTTAGTCCTTTCAGTTCGACCGTTTCATTTTGGTATTAATTAAACTTGAATATGTACTGCTTTGTCCGTTTAATTTACTCCATGTAATCTGGTACCGGCGGTCTGCTCGCTGCCGCCTTTATGCATGAACGTGAAACCTTGTCAAGCTAGAAAAATTCAAATAAAAGTAAGTGTCAAAGGTCAGATCCTGTCGGTGTGCTTATTTTTATTTGTATGAGCAGATGGACCTTTGCTCAGATGTCCCATATGATGCTTTAAACTTCACCTCCCCTAGTTCTGAGACCCTTTGGGGCCCTCTTAACCCACCCTCCCCCTCTCAGACTGTCCACTCCTTAGGCACTAAACTTGCCTTCCCGATCCGAGGCCCCACACCGTCCCCTCCTCTGAATCACAGGACTTTTATCCGCCCCTCTGAGGTAGAGTAACAATTTGCTTTTTCAGAGGCTTGGAATGGAGGAATAATTTCAACAACTTTGTAGGTTTGAAAGGAGAAAAACAATTTATTTAACAAATATTACAGAGTGTGGATGCTAAAAGAATTATCATTTAACGGAAAATCGGTTTGGGATAAAGTTTGAGATGCTAAGCAGACGGATACTGATTAGTTTGCAATGTCACCTTGTATATAATATACGAGTCCTTAACATCTCTCCGCCCTTGCCTCCCACCTCCCGAATCGTACTAACTTGGTATTCTACAATTTGTGAGAACTTAGTTCACTGTGTCTGTTTCTGCTATTTTTCTACTATTGATAAAAAGGAAAACAAATGGAGAAACAAATTCTGTTGAACATGTTCCCCTCCCAATGATTAACTTGGCATTCTAAAACCTCTGGCAACAGGCAATAAAGTTCACTAAGTCTGTTTCACATGTGTGTGTCCTGGTAGCCTTGGTTCAGCAATTAGTCGGCATCCTTCCACTATTCAGGTGGATTGTCGCTGCTCTATTTCTGCCATGATTACAAAACCGGGCACATCTGGGATGATGTCTTGATCGTTGCTGTTTGCTTTGCACTTTAGAAGAGAACAAAATTTTGTCGAGACGGTGAGGTTAGTTCCTCTGTAGTTTTCTTTGTCCCAGCCATTTGCTTTGGGAGGGGGGCGATGGTATCAACCATTTATGTACAAGGAAGCATCCCTATCATCTTTTCAAGTTTATTGCGTCAAAGACTTGTTATTTATGCGTCTGTATTAACGTCATGGACATTTCTTTTCTACGCAGCCTCTGCCCATTTCTTCGTACTCCTGTTTGGAGAGCCACATCTGTTGAAAGGTACCCTGCAAAAGAAAACAAGAAATATTTTGGTTTCACATTTGCAGATAATCTAACTAGGTATTTGTTATCGCATGGTTTATTATTGGTTGACTATAGTTTACAATTAGTTTACCATTGGTTGAATATGGTTTACTATTGGTTTACAATTAGTTTGCTATTGATTGACTATTGGTTTACTATTCGATGACTATGGCTTATTATTGGTTGACTATGGTCTACAAAATTTGATTCAGGAATTTGATCATGAAACTTAGTTTAAAATTGGATAATCAAAATTCAAAAGGATGGAGACATTAGAGTCTAGACATAGTAATTAGTTGAACTCCCCTCCCCAACCACCACCCCAATGGTCACAAAGACCGACATTGGCTCACTTCAAACCCTATTCCCCAACTTATGATGATCATCGCTGTCTAACATGAGGGTATCATATCTCAGTAGGTGTTCAGAGACTCAGATGGTACATGTGAAATCTTTTTTTCAGATTTGATCAACCAGGATTTTCATCTTCAATATAAAGTAAGGTGAAGAAACTTCAGTGAAACTGGATATATGGTTATTGTGACGAGTAGAGTTGTTCGGTTGGAAGCTGACAAAACCAGAGCCATCAATACACTCTTCAAATTCAAAGCAATTTTGTGGAAAGACTGCACTCATCACCTACGACTGCGAAACAGAAATACTGAGCAGTTCAAAAAGATTCACATTCCTGCAGGTGGAACTTTGTAACAGAGAAGCCATGCGAGGAAGGTGGGACACCGTACCACAACACTTTCACTCATATGTAAAATCTGGAAGTCTTGGATAATCTGCTTGGATAAATCTGGCTACTGGGATGGATTTAAGTAGCATACTGACAGATAGATTATCCAATAATCCACCGGATAGATTAATCCCCCCCATGGATTAATCTGGTCCATAAAACCAATTTCATCTCAATGCATCAATCTTACCAGAGATGCTAATATAGATCCACCAATCCAGCTACTGAATCGTCTTTCAGCTGTACCCGAGGGCGCTATCACCTTCAATTTTGTGTTCTAACGGCGAAGAAAAGAGATGGCACAGGGATTAAAACGTGCGTGATACTTCACTCTACATTGGGGTGCTGCAGGGAACAAAGGCAATATTCCCACCTGGAACAAACATGACCACGAAAGAGTACTGAAACAAAGACCTACATTGTAGGATATCTTTAAGTTCCTCTGCATCCCTGGTATTCAAACAGCCCAATTTTCACTTTTATCATCATCTTGGCGACACTCCGGTGGGATGAAGTGGTCTGGGGATGGGGTTTACCAGTAGGAGGTATCTCCCTCCCCTTTGAGATATTGTCTTATGATGATTGAGGGTGCTATATTGCAAGTTATGTTCAAGATTTGTTATCCCCTGTTTTTTCATATACTTGGCAACACTCCAAATGTTGTTGGCGACCATTTAAATGGTCGCAACCCCCACTTTTCATACCAAGGGTGTAAACTCCAGCTGCTAATGAGGGGAGGGTGATGGGTGGTTGGATTCATGGGTGGTTGAGGAATCAAAGCTACATCACACATTGGCATTGCCACCCCCCCCACCCCAAGATGTGACATGTAGATTAGGTCATTATCTTTACTTCTCAACTCACCACCAATTTTGTTTTTTAATTTTCCAAACTTGCCTCGCCACATACTATCACTAGTAAAATAAAGTACCTGGACAAACGAATGGTCAGAATCATTAATTTTTTGTAAAAAAAATGTAAAAGTGTTGAGAAGAAAAATTGGGGGGTGCACCTTGTTCATCTAATCATGTGGCTAAACTAATCTGAACAAATACTAAGTAAGATTGGTCAAAATTTCTAAGCAAATGAAAAGTCATGGCTTCAAGAGGAGCACTTACCTGAGGTGTCTTTAGGGATAGGTCTCGTTGTAATCTGTCCGTAAATCCCAAAAGAAGCGAGTTGCCGCCGGTTACGATCACGTTACTCAGCAAGGCCTGCGACAGGGTAAAAATTGTTGAATTAGGAATAAGTCTGATCTAATATTTGAATTTTAAATAATTCTTTTTACACACATCCTGCCACTGTTTCCTTTTTGATTCCCATAGCAACAAAGAAACTTGAGTAATCTGTCTTGAGAACTTGGACCAATATTTATGAATGTTGATAAATCTGGCTAGGATGTAATAGCCCTTTCTGACTTATTGAGCAGACGGCTAGAGCAATGGACAGACAGAAGGATAGACACACAAATAGAGAGACGCATCCCAGTGGCATGAACACGATTGTCCTGGAAAGTCAACTGAGCTAAAAGATGAAGGAGATGGGTAGAGTGGTTGCTGTGAAAATGTTTACAGCCCCTCATTGCAACATCCCCCTTGCCCCTCCACCCCCTTCCCCCACTTGTTAACTTGCCTTTCTACTTTTTATTCTGAGCCGGAATACCTGTGATGCTATTACTAAGGATGCACTAAACATCCAGTCTGTGATGACGAAGTTAACCGGTTCCAACGAATCTGCCTAGCAATCTGGCCAGATTTATTTTGATTCCATATCTGCCATTCTTGGTAGTAACGTAAATTTGTGGTCATTGGACATCATTTCCAACAATTACAAACTTACAATTACGAAGAAAGTAAACAATTGAAGTAAATCTCAAATTTCCTTCTTTTATGACATTCTGATCATAATATTCAAGATGAAGGAAGAGGGACCTTTCTTCAGTTCTATCATTGCATGTCTCCGATTTTATTTCCTTTTGGCAAAAATTCCGGCCCGGACCGGATTTGCAAAGGAGCCAGCCACATCCGGTTTCAGGCCGCATCCGGTTTTACACACTTACACTCCTGATGTCGACGTCACACATATGGACACTGCTGGTAGCGATGTGGGCCATGCTCAGCATCGTGCTGGGTTCAAGACCAGGAGCCTATGGAACGAGAGGAAACAAAAGGAAGAAATAAACGACAGAAATTCAAAGTCACAATAACAGCAAAAGAGAGAGTAATAGTTTTTGTATCAGTTTATTGTAACCACTTTGACCATAAAAAATGTTCGTTTCTAGCACCATTCTTCCACAGGTGCCCGTCTGAATGTCTCCACTAGCATCAATTTTTGCCCCAGAAATTTGTAGCTCTACTACCAGTGACAAATATCTTCCCCCAACACCCTTTTTTTCCCTGTTTGTCTTCAATCCTTTCTACATCTCTTTGGAGCAAATAGCGAATTTCAAAATCTTGACTACCTTGATAACCGTTGGGTCAAAGAGCCCCTCTGCGACCTGGATTCGCTCGCTGCTAAACTCCATGTTGAACCCGGTGGGGAATTCGTACGGTGCCGATGGCATCTGCTCTACGGTACTGAAGAGAAGAGGAGGAGAAAACGTACAGAGCTTTCTTCTTGCGTGGGGAACCAAACGTTTAAAGAGACCTCTTCTTCAGCTTCATATTTGGTCAATTTGTTTGATTGTTACTGCATTCAAAAACTGAATTCCACTTAGAACACAATTCATAACTTTGACTTTGAGTCAAGTTTCATTGAAAATAATGAAGAAAATGGTGACCACTTTGGGGATTTTCCAGCATTTTTATTGCATTTCATGAATACTAATGTAAGAAATTGTCAGGATTTTTTTAATTGCTAATTAAACGATTATTATTATTTTATTATTAATTGCTAATTATTGAATATCTACGAACTATTACCAATTCCAAGAACTTGTTGTAAACTGAGCAGACAAGGAGTCAGGATTTTAAAAAAAAATTAAGAAAAAAATCAGACATTTTCAGTGACGAGTATGTGTACAGTCCCCGCAGAAGTACTGGGGTACTGTTTTTTTGTTCTCTTTTTTTTGGGGGGAGGGGAGGGGCAAACAGGAAGCCTCATATGTTTTATAAGTACCCCAATAATGCACAACACCTGTGCCCTGCTCATGTGAAAACAGAATAAATAAACCACACTGAACTGTTATAGCATTTCTTTCAATCACGTATTGCTTATAAATGAACTCCTTTACCGGATTAATTTATGATACATAAATAAATTTCTAGTTTTAGACCTTCTTGACACTCCGCTATCAGTTGTGGTCGTAAAGTTTTATACAAATTTTTCATAAATCACCCCTTTAAATATCTGAGCCTCATCAAGTAAAGCTGCTGGACTACATAGTCTAACAAACACAAACACCATTAGAACAGTTCCTCAGTTCCCTACACAATCCTCAGCAGCACCTCAACCTGTACGGCACAACATAATGATAACAATCCATAACAAATTTGTCAGAGACAAAATGGTTCTTGAATCTAATATGCAAGAATGATTTGTTGTCTATATATCAAGTTAAAAAGACATCTTTTTAATTCGTTTTCAAATTTAAAACTAAATTTTGCATCGTCCATGGTTTTAGTCCTTAAGGAGAAATTTCAAAGCATTTGCGTTTTTTAACTCTGAATACCTAGAAAATCCTAACAGCTACAGAAACATTACAAAGCCCTGGAGTTTTTTTTGTTTTTCTTCCCTTTTTTCTCGGACTTATTATGACTAAAATTCTGCCTGAGGTTATCCTTGTAATAAACCTGTCCATTGAACAGATTGATTACACGTAACATATCTATTTACACATCACCACCCGTAACAAACTGAAAGGCTGGAGAGAGAAGAAAAAACAAAAACAAAAAAAAACAGCAGACTTACTCTTCATCGTAAGGTACGTCTGATACTTGGAGTACTGAGCTCTGGAAATCCTGGATCTGCGTATTTATCATGTAGTCTTGCCATGACTGTGTCACACCCTTCAGGAGCTCTTTCCTCTTAAAGATAGGAAGCTGTCCTTCTTTGACCGTTTCCTGTGAGAGAGAGAGGTGTGGTTAATTACAATAACATGAATATTCATTGGACTTCTACCAATTAGAAGCTGTCAGCTTGGGATGGATCACCATATTTATAAAATGTTGGATATGTTTTTGGCATAATTTTTATGCCAAAACCATTAATGTATCGGGCAAACAGCAGGGTGAATGATGTCGTTACAGAGATTTCAGCAAAAAATCTAGTCTGTCTTCTTTATAATATACAACCTGGGCATTATTTACATAGAACAAAAGCATTTCAATAAAATTTACATTTAAGAGAAATTTTAAATACTGAGAACAATGACTGACGGCTTTCAAATAATTGAAAGTTATCGCATTCCAAGGATAAAAGGACGATAAGATTAAACTAGCAGAGTAAATCTGTTGAAGAAACATTTGCCACGATGTCATCACAGACCCTCCCTAGAAGATTCAAAGTTCTAGACAGTAAAAATGGAAAACAATCAATCAACCATATCTCAAGTTAGGAACAAGATATTTACATTGGGTTTTCAACCTTGACAAGTGTGGAATATGTTCTGGAATGTCCCTTTAAATAACTCTGTCTTGGTAGTATGAAACACCCGTACTCATGTTTTAAGTTACTCTGTCTAGGTAGTATGAAACACCCATACTCACCCTGGAAGCAATGAATGTTGTTTTAAGTTACTCTGTCTTGGTAGTATGAAACACCCGTACTCACCCTGGAGGCAATGAATGTTGTTTTAAGTTACTCTGTCTTGGTAGTATGAAACACCCGTACTCACCCTGGAGGCAATGAATGTTGTTTTAAGTTACTCTGTCTTGGTAGTATGAAACACCCGTACTCACCCTGGAGGCAATGAATGTTGTTTTAAGTTACTCTGTCTTGGTAGTATGAAACACCTGTACTCACCCTGGAGGCAATGAATGTTGTTTTAAGTTTCTCTGTCTTGGTAGTATGAAACACCCGTACTCACCCTGGAGGCAATGAATGTTGTTTTAAGTTACTCTGTCTTGGTAGTATGAAACACCCGTACTCACCCTGGAGGCAATGAATGTTGTTTTAAGTTACTCTGTCTTGGTAGTATGAAACACCCGTACTCACCCTGGAGGCAATGAATGTTGGTGGCAAGACTTCTATCTTCTGATTGGTTAGGAAATTTTTGGCCTGCTTTGTGATGAAATCTCCACCCAGTGGACTTTTGATAATCGCTGTGCAATAGAAATCACAGACTTCACCGATTAAGAAATTTTGTCAAACATGAGAAAACTTGGGAACGAAAAGAATTGTTGCATAGAACACTTTTAAAGCTAATAAAGACAGCTTTGTAGATTGATTTGATCATGTTTCCCAATGTTATATGATACAGACTTTCAATGTGAGGATTGTAGTTAATTAACTTGAACATTCAAGTCTTCATTTCAAGTCATCTGACCAATAAACAAAAATCAAAAACTTAAAAAAAAAAAAAAAATCAAAAAGATTTTCTGAGTTGATTTTTTAATGAGACTGATATTCATAAAAGTGTCTGGTTGATGAAATGTGGGAATTTTTTCGGCAACAATAAATAAATTGATTGATAAAAACATTTGCTCTGTGAACATTGGACTATCCTTTCATATGCAAATGAACAACACGGCAATCCCAAAAAATGAGTGTTTTTGTAAAAAAAAAGGAAGAAATTTTAAATCAACTTTACGATGCAGTACAGTACAGCTAATGTTCTTTTAACAAGTCGAGTCTTACCATGTTGTAAACAGTATCCTTCGTGGATCGGTACTGCCGTAGTGTGTGTAGCACCGCTGTCCATCACCAGACCAGATGCTCGGCTGTTGGCAAAACTGAAAAATACTGAATCAAGGAGAAATATCACAGATGTATTGCAAATGGAAATGAGAAAATCTTGCCCTGGATGTTACACAGATAGTCAGTCACTCCAACTAAATGATAAAGGGCACTGATCAACTTTCAGTTGATTTATTCTCTCATCTTAAAGTAATTACAATGGAAAAACAATGACAGTTTGATCAAGCGATAAAGTGATAGACCGCCGTTAGTAGAACAAAATCGGGTTTGAGTGATAGTTTGGATCTAAAAATCTAAAGGATAAAAATGTGGGGAGACTACTATGGTGGGATATGTTGCATCTGAACCGTTGATTGGTCAGATAGCGACACACCTCCAACAAAGTTATGAGCACCTTGTTCCACAGAGCCACTCAAAAATGATGACAAGAAATCTCTTCCATGTAATCAACACATACGATGCGCGCCAGTCTAAAAATGAACAAAATGGTCAAAATCTTATTTTATTCTAGAAGGAATAAATGTAAGTCACGTCACAGGGAATCATTTATCCGGCATCGCAAAAATGCTATGCAAAATGGTAAAATTGCTATACAAAGTCCAAAGATGTATAGCCGTTTGTTTTCTTATTTTTTACACAGAAACCATAGTGTTTTATAAGAGACAAAATTCACAGCCGTCACAACTGCTAAACAAAATTTTCATACTAAATTAATCTATGCTAGAAAAAAAAAAATCTTCTCTGCTTGGTGGGAAGTAGTACAGAAAAAAATTAAATCTATTCAATAAACGTTTCATGAAAATACAGCACTATCCATAAATTGTTACAATCTCTGTGATGGTATCTTCAAAAGTACTGCCACGTCTCCTTGAATGATTGCTTAAAAATTTTCCAGAGAAAAAAAAAACTTTTATGCAGATTCTTTGAATAATTCCTTTCCTTTAAGACACGTTTTAAAAGAAAATGATGCCTAGTCTCTTATTCACATGAATCTCAGAGCATTACATCACTCTGTTACAGAAAGGATACGCTGTTAGCACCGCATTCTTGCTCAGGAAGAAAGCAGGAATGTTATATTTTTCAAACAGCAGTTCCGTCAGCTTCTCTCTCTTGATCCGGACATTCCACTGCAGAGAACAAAAATAAGTCGGTCCTTGAAATCTTTGCAGTTTTTAAGCAGTACAGTGTATGGGATCTCCTCACCAATTGTACACCGACTTTTAGGATAAGTCCTCGCAAGACATTCTTCGGAATAGCACCTCAAAGTCGTAGAAACACCCTTAGGAGTTGGTCAATGAGGTTACAGATTGGTATTACTTGATTATATGAATATTACTAATGGAGGATACAAGATGGCGGGCGCCTGGTTCAAAGGACTTTTCTGTGTCACTGAGGGGGATTGGAATGTTACATGGGACCACATAGTTTTCATTCATTCCTGATCTATGTTTAAACTTCTTTTGATGAGGTAAAGGACTTATTCTCTCATGGATCTAATGGGCCCTTTTTAATTGTTTATACAGTAAGCCAGTGTACTGTTGTCAATAAACTTCAAACTTTGAATTGTGCAATTGCTGGGAGTTCTTTGGTATTGCATTTATATTTATATAACAATGAACCTGATTGGTCAAGCCTCTTTAACATCCATATAGGCCAGAAAACAGATGCCAATGAAAGATTTTAAAAATGATTTTTTTTTTTTTTTTTGGTACTTACAGGAGGCTCTGACATGAGTACTGGATGTAAAGATGAATCTGATTGGACGTGCCTCTTGTAGATGTGGTTCAAGGTACTTTCAAACATATCCCAATCTTCAACTGTCACAGTCAGGCAAAAAAATGGAATGATTATTAGAATTTATATCTTATATCTTCTCAAAAAAGGTACAAATAAATAAAGATAGTTATGAGCAGCACAGCCACATGCTTTGTATCATATATGTTGCAAAACTTGAGGTAATGCAATATTAAGAAGAAAGAATTTAACAGTAAATCAATGGAAGACTAGCGTTATTAATATACACAAAACACAAACAGTACTTAAATATTATCTGAAAAAATGACACACAGCATCCTACATACACCACGTCTTTTACACAAAAACTGAAATCTAAAAATAAAAATAATACTGATAGTGATTTTGATATCGTGTGCACATCCCCCGGGAGGGTGCTCAAGGCAACAACAGAGAGCAAACACCGAAACAACAACACATGAACAAAAGAATTATTGGTTAACATCGATGAATGCTTGATACTGATGACTTTTCAGGGTGAGATGGGGGCATGGTTGCCCAGTAAATTTTTGTTAAACATCCTAAAGTCAATCATACTCAAAATAAATTAGATTAAAATGCTTTCTTAAGTAGGCAGAAGAACTTTTAAGTTGCGATAATTTAGTGTTCGCAACCAATTCTTCAATGTCAGATGATGCTATGGGTTAAAAAAAGGTCTGATTGAAATCATTGCATGTTTGATACCTTCCCTGAAACAGTGAAGCGGCTATGTTTGGTAACATTATTGCGAGGGGTGGTAGTAAAAAACAGAGGAAACTGAATACCAGGGTAATAGTACTATACATATGTAACTATGCATTAGCTCCATCTAAGGACCTTGAACTTGTACAAGTTTCCACTAGATGCCAAAAGGCCATTCAACTTACAGTCCTCGTATTCATGCTATCGTACTTCAAGTCTCCTATCTACTACACAGCATTATGTTCGTTTTTTAACCTCTATCATACAGAGTTCACAAAAAAAAACGTTGCTGGTTCAATTTCTTTGGTGATTTTACTTACTCATCCCATCCTTAAGTGGATGACCGATCTCCATGTGCTCTCGAGGATAAAGAATAGACGAAGTATCGTGGATGTACTTCTTCTCAGAAGAGTCTTTGATGCTGCTAGGGGGTGCTCCATCTACCTCCATGCCCTCCGCTTCTTTATTTTCCATGACACCCACCACAGTGGGAAAATCAGCCTACGGATAAAAAACGATTACAGGATATATTTATATAAATATATATATATTTATTCATATATATGTGACTCAGATAAACCAAAACAATTCCATCGTAATTACGACGGAGTCGGATTAAAAATAATCCGATTTTCCAAAACTTCTGCTAATCCACCAGAAATTAGTACGCAGTACTGACTGCACTGCCATGCTGACACTCTCCTCTATAAAAAATTTAAATTCCTCCTTGTCACTGGAAAGCTCTGCAAACACCAAACATTGGCTGTTTTACTTCCAATCGCTTACTTAATTCAATTTTTGTTATCTCACTCGAGATCCAGCCTTTCCCGAAATGCAACCTAGTTGTTCAACAGTTTTTTCCCTGTTACTCCTATATATATATTTACATATATAGAATCCAAAACAGTTTAGATAAAACCTTCACTAGAGATAGTGTTCAACCAAAGGGAGGAAGTGCATGAATTTTATGCTATGGTATGATATTCTTGGTCATTGTACATTTTGAGACTGAGGTGTGTGGGTGGACCTTGACCATCTATACAAAACAAATCTGTATTAACAAATGTGCTTCTAAAGTTTACTAATTAGTTTTGATAACAATATATACATATACGATTGAATACATTTCATTCAGATGTGTACCATACACGTGTCCAGTAGTAAAGTTAGGTCTATATTAAGAAGGTAATTAAAATGTTTTCTAATGAAGAAGGATAACCAGAAAGCCAGTTGGCTTTGTGATTCCTTGCCAAACAATTTGCTCAAAATACCACATTACTATCTGACTAATGTAGAGCGAGTTGAAGTTGCCTATGAATTAAATGAGAACCAGAAAAGACTAGAAATATTCCAGCCATTATTTTCATCGCTTTGGACCTCAAATTACTTTTCACCTTTACCGGAAAGAATACAATTCTTGTACACAATAAGACAGATCCACATACCAATTGTGGAGTTAGTCCACCTTGAAATTTTGGAGTTTTTACAAGCAAATGTCACTAATAATACACAAACACAACATCAGTACATCACCGTAGCATAGATTTCTTCAGCCTGTGCGATGGAATCAAACATGTTACCTTAGGAGAGTCCTCGCCTGCATATCCGGCCCTCACTGAGTAAGAACCAACATCAAACACCAAGGCATTCACCTCATCTGTAAAGTCATTTGTAAAACAAAGAAACACTGTTTGAATATCTACCCATACATAAATATACAGTTCAAAAATTCTTAAACTTTACTGCCATAATTTGCATTTTTTCTAATGGTGAAGGTGTGGTGTACAGCCATTAGTGTCTTCTTCATACCCATTAGAATTAGGATCATCAGATGGGAAGCATGTTGAAGTCTATCCTAGTAGAAGTACTTGTAGATCACGTTGCAGTTGGTCAATCTGTGGTCTTAAACTTAACAACAACAAGGATTGGTTAGAAGTCTCAGCCTAACAACAACATTAGGGCTATAGCTGAGCAATTGGAAAACTACAGTTACAATTCTGTTAAACCTAGTACAGTAGCCTAATAATAGGCCTATACAGTTTGTAGCATAAACTACTGTAGAAAAGGCCTTTGGACAGACCAACTACCATTTACTATTTAGTCTTTAGGTCTACTTGTGCTGGCTAGTACTACTTACTGGGACTCTGTACAACGTTAGTATGTGGTTAGGCTCTACGACAAAGAACAATAAGTCAATGGAGTAACATTGTACTGTATGCCTAACTAGGCTATATTGGTTTCTTGTCTAGGTCTAAACTGAAGTAACATTTCCTTATATGAAACTTACCTCCACCGTAAACCCCGCCACTCATGGTATAATCGGAGGCAGCAACTTCGAAGTTACGATGAAAAAGTCACTGAAATGACGGCTACCCTTCGGTGGTTATGTTACACTTACAGTTACACTGCACACCGTCCGCAATGATTGGAGCGCCAAAAGGGCAAAAAAACCATCTTTGTTACAGAAGAACTAAACGTACTATAGTAGCATCGCAAGGAGAAAAAAGGTGCATGAAAAGCATTCCCAGCATCAAAATAAGTCGCAGCATCAAAGAGTGCCGCAGCATAAAATCAAAATTAGTTTGAAAGTTAATCGTAGCATCAAATATGTAAGTATCACAAGAAACAATCACTGTAGCTAGCATTCATAGCAGTGTTGTAGTCGCCGTCCAACACATCCAAGCGCGAGTCCTTTGGCATCCGAGTCTCAGCTGAGCTGTAAGTTTGTTTATCTTTTTGTTAGAGTTCATGGTTATGAAGCACACAGAAAACTGCTAACAACCTGTGGTCGAGTACAAAACATCTGATTCCAAGTCCCATTTTTTGTTTTCCGAGTCTAGTGCCGCCAAGTTAACAATTCGTATTTGTTGACACAACTTAAACACTAAAACAACATTACCTGGGTTCAACCCGGACCGAAAATTCCAACATATTTTCTAAAACAATATCATCAGCTATTCAAATTATATAATTTAAAACCAAATTTAACTTATTTTTGAGATATGATCATTTTATTAAAACAATTTGTTTTGACTTGTGTGTAATATTGCTATTTCAAATGCGATTTTCTCGATTTATCTTTTTGAGACCATTTTCTCGGCTAATTTCTCTGATAAACATAGAATGAGCTACTATGCACCCCATATGATCCTACCATATTCCCATAGTTACATCGAGTATAGTCTTAACATAAAGAAAACTTATGCTAGCAGTCAAATTGTTTGGATGCAGGAGTGGCAGTGACGTCATTTTAATGACGTCATCAAAATATAAAAATTTGAAGAAAAAGTATTGTATATCACCAACAACATTTTACCATAGTTGGATAGAAAAACACATTAGCTATCCAAATAACTTTCGTTGAAACAATATGTGAATTAATTCTTGAGATATGATTGTTTTAGTTATTTAATTTAATTGAAATAAATGATGTTAATATTAATAATTGTGGGATGCATCTCAAAATTTAGCGCCAACGTAGTTTAACGTAGTTTTGATGACGTCATCAAAATTTGACAACAAGGAGTTACATATGGCCATAAATATTGTACCACTTTTAGATAGGATATCACAATAACTATGCAAAATAACTTCATTTGAAACCAAAATGTTAATAAAACAATCTGCAATGACTTGTACATAATACTTGAAAAGTAGAGAAATATTTGATCTGGGTTTGAAAAAAAGAAAGAAAAAAGATTGAATAGAAGGGAAAGAACAAATATGGTAGTTTACTCGATTTGCTCGATTGAGACGGCTAGTTTCTATAACAAACAATTATATTATAATTTAAATTAGCTGAATTGGATTTGTGTTATGCATTAGGATGTACTACAAAAGGAAGGATATATTTAATGTTGAAAATGAAAAATGTCTGCAAGTATGTATATGGTAACCTATGTTGTTTTCATGGGTTGGGATATAGGCCTAGGTACTTTTTAAGAAAAAGTCGCCCAGGAAAGAACCTGGGCACGAAAACCAAACTACCAAACGACTGATCCGCTCTCAGCCCCAGTCCCCTTGCATCGGGACTGTGACTGTGTGCTCATCGTCGGGTGTGCATCACCATTCCCCTCGAAAGGGAATAGATACTACACATGATCTTAGCCAAAAGGCCGAGAGGCGATATAGGTTATAGGTGTTAATTTTGCGTGTGAAAACTATACTCAGTTCAGTCAGTTATGTGTACATGTATATGCGATAGGATTTTCTCATTCTTGCTCATGAGCTACTGATCGTCGTTGTAGATGTTATACTGAGAACTAAGTAACAATTAATAATTAGATGAGTAACTAATACTATGGGTTATAAACCCGTTCTGCTGCTCTACAACTTACAAATCACAATCAAATCTGTACAAATTAGAGCAATAAAGTGATTCAAGTAAATAAAAGGATATTCTCTTCATCTTTCGACCGACCTTTTTTTGTTTTCTAAGAATTAGATAAGGTCATTATTACAATATCAACTTCTTCATCCAAGAAATATTCTAACTTCTTCAAGACTTCCTATAACCCCCCCCCCCCAAAACGTATTCACCGAGGTAATATTGGTTGTAAACAGCACCGTGTCAAATATGCACCCACATTGCTACCGGGACCAATTTTTTTCCGCTATAAACTCAGTTTATCGAGCAAAAGCAGGGTTACCTCGATTAACTAAGATTTTCGGCGATAAACCGAGTTTATCAAATGGGAAGTATGTTTTTCGCTCGATAAACTAAGTTTATCGATAATCTCTGTTTATCAGTTCGATTAACTCTGTTTTTCGACATTTTAGCCACCCAGATACTGATGAACTCAGTTTATCGACCGAAAAACACAATTGTTCGATAACATGGCACGCCACATGTGAAATAATTCCATGAAAAGATATTATCGCAGTCAACTCTGTTCTCCGATCATACTGAGTTTATCAATAAACTCAGTTTATCGATAAACTCAGTTGATCGCTCAATAAAACGAGTTTATCGAAGTGGATATGGCACGCCACATGTGCAATAATTCGATAAACCGAGTTTATCGCCGTTAACTCTGCTTTTCGCTCGATACACTCAGTTTATCGATCGTACAACAGAGTTTCACGGCGGTAAACTCGGTTTGTTGAATTATTGCACATGTGGCTTGCCATATTCGCCTGGTTAATCCAGTGCGGTAAACCTGATATTAACTCTGGTGAATCAATTAAAATAGATTATTTGCATAATGCGATCCTCGCCTCTGATCGGTTTGTTGGTCGCGACGCAAGACGTTCGAACTGGCGGCTTCCTACGTACGACAATCGCAAGCCTGCGAAAGTGTCAAATGCAACTAAGAAATCTGCAAATAACCATTAAATTGTGGCAGATGACTAAGCCAAATTCATGCTAGATCAATGGGGTATGAGTAACCCTAAATGAGAGTTTGTTTAAAGGTAAAGGTGAAATACCGGGATCATGTCTATTTCGTCATTTCTGCGATACAGTCAGTACCGGCGATATTGTTAGTAACGTTAGCCCTTACGTATACGATCATGTTGTATAACCGTGCGTCAGTAACTACTGCGCTGTGTTTGCAACACGGTAACATGTGCTACAAGTGGCACAGTAATTACTGCAAAGCTGTTACACGTTGAACAACGTGTCCGAAAGGAGAAAATGCGAGGCGGATGGGTAACGAAGACCACTCCCTAGTTTAGCTTTGGATAGACCTGCAAGTGTATGCTAAGTCTATGGTAACCTATGTTGTTTTCATGGGTTGGGATATAGGTTATGGGTGTTAATTTAGCTGTCTGCTGAACATGCATTATTGGTTAAACTTAATAAAGTATATAAGTCCCTGAGCGGAAGGCTACGATTAAACTTCTGTTCGCTATGAGGACTATTCACTTGAAACATGAAGTATGTTTATCTTTTCTGGAGATTGGTATGTTGACCAATCAGCGCTCACAATTTGGACTTGTCACGCCACTGCTTGTCGTTTTGCAAAGTTGTTTTTCAGAGTTGAACACAACAGGCGGAGAGATTGATGCTAGCTTTGCATAAGACAGTATTGAAATAACGGCGGCTCTATTACCGAATTGGTGTACTTTCTGTAAATTATTTTAACGCTATTCGTAAGAATCACTAACTAATACTTTGTAACATGTATTGTTTCATTTAAGGTAAAAGAAGTTAAATACTATATGATGAAGAGAATGTAGAATCCTGTGTACCGTTACCGATTAAAATAACGCAGTCGAAGGAGTATGCTGTGATGTCGACTGAAAACCTTGTACTTAATGTTAACTTGTGTAAATCTCTACCACGAGGTTGCACTTATTTAATTTAACAACGTATTACAAGCCACAACATAATATTTGTGTATATTTATAGCGCCTATAGATATGACCAAGGGTAATAGGATTGCTAATGCCAAGAAAGCCAAAGCTGCTTTACGTGATTAGGAATAGTCAAGCCTTCTGCTTGCTAATCATTGCTGTAATATTTATTATAACACTGTCAATATTTTAATACCAGTCTGGACAAGTTTTAGATAATTGTGCGTTTAGTCTTGTTTGAAGTGATCCGAAGTTTTAGCCAAGTAGGCCTACGTATAATTATAAACTGCGTGGACCTTAAACTTGTGCTAGGATTGTTGCACGGAAAAATAGGTACCCCTACAAAATTTATCAATTTGGCGTTCCATATATATTACTAGCACCGACACGCGCTCTATATGTGTACATGCGTACGTGCCTTAGTACTAGTAGGTCTGAGTACGTACGTCGTGCACGCGCGCTTGCTATATCTGCCAATTGAGCTGTTCGACTCCTATGTTCTCGGTATCCTTTCTACAAGTGAGTTTACACGAAATAGTTAACGTTATAAACCATAACTTCAAACGGTTGTATTAAAACATCTCTAGATTTGATTTGACCAAGTCATGGTTGATGATTTTAAGGCAAACGACCGGATTCTACAAAATAAAAATATGTTACAACTTGTGTAACGTATAATATAGTATGTTAGGTCAGCGAGTGTGTAAGTCAAGTACTGTACGGTAGTTAGTGTATTTCTTTAAATGTTTATCACGTAGGTGTACGGCAGTGAATTTATACTGTTAAGCTAGGCTCACGGTTTCGTTACTGTCTAGCTTAGGCCCAGACCTAACGTGCAATCAGTCACAGCATGAGTATTGTGGTTATCAACGTTGTTCAAGGGCGCCACCGATTCTGTCACATAATTAGGGGATTCCCCTAGATCAATTTTCCAGGATCATTGATGTGGTTTTAATTGTGCTTTTGAAAACTGCCAGTTGAACAAATTTGCTTTCTTTATCTGCCAATTGAGCTGTTCGACTCATATGCTCTCGGTCTTCTTTCTGCAGCCCCAATAGCCCCAACCCATGACGCAGGTTAATAAACATGCACCTAGCCAGGAATTTGCCAAGGGAGGGGCGAACTTGTAGGCAAATTATCAGAGCCGTAGATTCGGCATTGGAAACTATCTAAGCGAAGCGCCACCATGGGTTGGCCAAAGCGTAACAATAAAATTTTGGCCAAAAATGCCTCCCAGATCGCTTGAAATGGCACTTCCCAGGCCTTGCAAGTTGCATCTAAGCATTTTCTTTTTGAAATTACTTAGCAATTTCATAAAAACGTACAAAAAATATGCTCAAGGGGGGCTCGGTTTCCCCTTTGCCCCCCCTTGGCTACGCGCCTTGTAATATAATACTTAAAAACTACAGTGTACATAAATTGTAGCTACAGCAAAGTAATAGCCACACGACAGAATTCTTCACTGTTTTTTTAATTTGGTTTATATTTCTTTGAGTCTGTCATTGTACCTCAAATTTGTGTTTTGTTTGGATCATCTAATCAATAAACATATCAGTACACAAATCATTAATCAAATGAACAAGCGGAATTAATCTTCCGTCTTCATCATTGCTATACAGGTTGAAGGTTGCTTTAAGTGCTCCGCAAGAGTGACAAAGAACAAAAGTCGGTTGGCATTACAATATTCTATGTCAACTGGTGGTATTCTATTTTTCGCAAAAGTGGTACAGTGTCCAGTTCCTTCCTTAGCATTTGTTTTGTCTTGCAGTTGAATCACAAATCTTTTCTATTACAAATGCAATTTATATTTCATTCCCTATTTTGAAATAGCTCATAACTTAAAATAGCAACATGCAATTGACATGCAAGCAAGAGCACTCATATGCTGGCGAGGGCAGACTGGCCCACCAGGAAGCTTCCCAGGGTTTCCACCTATGCTGTTTCCATAATACTCATACACAGTTGAGAAGTCAGTGCACAACGTATTAAGTTAGTTCAAAATGAAATTGCGAATACTGATGTAGAGGTCCATTGCAATAACACTTATGCCTAGCATCAGACACAAATATTTGCCAATATTGGGCCAAAATGTAGGGGCCTTTTCAATCATGTCTTGAATGAAGCTAATGTTCATTTTCCTCTTTTCAAAGGCATGTGGTTTGGGTAGGCTACTTATACTTCTCATTAGTGTCATATGCTGTACTAAGCATATTCCTGTTAATGACTTCATTGTTCCACGTTTTCTCTATATGGAAAGCTCTTTTGCGAGGAGGTGGATGTTGATATATTGGGGGCCCAACATGATGATAATTCCCGGTGTCAGGTTTTATTCCAGTCAGCCCCTGTATGCTGAGAACCAATATAATTGCTGGTGTCTTGAGAGTGCCTCGTCAGTGGTAGGAACCCTTGTGCTTTAATTGTTGACTATGTTAATGACCTTTCCCAACATATTGTTGTATATAAGTTTTATATAGTGGCCTAGGAGTCAAAAATATTGCCAATTAGGAAAGTAGTGTCTAAAATTGATACATTGGTCATCAGTAGTTCAAGTTTGAAGAAGTTATTTTCTTCTCTTTTTCCAGTGATTTTTGCAACTGTAGTGCTTGAGTTATTTATGTCCAGTGATTGTCCCCTTTAAGCTGATCTATAGGATGAAGTGACCAGTTTTTTTCTCCAGGAAATCTAACGCAATGCTATACATGTTTGCCCTCCCCTCCCACCCCCCCCCCCACGTTACAATGCCAGATACTATGTGGTTGATGAGGTACCTCATCAACCACATGGTTAGTATCTGGCATTGTAATTTTAAAGGGAGGATGGAATCTTAGGGCCTCTGTTTGGTACAGGTTCAACGTTGGTCAAAAATCCTACATTTGCAAATATTGAGCAGAGCCAGGGAATTAGTTTGCACAGAAGCTGATCCATGTAGGTAATATTTAACACACAGAAAACAAAAACAACAAACAGATGGCAAGCAAAAGTGGGAAAGACGTATGACAACTTTATTCAATATACCAAACATATAAAAAGTACTTTACCATTATTAGTCATGTTCTTTCTTAAAGGCACTTTAAGTCACCTTACAAAAATATCCTTCAAAATTTGGACTAAGTTAAAATCCACTTGTCTAACATAACATTCTTGTATGGTGTTATCGAATGGGCTTGGGACTTGATAATCACAGCAATTATTGCTGGCCAATAACGTTGGTAGTGGCTACAATTGATTCAAGTCAAACTAGCCCTTCTCTGCTATCTTAGAGCCGGTACCTTACCAATTATAAGTACTATTTTTGGGGGTAAATCCATTATCATAGAGGGAGATATGTTGTTTTTTAAAGGCACTTAGATTATTTAATGGCATTGTCATAAAAAAATTATGATTAAATAAAAATTTCACACTACTTGATAATATTTCGTCTTCAAAGTGGCTATAGCTGAGTATAAATGTCAGATAAAGATACATATTTCAGATAAATGTGCATTAAAATATTTTCCTTAATATTGTACTAGGTATACTGAGTGTGATATCCTTCGGTGTTAGGTAAGGGTACTAATAAAGAATGATCAAAGATGCAGAGATCAAACAAGAGACGTGTGTTATCATGCTCCACATACTATATTCTAATCTTTAAACTGTCCGTTGTTGTCCAATTCTGTCTATATAGTTAATAGCAGAATGATGGCGGTATACTACTTTATCTTTACGACATTACACTGAGGAGGAGGGTGATAGACCAGAATGTCAGTCACTGATAGAGCGATATACTGTACATAATGGCTACCTGGTGATCTAGACATTGTAGAAGTGTGTGTGTGTGTGTATATGTATGTATTTTAGTTCCTCCTAAAGGGAGTGTGTATTTGCTTTGAGGAGTTAAGCAATAATGCAGTGTTGGAAAACCTTGTTTAATTTCCCGCGAACGCACTTCAAAGTTCAAACAACTGCCGATTTCCCACCGGTGCTCGTGCAGTGAACACACCGAGCACACATAGCGTGCGAGCATAATGGCGCGGGGTCCAAATATTATATATTTGCGTGTCTGGCGATAAAAAATCCCAGTTGCAGATGCAAAATACTGACAAATAATTTAAGTTACATTGTCACGAAACTGATAAAAAAAATGTAAAATGAAAAGTAAGAGTAGCTTAAATGTTATAAAATTAAAAGAGATTTCATGTCTTACAATTTTTAAAAAGTTTAACTTACCACAATATATATAATATATATTAGTAAACAAACATCGTTCTGCAAAGCTCCGTTTCTATACTGCCCAACAATGAATATCGTGCACTATACGTATATTATAATTGCAGTGCTTAACCCTAGCCAAACAACTGTGGGCTCATCCCCTGTCTAACAACTGACTCCTCCTCATGAACGAAACTGTCTATCCCCCATGAAAACACGAGGCAAAGTCCATGCCAGCTACGGCAATATTGATGAAAGTTAACCTTGAAATCACATGTTTCAGACCACTTGGCATGACTAAGTAAATACTGAATTTTGTTTCCATGTTCCTGTATAAAACTTAAACTCCGCAAAATGCAACTAGTTGTGTTTTTGTAGTTTATGTGAGATCCGTAACCCCCGAGGTGGTTAGCCTATTTGCTATACACCTAACTATGGTAGGATATTATTTTTCGTAGTTTTGGAAAATTCTAGAAAATACTTTCTTTTCCCCCGCTTAACACCTTGTCTATTTGACATTTGTTGCATTTAGCATGCTATGCCAGTTTTGTGTGAATTTTCGAAAGTTTTTTTGCTCAATCTTTCGTAAAATTTGAAAGGTCTACCACCAGACTTTTGGTACACAATTGGTTATTTCTCTACTGATATGATTTTCAGAGTTTTTATTTCTCTACGGTCAAGTGAATAAGTTGTGCATTGAGTATAACCATATCGGGAATGCAAGAAAACGATGCTGGATTTCCAGCAGACAAATGGTTTCTTTGCGGGATTACTGAGTCAGATGAATGGAATCCCGCACCATAGAGAGAACACGGAACTGATGTTAAATTCATACAAAAGAAAACGTTTATGAACATACAATAACAATTAAAAGAAACGTGGAATGGCAATAAATTGTTCAAAATATTTCCCAGATAATAAAAGACAATATTACAGCCTCCTTCCCGCGCTGGGCCGTGGGTGTCCGTGTGACACGTTTACCCTGAAGTGTGCGAAAATAGCCATTGACATTGCCCTTGCGAGTGGATTGGGGGCACATCATTCCCGTTGGTAATGTGACTAAAAATTCTCTTTGTTTCTTACAGATGTACCTTTTCCCCCCATCCTTCGCCAGGTTTTTTTTCTCAATTTTTTTTACTTAAGCCAGGCTGGATTTCCAGCGAGCATTGCGGATTTCCCGCGAACCTGGTTCAGCATGATTGTTAAATCTATTTTAGTGACAACTCAGAATCTTGCTTACTGACTGTTTGAGAAAACTAGTACCTAATGATATTAAAAGTACTTTTTGTCAGTATCATGGCCATCAGCTCTGCTTCTAAATTTGCTAAAAAGTAGAAAACAAATAATTCAAAACTTTCATGGGAATGTTGAAAACGAATGTATGCACACATCATGATTACATAACAGCTGCTTGTTGCTTGTAACAGTAAAAAAAAAACATTTGACATCTGTTTAAATTTTATAAAAATTTTAAATTAAAATAAATCTGATATAAAATGATAATCATATTAACATAATTATGATATAAACACCCTAACCTTATTTGCATATTCAAAACCAGCTGCTTGTGTTTGGTCGGCAATTTCAGTAATATTTCATTATATCTCAACATCAGATATAAAATTTCAAAATTTATCATAATTTTACATTACTGTACATAATTATGATATAAAACGAGGTTACAGAACCTATCAACCCAAAAGTTTCATATTTGATCGATTTTCTATCTTCATTACACTGTCTGGGTAATTGTGTTTATTTTTTTGGTTTTTTGTTTGTTTGTTTATGGAGGGTCATGGGGTCAGATTTCCTTTTAGAAGACTTTCGGTTGATCCAAACCAGAAGCTGCTGACATAAGAAGGGCTTCTCTCCAAAGTCAAAGATCACCTGCTCATCAAATAACCCAGTATCTCCCTTGGCCTGGAAATATACCTCAAAGCAACGATACCCCTCTGAATCCACCTTCAAATCTTTAGCAAAGAGCTTCTTGGGACGTGGTTGATTCTCAGGTGAGGGAAAGAAAAACAGCTCTCTACTGTCATTATGACAGAAGTATATTTCGTGCAAAGTCTGAAAATAAAAGAGTTAAAAACCCTGTTATAGTGACTTGACATAATATAGGAACCAGTATTCGATTTAAGGGATATTCCTATTGCAGACAATGTAGCACTTCACTTAAAAAAAAAAAAATCTTCCAACTGTTAGCTGAAAACCAACCAAAATACTGAGTCTGAAATTGATAAATGGTTGTTTGGGTGGCTGAAAAAATGCTACAAAAACTGTCACTCCAGGAAGTGGATCACAGCAGATCTGCAAAGGTTGACTTGTGTAAAAACTAATCGGACATTTGCCGAATATTAGAACAATGCACCTTGTACGTATAAACCCTCTCCAAGTTACATTTCTTCAGATATAGAGCCTCTAAGATTTTAACAATTTGCCATCTGATGACCTCCAAAAACGTATGACATTGGAAAAAAAAAACAATAGCAACCTTCCAATCGTTTTAGGGAACCAATAGCTCTCATATCACATCTGCTAACACTCCACTTATGGTTACAAGTTTTAACCTCTATTGAAATTTTAACCTGCATAATAAACTTAACAAGAGCCCAAGGGCACTATGGTTCCTTGCTTTTTCGGAATATTTACAATGAAGCAGCACTTTCCTAAAATCATTATGTGGTCCGATGTAAACACACAATGTTATTGCCAAAATCATCACAAGTCAACCATTGGTTCTTCTGAGAACCTGTTGAGGACCAGGTGTCTGATATGAGCAAGTGTTGTCTCTTTTTACAGAACTCACAGAATCATCCTAACTGTACTTATTAAGAATTTTAATAAAACCAAACAAAACCTTGATTTCTAAAAACTTAACACACAAAGGTTGCAGAGGAGTCAACTTAGGGACAATTTGAATTTAGATTGGAATATGGCCACACAAATTCAAATAATCAACTTGAAAGAAACTAATACAGGTCACTGGTGGTCATCCTGAGGTCAAAGTTCACCCAAATGCAGGACAACTATTGGATTACAATAGCGTAACTCCCAACCTTGATGGACATTTGGTTTAAGTTACTGCAAAAATACTAGTTTTTGACCCCTAATTGCCCTTTGTTAACCTTGGATCACATGACTATAATGTTTGGAAACGACCCATTACCCCATTCACAACTAGTCCACAAATGACCTCACGGTTATTGCTAATAAGGTACAAAACCAACTTCTGGCCCCTCATAACTGAACAGGGTGTCCCATTGAAGCAGGAGTTGGTTTTCACCATAAGCAGTAAGTGACTAATTGCCACATTTTGCAGGCTGGGTGGGTCAAAATGGGACTGCTGTAAACTCACTTTATTTTTTTCACATATCAAAACTACACTGAATTTCAAAGAAGTGGGATGGGTGCATCCCCACCCCCCCCCCCCCGCTTGACTGCTTTAGGGTGAGGCCATGTAACTTTATGGAAGGGCCAGAGGTGGATCAATAATTCAAAACAGTAGGGGTGGCCCTGGGCTGTCAAAGCCAGCTCCCATAAAGTGGGATCTGGCGGTCCTCCCCTTGAAAAGGTTTGTATATAGAAAAGAGATGGTGCATTCTGAGACTAAATATTAGGTCTGTTATATTAGGTCTAAATATAAGGCTGCAGGGCACATTTTTAAGAAAATGTTAAGGGTTGTGTTTTGGAAAACCTTGCCTTCATATTTGGTTGTCCAAAGGATCTTTTGAATGTCCAAATGAAAGCACCCAAAAATAACAAGGCTTGTTTTAAAGAAAATTTAAAGGCTGTCCTTTGGACAGCCTTGACTACATATTTGGTTGTCCAAAGGATAGCTTTGGTCTTCCGAATGAAAGCACTTGGTTTTTTTTTTAAATGGAGCGCCGTACATAAGTATAATACTAAAAATTTTCGAATTAGCCTTGTAGGTGAGTACCGTATCCTTAGGCTACGCAGGCCTAGTCTATCGGCCTGAGGCTTAGGTCTTACTCTCAGTGATTAGTCTTATGGAGATTGACAAATCTTGGATAGAACTGTAGTGTAGAGTTATAGATATATAATGTGGTGTGCGACACTGTTCATGATTAATCATGAAGCCACAGGAATTCTCTGGTAGTGAAAAATTATTTCTGTAATCTTTTTCGATCATTTCCAGAGACGGTCGTCAGATCGCTCAAGAGGACCAAAATCAAGTCGGACAACCTAATACCCTGCTTCAGTCATCCGCGATACGACTCTCTTATTTGCTGGAAATGTTAAACACTTCAAAGACAAGTTGGAAATAAAATGTGCCCCCCAAAAATGATAGTAGCTTGTCAGTATCGCCCTCCATTCATATTAGAAACAACGTAAGAAATAAATCACGATGTCCGTAATGACGGGAAAATTCTACACTTTAGCTGCATGCACACCTCTTAGCATCAATAACTTGCAGTAAGCAGGTTTTGTTATTAGTAAAGACACAATATGCATCTGCACTACTGGTTACGTACAGTATCGTATACTTCGTACACTACAGACACTGGCAGCCGCGACCATGCTTGCTTTCTACCTCATGGCCAAATGCACGTATGACAAGCTAGCTGGAGTACAACGCAATACTATACTGTGCATGTGGGTATACTGCATGCTCATCTATTTTGCTGCAATGTACATGCAGTATACCCTGGGATTGCCCAGTCTCTGGAAATAAATACACATAAAATGTCTAGAACTCTACACTACAGTTCTGTCCCATATTTTCACAAAGTCGATCTCCATAGGCCTAAGACTAGTCACTAAGACGTAAGCGTCAGGCCGATAGACTAGGCCTGCATAGCAAATTGTTACGATACTGAATGTAAAGATATGGGGCCAAAGTGGAGTCATACCCCTCCCACATGCGCACCCGACTGGTTTATGCAACATTGATCACCTGACATGGTGATGCTTGGTATATGCAGGCAGCTCAGCATCACTCCAAAATGCATGGATATACATATAGATTGAATAGGGGTAGTTGTTATCGTGAGCACAATTGGATAAAAGTGCTAAATAGTGGTATTTTTGGTTTCCTCTTTGTAGAGATAGTGCAATTTGGTAGTATTTGATGTCCATGTACTCACTAAGGTGGATAAACATGAAGAATTCACTGTTTGCATGATAAACAGGGCAAAGTGGTTCATAATACATGGTATTTTTGTTGTTAGTGCTTTTCTTTCAGTGAAATGAATTAAACATTAAATTTCAACAAGTGAGTAAGACTAATCCGAAGGTTATAATTCTCACCTTTCTACTCTTCACACGAAAAGACCACGTTTGTTTAGAGTTCCTGTCATTTGTCATGTCAATAGACCATTCACCACACAGGACTTCAACACCTGGCAATAAAGGCTGTATCTACATGGAAGAGGTTAATAACATATCTTATCATAGATCTGCTAATCGATTCAGTTAAGAACAAGGCACAAAATTATAACTTGCAAAGAGTATTTTAAGCTATATGGATACATTTAAGAATTAATATCTTTGTACATTATAGACCATACGTTTCTGTACTTGACATTTTACCCTCAGTGGCTCATTTACAGGGTTGAAGTGAAAGAGAAGTTAAGAACTGAAATAAGATACAATAAAAGAACAGCATACAGTTAACTTATGATAGGACCTGTTGTTAGCATCCTGGTGAAATTTATATCCCAATTCTATGTAGTGTTCAACCGATTAACCTAATCGGAATCGGTACGAATATTGCATAATCGGAATCGGTAAAAATTACGTGGAATACCAGTTATGTGATACCGATTATTCAAAAACATATGGAAGGTGAAAATATCATTATTCAAAAGCATATGGGAGTTGAAAATATCAACTGATGTATTAGGTTTGTTCTTTTACTACGAAATATTAAAATAAGACATCCATACGTCTTTCACAGTGTATACTTTCATCAAATTAGGCTGCCAGGGTCGCCGATTTTGCTTCCCTCGTGGTTAGAAATTCATATTTCTTGGCACAGTAAACATAGCAGCAATACCAATTTTGCGAATTAAAGAATGTGCTGGAGAGGGTCGGAAATAAGCGGGGGATGGGCGATTCGCCCTCGCAAGTGCTAAAAAGACCTCCTAAAGCACAATTACGAGTGCGAAAAAGAAAAAAGAAAAATAAGAAAATCGCCCTCGTTATATCTGCGTAAAATTTCTTGTGACATGAGTTTGCTTTAGCTAGGAATTGCAGTTGCAGCGCGAATTGCGCAAACAGTTTTCACATACCGCATCAAATTTGAAGCAGTGCGAGAGGGTCGCGCACAATCACCGGGAAATTCCCGTGGCAAATTACGGCCTGCACGATACAATTTCAGTAACAGCGAAAACAACCTAAAATCCTCACAAATCTCCGACCACATGGTAGCCTTACTTAACACTAAGTCAACTGCATGGAAATCTAACCTTGCCATCTGTTTATTCGCTCCAGTTGTGTCTCAAATAAAAAATAAAAATATCCAAGGAAACTGCAATCTTCGACCACATGTTAGCCTAACAACCACACTAAGTCAATGGGAAATGTAGCCTAACCATTGGTTTGCCCCCAAAAAAAAATGCGTAGCTTAGTTTACATCTTTCAATTTGCTGGAAATCGGCATTTGTTTGGAAGGTACTGTAAGTAATATGTCTTATAGAAGGAATGTTATATTTTACATTGGAGTAGTTTCTAGTTGTTATTATTTCTTTACATCAATCTGGTATTACATTTTAGAGTAATTTTAAACAAGATACGATGATAAAATTTGCTTTTCAGTTTGATTGGCCTAAGCTTACATTTTCTATTTGAACCTGAATGGAGTTTAATAGGTAACGAATAGGTATGTTTAACTTCAAATTCGTAACATTTCTATTTGTCCTTAAACGGTATAATACTGAAAATAAGTAAAAAATAATGTCGGAATGAAGGCAATGTGTCATTAAAATTTACACTTTGGTAAAGATTGAAGATGGATGGTTTGTCTGAGATACTTTTTGAGATGGATATTTTGAGTAACTATTCTTAGCCCATTTCAAGCCATTAACAGGTGACATTCCCGTCGAGGTGGTTAGGCCATTCCCTTAGCACAGTACTGACTAGGTAGGATGTCATATTTCTGTATTTTGGAAATTTAAAAAAAAAAAAAACTTTTTTTTTCTTTCCGAGAAACTCCAGAGGTAATTTGGTTCATACAAAATGATACCTTAGAGCATTGCATAACAACGAAGCAAAAGGAAACAGGGGAAAATCACAACAATAATTGTTTCTGTCAAACTTTATTGCCGATTTCGTATAGACGGGATATTTTCTCATTTTCAAATAATCGGAATCGGTACGATTATGAAAAAAATAATCGGTAATCGGTATTTTCTGTTATGCATATTCGGTTGAACACTAATTCTATGTATTTCCAGATAACATTTTAATTTGACATGCTTTTGTACCTGGGTGTACATTTCAAGCAAACAGGTGTGATATCATAGATGCTAGTGATGGGAATCCACCAAAAACATTACTGAATGGTCCATGTCATTTGTACCCAGTCCGGAAATTAGTAAAAATCTCTAAAATTGTTCTCCATGTTCAGTTACATTTTCATATAAAGTAATGAAATAGAGGGGAAAAATTCCATGTGCATTTTCCCGTAATTTCATCATTTGCTGATATTCCCTTCTATCTTGTGATGAAGCATAAAATTTGGTGCAAATTGGTTACTATTCTGGCTGGAGAAATATTTGACCAACTACTTTGTTTACTTTCACATGTGCACACTGTACTGTACAGCCTGGGCAATCTCTCCGCATTGCGTACTTTCACGTTTTCAATGCAACAACATGTGATCTTTGTAGTACTCTTGGGCAGCTACAAAAGTGGAGCACTGACAGAATTAGTAACCGGGTACCAGGGATCAAATTTATGGACGTGCTTTATGTTGCTTTGTCTTTAAAAGTTTCATCCAATTTCTTGCAATTGCATGATGCTCTAGAACATGTCCTCTTGTGACATCAGTTCTCTAATTCACCCATGCAAATAACCAACTGATAGCATCATTTAGGGACTAAATTATACATAGCTACGGTATAGGGAATGATGCACTACATGAGAATGGAAAGTACTGTAATATGCTGCCCTGAAGTGACACTAACTGAACCAGAGTTGCAAAGAAACAAAAATACAAAGGACCCCTACATTATAAATGGATCTGTTGTGGAACAGGTAAATGCATTTAAGTTGCTAGGCACGTTTATTATGGACAACTTATCATGGAACAAAAATACTGATGATATACTGAGAAAAGAGACGACAGAGACTAATCTTTTTGCGAGCTCTAATATCGTATGGTGTCAGTCAGAAGATTTTAATTAATTTTTATTGTGCTATTATTGAAAATATTTTAACTTTAAACATTTTAGTCTGGTTTGGTCGCACGATTCAGAATGATCTTAGGAAACTAGAATCTGTCATAAGAAACGCGGAGCGCCTCATTGGCACATGCCTACCGTCCCTTCACTCACTCTACCAGGAGTGAACGTTAAAACGTGTTGAAAATATATTGAATGATGATAACCACCCAGCAACTGATTATTTCAAGTTCCTGCCTTCAGGCAAAAGAATGCATACTTTTAAGGGTTCCAATTTAGATTTACTGACAGTTTTTATCCTTCTGCTGTGAAGATATTCAATTCGCACGAAAACCGTTCAATAATTTTAAACTTTGTAGACGATATATATTGGATATGAGGGCATTTATATATATTTGTACGCTTTAATATTTTGTAGGTACATTTTATATTTTGTTTGTTTATCTTAATGTTTTATAGGAACGTTTTCATATTTGTTGTTTACAATTTTTAATGTTTTGAGCTCTTGTTATCAACCACTTTCCAATGTATTTTTTATGATTGGCTGAATAAATATCTATCTATCTAAGTAATTTTGAAAATAAACTTACTTCCTCGTTCAATTGTAGAATGAGCAAAGTCTTCACTTCTGCAATTGACAAAAAATAACATATAACAATTAATAACATTTAAACTGACAACTGACCCATAACTTCAAGGTGAACAGGAGAGAACCCTTGAAATGAGCATCAACTCTGGACACCTTCAGGATTGAGCAATAAGAGCTGTCAGGAAGTGCATTTTAAATGGATGATGACAAAGGAGCAGGCATGTATGTAGATGGGTGTGTACAGTGATGGATGAATGGATATTACATACGCTTCCATTGAACTAATACATCTTCATGGTTAAACCATTTCTCTACTCCTGATTAGAAAGTTAACAAACACTTAGAAATTATGTTTCCTGCAAATTCTTTCTATTTTGAAGTTTTTGTCTAATGTCTTTCCTGATTTGATTTTGATGAGTTTTACTAGCAGTTTTTGCAAGCCAGATTACCCTTCCTTTATTTCTTGATGTTGATATTTTTATTTTATTGTAAAATATCAGCTGAAACAGTAATTGACAATTACGCCATCTCCAAAATTAATTGGAAATTGATAATGGAATTGGTAATGGAATGGAACTGTTACCATCACTTTCCTATTATTTCCACAATGCTAACCCTATCACCCTATACCAATTCGCATTTTGAGGTTCTGAACAGAGTGTAATATCACCGTAAACTTATAGCATTATTGGCTATATTTTCGAGGTTCAACATGTCCAGTAAATGTACAAACATTTGTTGCTTTTATTGTTTGTTTCTGTTTTTTATCTAAACAAAAAAACAACTCAGAATGCAACTGTTATGCTGAATATTAAAGAGCTGTCTAGTCTGTTATATAATATAATAAATCCTACTGTACTGTCGCTTAGTGTATCAACTATGTATCACGATATATATGCTTTGCGAACTGTGCACTTCTAATGTTTATCATGGAAATGCATAGTTTACTTCTTAAAATATTTCACCTTTCATTTTGTGGAGACAGTCTTCTATCCCGGGTCTCTTCTCCATCTCCTTATCCAACATGTCGGTAAGTAGAGACTTGCACTCCTTTGGAAATGTTTCCAAATGAGGAAGCTGGAACTTTCCAGCTATTATGTTTTGCTGCAGCTGGAATGCATTCAAAGAGTCCGTTGCAACAAATGGATGAAAGCCATTGGACAAAATGTAGTACACTAGGTATCCAGCAACCTGTGGACATAAATGATGTAAAATCTGTCTTGTTTGTCAGTCATTATCAATGTTTCTTTTTCATTTGTTGTGGGCAAATTGCATTTGGATAATGTCTAGTGATGCACATTAAATAGAAAGAATCTTAGTAGTTGCATAAACTGTGAAAACATACAAATTAATTGAAGTAACTATGTAATATTCGTAAAATGTTGTTTTTAGCCCTCCAGATCCATTGATTTTTTAGTTCATTTATGTAAACTTTATTTTATCCAGTAAACGCAACATCAGTGGTTATGATGACTAAACATTACCTGTTACCTGAACTTGTGCAAACCAAAATGAAGAGGATTATATATTGACCTCAAAAGGAGCAAAAGTGTCAAAGTGGATAGCCACCAAGTTGTAGCTTACATAACAAGCCTATCAGCCTCTCCCACGTGCACATGTGGTCGCTAAGCTCTATAATGTAACTGGCTTCTAGGCCAGTAATGCAGTGTCAGCACTAAAAAATCCCCTGCAGCAAGACTGGGTAAATATTAAACAAATAAAGATTAACTGCTAGACCAGCAGTGCCTATTGTTTGATATTTACTGAGTGTGTGAAAACTGCATAGCATAAAACATAGCTCTACACAGCCTGGCTGCAGCAGCCACTTCAACATCCTACTTTGGTGTTAGTAGTTACTAATAAATTACAAATTCCCTACAACTCTGGTACCCAACCTAATTTCAAAATGTTTGTAAAATAGTTTCTCTCATTTTCAATGATTGGACAAAATACTTAACAGCTTTCATTAATATTGAAAGAGCCATACTATCTAGTGTATCAACATGGAAACGAACTTCAATTGACGATTTTAGTTTACCTGAATATCTGATGCCTTTAATAAGGGTATATCTTTTTGTTCTGAAGCTGCAGTAATACATTCAGATGCTAACCATCCCTGACTTCCCATAGCAGCTGTAACATTTCTTGATGTCCCAGTCCACTTCCTGCTTATCCCAAAATCTGTCAACAGTGCATCTCCTTTCTTGTCTGTGCAATAAAAAGAAAGGAGTTTAAACAATGGCTTAGTTACTATTAGTACTGTATGTCCTACTAAATAATAGTTTGAAGTTGACAAGGGCAAGGAAGTTTTAACTGGCTAGAATTGGCTTGATCCCAACACACCCAATATCTACTTTTTAACGACAACACTTAATGAAGCCCCTCTCTTGGAAAACTGTCACAATTGATCAGTAATTGTAATCTTTGCCAATAACAACCTTTAAACTGATGACGATAGCTATATAGATAGACACTATTATTAAATGGCATGAGCTCTATATAAATGTACCAATTGAGATTAAGACAATAAGGCTTTATTTATTTTGTTTACTTACGGGGTAAAGGTTATCAGACTCTGACGTCTGATGACCTCAAATGAACATTGACCTATCATTAAAATTATAGGGTTTATTTGCAGAATAAAGGGCATCCAGATACTACATGTGAGATACATCCAAACTTTCCCTTTTGAGAAATCATGTTTAACAAGAGCCCAAGGGCACTGTGGTTCCTTGCGTAGGGGTATTAATACACATAATATTATCAAGCAAGATTAGGCTCAAATAGTCCAAGTAATTGTGGTCCTACATGTACCCATAAAGTAACCAACACTATAGCCAACACTTTTGTGATGACAAATTGTGATCGGATTTTTGATCAAAAGGCACCTTTGAGATCTAAATATGGCGTCGAAAATGTAAGAAAGATAAGGTCACCTACAAGCGGATCAACAGATAAAATAACATTGGTGATCTCAGATGACATGATCTTTAAGTTTGAAAATGTTCCACCACCCCATTCACAACTTGTCCCAAAATATCAACTGTGTCACACCTTGGCATTGGGATTTAATTGCATTAAATGTCTGAAAATTAACTTTGAACTTGTATACATAACTTCACACTTGACCTCGTATAACTTCACACACAAAGCTCATCCGGGGGTCAACCTATTGACATTTTTGATCAGAAGGTACCTTTAACATCTGAAAATAGCATCGAAACTGTAAAAATCCCCAAGATCCGAAGAGGTCACCAGAGGTCAAATTGAGGTCAAGGGTCACCCAGATGCGGTCGACAATTGGATTACATTGAAGCAACTCCCAACCCTTACTGACAATTCGTTCTCAAGTTATAGCAAAAATACTAGTTTTTATCATTAATTGACCTTTGGTGACCTCAGATCATATGACCATTAGGTTTGAAAATATTCCCCTATACCATTTGCATAAATATCAACAGTGTAAAACCTTGGCACTGGGAGTTATTACATTAAATGTCTGAAGATTAACTTTGACCTCATATAACTTAACACACAAAGGTCACCTTGGGTCAAGTTATTGACATTTTGATCTGTGAGACGTGAATATAGCATCAAACTATAAAAATTCAAACATTTTTTTCTTTGCCCATTTTCTCCCCCCAAAATACTAGTTTTTTAACATTAATTGACCTTTGGTGACCTCAGATCACATGACCATTACAGGCGCGTATCCAGGATTTTCTAACCCGGGGGGCGCGAATTACTTTCTAAGCGGAGCGCCACCATCGGTTGGCGCGGAGCGTACAAGAAAATTTCTGGGTTTCGATACCCCCCAGATCACCGGAAATGGCACTTCTCGGGCTTGAAAATGACCAACCAGATGTACACTTTTGCCTGAGAACCGCAGTATTTCCCAAAAGTTTTTTTCCATCCATAACCTTTTGAAGATTGTCACTAGTCACACATCATGTTCGACCTCATTGCATGTCCTATTGATCATTGCTTTTGTAGGTGATTCTACGTCAGGGCCCACAATATCCGAAAGCCCCACTTTTCAAGGTTTTAAGCCCATTATTTGTTGAGAATTTGAAAACTCACATTTCTCGTGAATAAAATCACTTCAGAACATACCCATAATGTTGCACAAAATTCAATCTATGGACAACCAATATAGAAAAACCTCCTTGAACCCCTAACAGGTCAAAATTGCACGAGTAGAGGAAAGTATGATGAAGAATGTTGGTGAGGAAATGTTGGAAAATTCAGACACAGTTTATTAATTGGTGTACAAATATTAAAACCTGTTATAATGGCTATTATAAAACTTTGTTTAAGGAAATGAAAAATACCAGATATTTCCGATATCAGGTATTTCGAAACCGAACACTACACACATAGGCGTAGGTCCCGTAGAAGGCGGGGGCTGCAGCCCCCCCCCCGCAACCAAATTTTCCCCATTTTTTCGGGCACCTACTGAAAGAAAAATAAATAGCAATGAATAGCTTAAAAATAATCTCCTTGGTAATTAAAATAAAGTTCTAAGCTTGGCCGATATTACTAATGTAAAAGAGAGTTTTGACATAAATGGATCTGTATGCTTTTCTCCATCTACATAAGACATTTGGTTGTTTACATTAGCATCCGGAGGTATACTGTGCAACTTTCACGGACCGTAAGGTACACGATGCCATGCAATGTAATGAGCGATGCTTGCTTATATGATATTGGCACCGATATGTTGAACGTGCGCTTCGCGCGCGAAAAATTTTGGCTTTTTTTTCGGGCAAGTCATTACAGCCCCCAAATCCAATTGGGCTCCTACGCCTTTGACTACACACATAGACAGTTTTTGAGGCTGTTCCTGGAACATGCATTTCAATGCTCACTGATATCATGTTATATCTGCTCTTTGCTTTACAAATTCGAAAAGGCGTGTAGCGAGTAATTGCCAAGGGAGGGGCGAAGCCTGTAGGCAAACTATCTAAGCGAAGCGCCACCATGAGTTGGCGCGAAGCGTACAATAAAATTTTTGGCCGAAAATGCCTCCCAGATCGCTGGAAATGACACTTCCCAGGCCTTGTAAGTTGCATCTAAACATTGTCCATTTTGAAGTTACTAGCGATGTCATAAAGAAAATTTGCTCGGGGGGGGTCCCCCCTTCCCGAAATGTGTCATTTTCCCCGACGACTTGGTCGAGTTCAAGACCAGCCACAGTTGGTTCCATATAGCACAATTGTTTAAGGCGTCCATACACACACACACACGCGTTATGATAGATCATATATAGTATTTATATAGATACATTAGTGAGAGAGGAAATATGGAAACGTCAAAATGGAGTTGTCGGTGTAAGGGGTAGGGTGAGGCGCACACCCCCTCCGTAATCCTTGATCTGTCACTGGCTACCCTGTGTATATAATAGGGATCAGCGCTTTAACTATGACCGTTCCTTTTTCTCTTCCCGAGGTCTTGGCTATCTTCTACTCCCCCCCCCCCTTTTCTCCTTTTTCTCTTTTTTTTTTCTTTTTCTTTTCCCTTCCTTCCTCTCCTCCTTTTCTTTCCCCCCCCCCTTTTCCCTTTTTTCTTCTCTCCTCTTTTCCTTACCCGGGGGCGCGCGCCCCCAACGCCCCCCCCCTGGATACGCACCTGCATTAAGTTTGAAAATATTCCCCTATACCATTTGCAACATGTCTAAAATTATCAACCATGTCACACCTTGGAACTGGGAGTTATTGCATGAAATGTCTGAAAATTAACTTTGACCTTGTATAACTTTGCACACAAAGGTCACCCGGGTGTCAACCCATTGACATTTATGATCGAAAGGTACCTTTGACATCTGAAAATAGCATCGAAACTGTAAAAATCCCCAAAACACGAAAAGGTCACCAGAGGTCAAATTGAGATCAAGGGTCACCCAGATGGGGGTCGACAATTGGATTACATTGAAGCAACTCCCAACCCTAACGGACAATTTGTTCTCAAGTTATTGCAAAAATACTAGTTTTTTATCATTAATTGACCTTTGGTGACCTCGGATCACATGACCGTTAAGTTTGAAAATGTTCCCCTAACCAGTTCACAACTTGTCCCAAAATATAACCTTGTCACACATTGGCACTGGGAGTTATTGCAGTTTTAATATTTTCGGTTTTTGGACCATAACTGACCTTTGGTGACCTTTGTGGGCACCAAAAACAATAGGGCACACCTTCTCCATATGGCGGATCTATAGTCCAAGTTTGGCCTCAATCCAACATTCCCTTATTGAGATAGAGCGTACCCAAGCAAGTGTCACAGATGCACACACACATACATACACGCACACACACACGCCAACCATACTACATAGGTTCCTTTTGCTAAAGCAAGGAACCAAAAAGTATTCAGACTTCATCATCTGATGCACTTGAATAATTGTTGACCTAAAAACAACAGGATTCTTCTCAATATGAAGCCTTTACATACTAACTATAAGATGTACATAAAATTCCATTTCTACGACACCATGTTTGAAAGCTTTAGCTTTTTAGACTTTGACCTCAGATGACCTTCCATATCCACCATAATTACTAGGACATATCACACCATGGGGCAGGCATTCACACACAAAGATAGAAATCCCTTCTTCGAGATATAAATTTACAAGTTTTTACCTATACCAGTCTGCCTATTTCAAGTGACCTCTGACCTTAATTGAAAACATAGGCTTCTTGAACTCAATGTGGGTCATCAACATGCCAAGTTTGAGATCCATCAGGGTTTCCCATTTAGAGCTATTGTGTTGACAGGCAATGTAACACACACATGCCATTGTGAAGACAATTGAACAAGAATCACAATGCAAAATAACAGTGCTCCTGTAAATGCCCGTCCCCACCCCCTTTTTTCCACAAAAATCTCTTCCCTAACCAAAACAGACCTACAAGAAATTTAAACCACAACAATGTAAACCAACTTTCAGTCCAATATTACTTACTTATTAAGACATTACTTGGCTTCAAGTCACGATGTACAATGTCCAAAGAGTGCAACTCCATCAAGCCATTGAGAATGTCCAGACATAGCTTAACCTGTTGGAGCTGTGAAATCAATGAGCCGGCCTTGATGAAATAATCCAAGTCACACTCACATAGTGGAGTGACCACATAATAAAAGAAAGTATCTTTTTCAATGCAGATCATCTTGACAACATTATTCATATATTTATCCTGCATCATGGTATATAGTTCTTTCTGCCTCTGAATTTTCTCGATCCTCTTCACTGCTACATACTCATGCTCGTATTTTCCAACAAATATGAAACCTTCACCTCCTTCGGCGATAATCTGATCTTTGTCTGATAAATACGAGATTTTGTCAACATACATAATGTCTCCGTCATTCTTCTGTTTCTTTTCATCATACTTTTCAACTAGTGTCTTCAACTTTGACTGTAAGAAACAAAACAAGAAACTTTATTTCCACAGTTTCTTCAACGTGCTGGCATCAACTACACTGGTCATCTAGCATGTCTGTCAACTTCCTTACTTGTGGAATGAGCAATATCCACCTTTTAACGTAAGATTTTGTCTGTGTAATAGATTAAAAAAATTACAACATTTGTGGTACTCTGTTTGAATTTTGGATATCTAAAGTGAGATTGAAAATACTCCTATGATCGAGATAACGCATTTCACCATAACAATCATAAATCGTTACCATGCAATAAAGAACATAGCATTATCTGGACCTTCATTGTTCTTTATGTGCAAGATAATTCCAGACAGCAAAATATGAGAATGCACATGTTAAGAACAAGGTAACTGTCAGTCACTACAGATCATCTACTTATTTGGTATTTATTCATCAAACTTGCTCTCAATTGCAGTGTTACACTGTTTCGTCATACAAATAAGACATAGAGCAAGATCTGACCGTCCGGTCTGTCATATCTTCTGAAGAGTGTTGTTGATAGTTGTATAGAGCCTCCAAACGATATTCATGTCGTTTGTTCCATTCATCAAGCTCCTTTTGGGAGTGGGCGTGTGAAAATCCAGAGCACTCTCCACTTTGCCTGAGCATTGGGAATTAAAAAGGGCAAAGCAATATAAGAATATTCAAGCCTTCACTTGCCAAACAACTTTCAGAAATCAGGCCACCTTCCCTGTGTTTACTTTCAAAATAAGGCAACTGCAAATAAATTTAAAGAGCTAACCAAAAAACAGCACAATTTATATCATTCCGAAGCTTTCTGGATGCCAATTGAAATGTAAAAACAATAGCGCATATTGCCTATTGGTTTATCATAAATATTGCATGAATCCAATGTCTAGTCCTTAAAGCAGCAATTTGCGTTGATTCTCGATATTTTACAATACTAGGATACTATACCAATGACGCAAACTAAGCTAACTGTAAAGTTTCAACTCAAACTATTCCCGAAAAGTGCAAAAAATATGACATTTTTTGATTTTCGTATTTTGAATCTTTGACTTCGATAGACTCCTCCCACTTATTGGAACCTTGTGAATATGTATAACGAACAAGGTACTTTGAATAGCAAGGTAAACAGTTAACAAAAATCAGCTGAGGAGATGTACGTACCGCGCGAAGGGACAGTTACGCCATATCTCATTGCATACATTGCCCTAAAAACCCAAGAAAATTCGTCGCTCCGCGAAAATAAAACAGCGAGGATACATAAGAGAGAAAGTCATGGAACCAGAAGAACCCGATCGGTACGTAACATTGGCAAGAACATTATTGTATCACTCTACTCGGTGTTACATAGGCTAGTTACTGTAGTACAATCAGACCTATTAGTGTGTGACTTACACTGGTTAGGCCTGAATAACGTTATGTACACGCTGTGCATTGTGTATGAGTGTAGCGCAATGGGGGCCGTTAGTTTCCGGACCCGTTAGTTTCTTTCCTTGAAAAACCTTAGTTTCCTCTAACAACATGGGAGAAAATAACATTTTTCAGGAGAGGAAAGTAACGTCTCTCAAGGAAATGCTATAAGGCAAATTGGCTAGGCCGTGTGGAGATTTAAGTAGTGCTTTGCAGCAAGGGATTACCATGCCAATGGATGAGTCTATTTTTAGTGCCAAGTCATACATAAACATCTCTTCACTGATTGGTTGAATTTGAATAGGCGGTTTTGTAGAGCTGCATGTGATAAATACTAAATGATTCGATGTGTCAGGGAGACACTTTCTCAGAATCATATAAAAGGCTTAATTACTTGCTAATTAACGTTCGCTGTGGGGAAAAAAGTATGAGAAAGTCTTAGTTTTGTCTTTTGTGATTGTATTATGATAAAAACTTGATAGACACGGAAAAATTGAGGAAAAACGGCGACTCAACGCAAAATGCTGCTTTAAGATGTCATGTTTTCTAGCATTCCTTCACTTCAAGTTCCCCCATCCATGCAAATTACTTAGATTTATAACACACTCTTACCTCATATAGATATGCATTATCCTCTAAATACTACGCTCAAGTTGGTCAAGTCTTTAAACACTTAGTGCGGCTACAATCTATCCAGGCCTAAACTCCTTCTTCCTCTTTTGACCATTCGTATTGAAAGACGCAACCCAGGAGGTTGAGCTGGAAAAAAGTGGGGAGACCGGTGTGCTTTTGTCCGGAGTGAACCAAGATCATGGTAATAGATCCAGCAATATAAGCCGCATGCGAAGGTCCTGCAAAGGTACCCGATGTGTCAGGTAACCAGAAAACCCGAGAGCCAGGCAACCAGTGAGCCGACAAGTCAGGATGCTGGACTGCCCGGAGGAGGCTGGCCAGCAGGTAGGTCTGGTAGCCGGCGATTCCGCAACAACTGTTGGCTAGTGGTTCTCATGAAGGTTCCGTCACAGAAACCTCTCCCTGCCGGGGAGCTGAGGAAGTATCCGATGGGGACCCAGCCGATCCAGAGGAAACCATCTTCCATGACGTCTACCCCAATTTACAAACGGCCTCAACAGAATTGCTTGAGCCGACAGCCTGATTTGACAACCAAAGAGCTCTATAAGAACAGAAAGAAAATACTTCACTCTACATCATCGTCATCCTCGTCGGATTCATCGGTAAACACCGATTCTGGGTCAGACAGACCGAGGAAAAGACATCAATCTTGCTTGTCACATCCATCGCATGTAAGGAATTCGGGAAGGCGTCAGGCGACCAAAAGTGCAGGTCTATGGCAAGCAACATTATAACGAGGACCAACCAAGAACTTCCGGAGGAGGCAGAGGTTCAAACAGTCACTGCAACTACAGAGGATACCGCCACCAACGGCGCCCCTAGGGATGCCCATCCCACCAGGATTCCCTCCCAGTGGGTGGGGGGGATGGAGAAACTCAATACATGTTCCTGCAATTGGGAACTTTTAGATCCAGTTCGTAGGTAGTGGAGGTCATCAAAGTCAGCTACTCTATAGAGTTCACCTCCAACCATCTTTTGTCCGGCAACTGGTAAGCCATCCCAATTCCTTCGGACCTGGACTAACGGCAGGCACTGGAAATGGAGAGCATACAGTACTGATTTCGCTTAACTCCTGTTAAAATTCGTTAAAAGGAAAATAACCGAATTTCCACGTTTTGTCATCGAAATTCCCCGATTTTTATCGAAATTCCCCGAATTTTAACGATTGGTTATTTCAGTCATTTCCTTCGTGGAATTTTCAACGATACGTTGAAATTCTTTTTTAAACGAAATAGAAGGTCAATGTGCGGTTACGCAAAACGTCGGAAAACGAGCAACTTCGTTTATTAGTATTGATTAGACTTTGGAACAGTCGTTTGAAGGCAGGAATTTTCTCAAGAGCATTCCTGTACTTGCATGAGTAGTGACACTCAAAGAAACATGTAGTGAAACTGACGGGGGACGTTTTCTAACTGTGAACCCCAAACACAGTGACATAAGTCTTAACTTCGCCAGGACTTAAGAGAGATTGCAGTCAAAGCTATGTACCACGAGGCACCCTTCCAGATAAATTAGAGTGCTGTTTAACCATTTAAATAACAATGAATGGACATATAAACTTGGTTTACTTGCAGATTACGAAAAATAGTTATTTTTTAGAGATGTAAATTTGGTTTTTTATTAGTGTTGGAGTATGAAACTTTGTTTCTGAGCGAAAACATGTAACTTGAAGCAAAATAAAGATGCCCTGCCCATTCTGCGAGGACGCTTCCATTTTTCAAAAAGGCGTTTTCTCTTTTTATTTTTTCTATTTTGTTTACTTTTAAACATGAAAATTATTTTAAAATATGTAAAGAACTTAGTAATGTACTGCAAACTATCTATAAAAACAGAAAAACGATGTTTTAGGCATGAATAATGTGTTTAATATAACTAAAGTAGTAGGCCAATAGTCATGATAGTGTCCTCAATTCGTTTTCTCAGTTTATATTTGCGACATATCCATCAATGGCATGGTGAAACCCCGTGTGAAAATATGTTGACCCCAAAAGACGCAAATGGCCGTTCTAGAAAGTACCGTCATAACATTAACAACACAAGGCCAGTTTGTTCTCTCAGGCCCTAAAATTCGCTCCGCTTACGGAAAAATTTCTATATATAAAACAAATGGAAAAACCCGAGTTTTTACACACATAATTCCCACTGACATTGGTCACAGAACATAAGTAGGTCATTGACATTCGAACTTGGCAACTTGCCAAAGTTCATCGCACCATGGGAACGACACAACACATTGAACATGATGTTATATTCTCCCGCCATCTGGACGCCGAGTGTAATATGCAAATTATGAATGGTACTGCGCAGCGTGGTTAAATCTTAACCTATTGCGACACAAATTTTGGGAAGTTGTTGTTTGAAGTAACTTTTGTATCAAATGTAAGGTACTGTATCATGTATGTGACACAAGAGAAAGAAAATGAAATCGGAGGATGCTCGAACCAGTTTCAGCTTGATTTTTACAACCCATCGCACAACACGTGCGTGTGTAATTTGTTTTCTTAACATGACTTTTAATGAGTAAGTAGGAAAGGTGTTTAAGTTTGCTAATTTATGCGAGTTTTTGTTTAAAATCTTGTGATTGATAGACAAATATATTGTTTTTTTTTCTTCAAAAGTTACGACGTTGCCGAAGGCCGAGTTATATAAATTCAGTGATCTGAACTTCTGAAGACCACGAATACTGATCATGTGTGTTAGGCAATTATTATTACACGAAAGGTTCGCAATATTATTGGGCCTAATTAATTAAGTAATTAACATACATTGATCGTTGCCTTGCTGCCTGAATTGCTACCTGCTGGAAAAGAAAACCTTAATTATTGTACTCATAACGTCCTATTTTCATTAAAAGTCCAGTAACGGTGCGTCGAAAAAGCCGCGATCGGGAAACGGCGTTTAAACGTTTAACCGACCGGGAGGCGATACGGTGAAACGGTTAGCGAAATATCTGATAGGTCACACCCTTATTTAAACACACACAACAAAACGCCCTTATTCAATGAAAATATACTGAAAACCATATCGCAAAAACACAAAATCGCTTATAACTCGAAAACGGAACGAGACATCGACTTTTGTCGGCTGCATAGGGATTTCCTAAACCGAATTTTGATGCGCTCTATCCACCTGTGTCATTTATGAGCTTTTCTGACGTAAGCTGCAGTACGTAATTTCTCTATACCAGTTCCGCGAAATTTATTTACGCAGTAAACATCGTTCATTATGTTTTCTTTCACAACGAATATTCAAAGTTGTGCTCCACACGCTTCACAGATATTGTTTTATGTCGTTCATTTTCAATTCTACTTTAAAATTACATTTTCGAACGATGCATTGCATGCCTTATCAAGCATTCCTGATTAGTAAAACTAAGGAAGGATATTCAAATATATATTATTTTCATTTGACATGATTTTATGAGTTGTTCCACTTGAAAAACGATGATAAAACCGAAAAACAAAACATTTACTTCTCATGTGACGCATACCGGGAGACTCATAAAAACTCCCCCTACTCATTAAAATAAACTTATACATGCCGTCAGGCCAGTTGAAAGCCCTCCCCAGTTATGTTTGATCAGCTCTTCCCAATATACAATACTCAAATAAGCAATGAAAATATATTCATTTTCCACAGAAATCTACCCAACGTGGGCCCCAAGTCACTGCTTTATTTTCTTAGTAGTCATGGAAACAATTGTTTGTAACTCTCTTGCTGGCCAGGTGTTTTCAAGTTTTATTAATAGCACTACTTTTGATTGGTTCATTTAAGATAAACTTTCTATCCCTGCTGGATTGTTCTACTTATATATATATGAATGAATATTTGGTTTTCAATTAACTAAGTAACAGATAACATCCATTCCATTACGAACAGTAGGGGTAAAATAATGTTTGCTTCTAGAGGCAGCCAGCCATGAAGGTTCTGCAGTGCTAAACCCCCCACGAAGATAAATACTATGCTAATTAACATAAGGTAGGCGTGAATTTGACAAAGCCAAGTTTATGATTGGACTAAGCCTTTCAAAAAAGTTTGGTGGTGGGGATATCCAGGGTAGGGAATGCACATGTAAGCAGCATACTATAGGTGGCCCAGACCCAGGCTGCGACCTTACCAGGGCAGTCCATCTGCTTTCGCGGGCAACTTACAGTAACAGGTTAGGGGGAAAATAAGTTTTTTTTTTTGTTTTTTTTTGCGTGCATTGAAGTCGGGGAGATTTTTGGACGGAATGCGCTCTCAGAAAAGTTTGAAAGTGAGTGCGGTTCTGTAGTAAACGGTACTGTAGTACGTCAAGTAACACAGGAATTTATTGGAAATAAAGATCTCTTTGATATCCAGCTACGACTGTTTCATTGTTGATATTTTTTTCTTGTTTTTTCTGACACTGCGTTCCTTGGTGAGTTAACTTAAACTTATCCTAGTTTAATACTAGCCTATAACTTAAGAGTCATAGAATGTGCTTGTTACGATCGACCAAGACTAGTTTTTATTATCCTAGCCAAATCATTTTTCAAACACCTAGTACAGAACTTACTCCGTCTTATATACAATCAAACTTTTGCAACGTTTGTAATATTCCTCGGCAACTTCTGGTAGAGTCTGAAAACGGCTGTAGTTAACACTAAGGATTCAACGCAAGTCACAACCTTGATATGTCTAGAATTGCCTTTGCGGTTTTTGATCGCGATAACTTTCGTGGAAATTTCGTTGACAACCGTGCCCGCAGTAGTCTAAATCTTGTCAACGAAATTAACCGGTTTTCAACTTTTTTTATCGATTTTTAACTTTTGTTATCGATCGTTGATTTTTTTCAACGGGAGTTAAGCGAAATCAGTACTGTATCTCTTGGCAAAAGATGGGAACACTTTCCTCAATCGTTTCTGGCCTTCCACGACATCGGAGTGGATAACCAGTGTGTCACCCTACCATTTGGCCTATTCACAGCACTAAGGGTCTTCACTAGGGTAACCAGATCTATACTAGTGTCTCTATGAAGTAAGGGCACATTACTATTCACCTCCATAGACGACTGGTTGATCGTCTCAAGATCGGAAGAGGACTCAGAGAGAGACACAGATTTCACAGTTTCCCTCCTAAAGGTCCTAGGTTGGATAATCAATTTAATCAAGTCATCTCTAACACCAACCCAACATCTCAGGAGCAGTATTAGATCCACAAAGGGGTTGGGTCCTCCTAACAGAAGAAAGGGTAGACGCTGTCAGACTTCTAATGATGGACGTTCTATTCAAACAACATTCAAAGGTCGAGAGCATGGCTTAAACTAATAGGCCTGATGGCAAGCCTCGTAGGAATATTACCAAATATGAGATCTGTCAAAGGTAACAATTATCATTGAAACCAAAAGTGATCCCTCTACCATCAGACAAACGGACGTTCCTCGGCTGGTGGGCCAACGACACAATGTTGCCTCAGGCAGACCATTCAAAAGAACTACATAGTCTCTTTACAAACATGAAACACAACGGCAGTGTCTTATATCAACCACGAAGGGGGAATGAAGTCCCACTCGATAGTTCAGAGAACATGGGGCTTCCTACTGTGTGACGAACACAACATAGACCTCCGCACCTCTCACCTAGCATGCGATGAAAGCCTGATAACGGAATCTCTATTCAGAGGGAAAGAGACAGTTGTCTCTTTCTCAAACATGAGCAGGTCATGTGTCATGGGTAATCATCCCTTGATCTTTTTGCAACCGTGGACAACAAGAAGCTCCTGTTGTTCTACTCAAGACACTTTCACCCAGAAGCACGGTAGACACATGTAATCCTGTGTCCATTTGACAGACCTGTTGACCTGTGCGATCCCTCCGCCTTCTACACATGTTCCTAGTGACGCTACAAGGAACGAACGGGGATATGACACTGATAGCTCCATGTTGGCCCAACCACACTTGGTGTCCCGCTGCTGTTAAGTCTACTTGTGTATCTCCCATTCAAACTTCCCGAAGAAGGACCCCTACTAACCTAGTTATGAAGCCGAGTTCGCTACAGAGACCTTCACAGTCCACATCTCTCAATGTGGTAACTATCCGGAAACATGGCAGTAGAAGGAGTTCCACCAGAAACTACAGCTCTGGCAACAGCTGGCACAGAGTCTCCACAACTAGCATATATGACTTGAGATTGGCGAAGTCCTTTTCGTGGGGCAGCCACAAACTCTCACCGTCCCCTGGAAGCTTCTGCAACAGAAATTGCTAACTTCTTCACACAACGTTTTGATGAGGGCAAACAAGTTAGCAAAATAAAAAAACTGCAGATCATCCATTGCAGCAGTTCACAAGGTCTTCTCAGTCGGTTCAACTGTGGGCAACAACAACAATAAAAGGGCATGTGCAATTGTCGTCTACCAAACAAAGAATCTGACTCCAACATGGTCCATTAACAATGTACTTCAAGACCTTGAAAAACCACGTTTGCACCAATTGAACCCATTGGAATTTCTCACATATGAGACACTCTTCCTCTTGGCAGCGGCACCAGCAAGAAGAAACTGTCTACACACCTTGACGACCAAACCAGGTGGAATATGCCTACCACCTCACCCCGAGTTCCTGGCAAAGAACCAGTCATCCTTATTTACCCAAGAGGAAATCTTCCTACGGACACTAACCTCAATACATCGATGACTGAGGACAAACTTTGATGTTCATTCAGGGAACTAAAGTGGTACCTAGAGAAAACCAAACCAATCAGGACGTCAAAAGGCTGACATCCTACGAAGACGTCCCTCCACCACAGCCTCAAAACAGACTCTGTTGAGTTGAATTGTCAATCTAATCAAGACCCATTTGACAGTCAAGAACAGACTATAGGGCACAGGCCATCGCCAGGGCTTGGTTCTGAAACGTCCCAATGGAAGATGTCATAAAGGCTGCGGAATGGAAAACTCACACCCTCAGTTTCAGCAGAGGGCTCCTAAGGTAGAGCAGTACTCGGTGTTCCAGGACATTGCGTTCCGGTCCCACCCCTTCTCAACAGTGCTAGTCTGAATGCATATGTAGATGAGGTAAGTAAATGCGTGTTATAAGTTAACCACTTACCTGTTTTGGAATTTGTTAACCACTCACCTACCGCATATAAGCCCACCCACCTTTCCCACTCTGGAACATCTCTTTGGAAAGTGAGAAGACATAGTTATCTCTTAATGTTGGTGCCAGTCTCAAGACAGGAGTGCATGGAGAGGAACCTACTTCAATCAGAGAGATGATTCTCAAAATCAATAATGTGAGCTGTAAATACATTCATTCAATTTTTGTTTTTATTTTTAGTTAGTTCTCCTGTTCTAAGTGGTTTTGGGGATTTTAACATTTTGCTAACAATGCATAAACAACCCAAACATGAAAGAAAACAAAAGAAGTTGCCAAAATATGGCCATCTTTACATTTTTTACATTATGCCTTGCCCATTTATTAATATGCATGACATTACTTTAACAAACAAGAGCCTAAGGGCATTATGGTTCCTTGCTTGTAAGGAATATTTACAAGGGAGCAGCACTGCCCTTAAATTGTTATGTGGTCCGATGTACACACACAATATTATTGCAAACTATCACAAATCCACCGTTGGTCCTTTTGAGAACCTGTTGAGGAACAGGTGACTGATATGAGCAAGAGTTGGCTCTTTTTAAAGAAATCACAGAATCATCCTAACTGTACTTATTAAGAATTTTAACAAAACCTTGATCTCTAATAACTTAGCACACAAAGGTTGCAGAGAAGTCAACTTATGGGTCACTCCATATCAAATCACAAAATTTTGGAGTTGTAGTTCGACATCTTTTAAAAATTCCCAAATTTATTGTATGATTGGACCATCATGAAATAAGCATATTCTGAAAATTTCAGTTGCATTGCTTCACAATTGGCCGATTTATCACAATTTGAAATTCTGCAATCTGTCGCCACCTTGGCAGTTTGGCAATTTCTTGACTTTTGAGGTCTCATTTCTTAGCAATTAAACATCCTACTACCTTTCTATTACAGATGTCTATAGACTCTATCCCATAGAACAGGATCATAACAAATTAGGCTACAAAAATATTGTCTTTTGAGCTAAGTCAACTTAACAGTGTCAAATTATGATTGATGGACATTTTGGTTCTCAAGTTATTGCAATTTAAATAATAGTTTTTGACCACTAATTGACCTTCGTTGACCCTGGATCACACGACTGTTATGTTTTGAAACAATCCCTAACCCCTTTCACAACCAGTCCACAAATATCAATCATGTCAGCCCCTGTCAATGGTAGTTTCACAAGTTATTGCCAAAAAACACATCTTGACCCATAATTGACATTTGGTGACCTTGGATCACATCACGATTATTTTGGAAAATGTGCCCCTACTTAATTCACAACTTAGCATAGGTTGGCAAATGTTTGCATACAAAGCAACCTTGAATGACCTTGGATGACCTTATGGTTTTTTCCCCTTGATGATGTGCACTCTGTCCTAAAAAAAGTTATTTGCTCCAATGTACACAAACAATGTTATTGCTAAATAGGTATCAAAACCGACCTTTGGCCCCTCATAACTTGAGAACCTGGTGTCCGATTGAAGCGGGAGTTGGTTCCCTCTATATAGCACACTTGGACACACTTTTTTCTTTGCCCTATATCTCCCAAAATGAGCATATTTTTCCAGATTTTACCTCTTGACCTTATAGTAAGATGTAGCTTGATGCACTGATTCAAAAAAGCAACATGAGAAGTCTGTACGACCATCATAAGCACATGTACTTATTCAAACCAAACAAAACCTTTGACCTATGGTAACTTCGCACAGGAACATCGCACAGCAGGGCTCAAAATAGACGGGGGCGAAGGGCGATTCGCCCTATGAAGTTGAAAAATCGCCCCAGAAAAGAAATCACGGGGGCGAAAAAAAAATGTAAATAACGCTAAAATCGCCCTCCACATGTACTTTTCAGTCAACGGGCGCCGCACGTTTAAAAAGATGACACAATACTGTGAAATAAATCACTGAAAAAAACCCTAACTGCCGATCCTTTCGTTATAACAGCTTGGTTTGTACGTTCGCTCACACACTAATTACTGTAATAGTCTAGTCAACAACGCAATATGAAAACCCACACTCAATAGCCAACCACTTAGCTAGCTAAAAAAATATCGGTTCATCGCGTGATCCTTTTCGCACACCCGTGTATGTGTATTTTTTTTCTCCCAGCTAGGTGTTGTGTATCACGGTACTGTGGAAAGAGTGAGCTAACATTGAAAGCTCCTGCGATGTTTTTCCTAATATACCTAAAAGGCAGGAGGGAAAAGTTTTGCGTCGTAGTAACGACCATGCAGTCTGTCTAGTTACAAAATGGCGGGAAATTTCCGACTCCTTTTTAATGGGAAAATCTGAACCGCAGCTGACTTACGTCGTAGGACATGGTGCCATGTGGGTTATTAATGAACAGCTAACAGACTTGTTTCGATATAGGGGAATTGATCAAATGACTAACATGATAAAAAGATATAGGCCTATGAACCAATGGGGGAGGGGTATATTAATGTGATATTGCGGATTTCCGTGATTTCTTTTCTACCTCCGAAATTTACACCTGCCAATTTCCGTGAATTTCTAACAACAGCGTTACTATATTATTTGATCCGTCATTTATGTTTTTCATTACCGATGCATATCCAACCTGCAGGGGGACAAAACTATTATCCTAACACACTGTAGCATAAGCAAACTGGAGCCTATACCGTAAATTTTTCTCGGGATTTTCATAACGTTCCCAACAATATTGAACGATATTTTCATAAGTTTCCCATGATTTTCAATACTTTAGTATCATTAGATTAGGGACAATTGAGGAGAAGTGTAGTGCTGTAGCTGCTGAATATTATTCCAGATTAAAACTGACCATTGTGTACATTTTACGAACAGTAACTTTTTAATTATGGGTCGCCATGATTGAATATAATCAAGTAGGGTGCAAACGACAGGCTAGGCATGTGGCTTCAGTGTGCGCATTTTGAGTGTGAAACTTTGCTTTGAGAGTTCTAATAAATTTAAAATTCTTTATAAGATAGGCACCAAAATGTTGTCTTTAAACCTCAATTTTCTCAGAGCTTCTGGGGGCTTCGACCCCCATACCCCAACCAAGGCGTTGCCCATGGACCCTACCTTGGGCACTAAGGCAGGCCCATGGTCCCCACCTATAACTGTGTCGCACTGCGTGCTGACTGACGCCCTCTGCATTAGTATAGTATCACCCACAAAGTTCTGTGATTTTTTTTTACCCCAGGCTCATCCCTGTATATGGATTTTACTGATAAAATGTTGTAATTAATCAGTTTTGTAGCTACAATTTGTACAGGAAAAACAGCCCTCGCAACACCAAAAAGAGCCCCCGTCATCAGTAAAACAGCCCTCGTAAAAAAAATCTGCTTGTGCTGAAAAGAGCCCTCGTCACCAAAAAATTATTTTGAGCCCTGTCGCACAGGGTTCAACCCAGGGACAATATTGAACAGAAGGTACCTTTGAGAACCGAATATATCTACCAAAATTCAAATAACCAAAGAAAATAATATAGGTCACCTGAGGTCAAAGGTCACTCAGATGCGAGTCGACTTTTGGATTACAATAGCGTAACTCCCAACCTTGACGGACATTTTTTCATGTTATTGCAAAAGACCAGTTTTTAACCACTAATTGACCTTTGTTGACCTTGGATCACATGACCTTTACGTTTGGAAACAATCCCTTACCCCATTTACAACTATTCCCAAATGTCAACAAGGTCGGACCCTCTCAGTGGGAGTTTTACAAGTTATTAAAAACCACATTTTGACCTGCAATTGACCTATGATGACCTTGAATGACATAACGGTTATTTTAGAAAACGTGCCCCTACCTTATTCAAAACCTTTCCCAATATATCAGCCATGTCAGACTTCGTGACTAGAAGTTGTTGCAAAAATTAGCAGTTTAAAATTAGCAAAGTTGGCAGTTTTTTGCATATAAGCAACCTTGAATGACCTTGGATCACCTGATGGTTTTTATCAAAAATATTCCCCTTGATGATGTGAAACCTCTCCTAAAATTGTTATGTTTTCCAATGTACACACACAATGTTATTGCTAATAAGATCAAAACCAACTTTTTTTGGCCCCCATAACTTAAGAACTGGGTGTCTGATTGAAGTAGGAGTTGGTTTCTTCTGTAGAGCACAAAGAGCTCTATCACATATCAAAATATTGACAACCTTTTGTTTGTTTTGCCCCTTATCTCCTAAATGGGCATTTTTTTCAACATTTCACATTTTGACCTCACGGTCAGATATAGTGTGACATGCTGATTCCAAAAAACATTATTACAAGTCTGTACGACCATCCTAACTGTACTTATTAAAAACAAAACCCTGACCTCTGATAACTGCGCACACGAAGGTCGCACAGGGGTCAACCCATGAACAATGTTGATCAGAAGCAGTGTTCGATTTTTCCGGTATCGCATCGCAAAATGCGATTCAAAACGACAAACTTGCGAGACGTTTCCAAATCAGCATCGCACATTGTGCCGATTTGTGCGATACAAATTCCTAGTCAGATTTGGGAGCAAACACTCAAACCTTAACTTACGAACTGTCGATCACAATGTAGAAGTTATAATTTATTGAGTTTATACTCAATGTACAACTTATTCACTTGACCGTATAGCAAAAAAAAAAACTTGAAAAATAATATCCTACCATAGTTAAGTGAAAAGCAAATAGCCTAACCACCTCGGCGGTTACGGATCTCACGTAACTAAAAGGTTCCCTGGCAACGTGCCAATTTTTTTTTAACAAACAGGTGTTACACAGGGGATGAGCTCACAGTTGTTGGGAAGGTACCTGGGCAAATTCGCAGCACATGTACCATGGTACAGTAGTTGGGTATAGGGTTAAACACTGCAGTTGTAAAAATGTACGCATAGTGCACGCTATTCACTGTTAGGCAGTCTACAAACGGGGCTTTGCTGAATGTTGTTTGTTTCATAATATCGGAAGTTTTGTAAGTTGCACTTTTTAAAGATTGAAAGACAGATTAAATCTCTTTTCATTTTATAACATAATATAGCTACTTTAACTTGTCATTTTAAAATTTTCATCAGTTTCGTGACAATTTAAATAAAAAAAGTTGTGAGTATTTTGCATCCTCAACTGCTATTTTTGCATCGCCAGACATCGCAAAAAATGACAATTTTCGGGGGCTTTCTCCCCCAGGATCCCCACGAGGGGTTCTACCCCATGACCCCACCATAGCCCTAAGACGGGCCCCTGGACACCACGCCTTTATGCTCGCACGTTACGCGTGCTAGGCAGGCGAACACCGGCGGGAAATCGGCAGTGTGTTCGCGGGAAATTGAACAAGGTTTTCCAACACTGCTGAACTGTGCAGTTACTGTATGCATCATGTTCAAGGTTTTCACGGAGGCCTTTGAGGAAATGAATGGTTAGTACAGTGTATATATGCTGCACTAATGCTGTGTGTAGGCCAAGGTTCACGACGGTCATTGGTTATATTCGCGCGCCGTAGACGTGTTTTTAGATGTTACGGAGAGTCTGGTTTCCATGGATATTAATCGAAAATGAATCTGAGTTTAACTGACACTAAAGAAATGGATCGTCTTGGGCAGATTAACAAATCATTGCAAGTATAAAGAAGTACAGGTAGCTCTGCTGTTAAAAAGAAAAGTTCAATATCGGTTTGCTGTTTTCGTCAATTAGGCAAAATTTTACCGATACCCGATATGCTGCCGATATTGCAAATATCGGCCGATAGCGATTGAAAATGATTATCGTAGCAACACTAGTATAAATAATAATAAACACACATTTTCTAGTTTCAAAACTGCTATTCAATATTGGGGAACTGCTATGCAACAAAAATATTGTATAGCAATTGTCGAAATTTGTTGCTATGCAATTTTTCGGCCATAGGTCGAACACTGATTAGAAGGTACCTTTGAGATCCTATTATGGCCCCGAAAATTCAAATAACCCCAAAAACTGATACAGGTCACCGGAGGTCAAAGGTCACCCAGGTGCGGGTCGACTACTGGATTACAATAGCGTAACCCCCAACCTTGACAGACAATTGGTTCTCAAGGTATTGCAAAAATACTAGTTTTTTACCCTCTAATTGACCTTTGTTGACCTTCGATCACATGACCGTTATATTTGGCAACAATCCATTACCCCATTCATAACTACTCCCAAAATATCAACCATGTCGGACCCTGTCAATTGGAGTTATTGCTGTTTTTAATATTTTGGTTTTTGGCCTCTAACTGACCTTTGGTGACCTTCACAGGGAACCAAGCATCCTGCCTTAAGAATCAAGCACATGCTGCATACAATAACGTCCACATCGCAGACATACTATAGAGAAAAGATCACTCACTTTGGACAAAGTTTGAACTTTCCATTGGTGATGCCCAATGGTGGTTCTCCATAGGCCCATTTTTCATCATCCTTTTTGATGTCTATGTTTCGTTTATGCTTTTGAGTCTCTGTGTGGTGTTGCTGTTGCCAGGACTTTTTGAAAATTATTTTGCAATAGGCACAGGAATATTGAATGACTTGGGAATCCTTCGTCTCTGTAGCTGCAGTCAAACAGGACAAAAGAATTAATTGCACAAATTGAGACAAAACTATGGTGACAAGTATGATCAAACTTGAAGTTTGTTGACCATGTCGCACTTTGTTGAAAATTTTGTTCAATTCCCTTAGAAATATTGGGATATTTTCATATCATTTTATCAGCACTCGTTTTCGATGGTTCTCCTCCTTCCAGAGCAGGGGAAGGTTTAAGTGGAGAGGGAACTTGTTCTTCTTGAAGAAATGAAATATAGGAAAGATCAAGACACTTTGTCATTCCTTGACAGTAGCTGTTGCATTTCATCATTTGATTTAAGACATTTATTGATCTCAGATGCCCTGCTACCAATAGGGCATTAGACTGTCGCACTTTGTTGAATATATCTGACAATTCATTAATAGGCAGTATACACCTTGAGAAACAATATGGACACAAACATACTTTCTGACATATCAAAAAGGACTTGATCATGAATCAGTTTGTTCAGTTTTGTCAGAGAAACCCGGAGTGCACATTATAATTTAGAAGAAATGTTATCCAACGTTCTGAAAATAACGCAAAGCATACAGCCTTCTTCATTTCTCTACAAGTCAACTTCATAAAGTCAATCATGTATGCGAATCTCAGGATTGCGGTGACGAAAATGTGGCAAGGCAATAGAGCCAACCGTTGCACTAGCAGCCACATTCAAGTGGTATTGTTATAAATTTGACCTAAAAAGAGGGGGCGGTGTGGGAATGTAAAAAAAGGCACCTAAAATGATACAGCCAGCTGTGCTAGCATTTTTGAGTCTATTAATTATATTAACCTTACGTCATCTTAAATTCAAAGATGACACCAGCTCTTCTTGCAGTTAAGATGTGCATAACCCAAGTACTATGTTATCCATTAACTTTTCTATATTAAAATTTTGTTTAATATTTATATTTTCAAGTGAAACCTTGACTGATGTAAGAGACTTTAAGTGAGATTATTATGACATGTACTTTCCCAACTGGATCAACAGATATTCCAACTATGATCACTAACACATCTTCACATACCTAACACCTCTTCAACGTGTCATCTTCTAAGTTATAAATGAATGATGGAAATGAATGGAAAAATATGTTCATTAATCTAACAGTATACCATAATTATGTTATCCAACTAACCCATTTTATGAAAATGATGGAAATTAATTATCTGACCATGTCATGCTGTCAGTTAACTGTAACTCACCAGGAGATTGATTGTCTTCTTGACTGATCAACTCTTTAATTCTCGCAATTAATTCCTGCATCTTCTTTTCCATGTCCTTCCCTGTCAGGTTCATGTACAACCTGCGAGCAAATCTAAGTTGTAATGCAGATTCACCACCATCTTTGTACTGGTATGGACGTTGTACACTTTCAATGTGAACAGCAATAATTTCCTTCTCTCTATGTTCTGCAAGCATAACCTTCAAAGAAAGGATAACAAACCAGAAAGCCATTTTTGTAAACTTTTAATGCCATTTGATTTTTAATCCTGCAGCAATAAACTTTTTCCAAATGAGTAGTCATGAATACTAGCAAGCACTAGAGGAAACCAGAGTGGTTACCCTCCAGTGGTTGTCATATATTATAAGGAATACAAACCTAAGTATTCCATTAAAGGGATATCCAAATGGCAAAAAATATCACACTTATCTTAGAGAAAGCTACTTCCCACCATAAGTTTGACAACCGCACCTCAATATTTTGTCTCCAAGTCAAGATATGGTTGATTGATTGATTGAAAGTAATCTAATTTGAATAACTTCACCATCTGTTACTCCACAGAGTGAACCACAGCATGAGTCTGTGATGTCATCAGGGCACATGTTGTTCACAAGCTTCATATGATCATCTTTTTGTCAAGTTATCCTTGGGATGTGAAACACTTGGAATGTTTCCAAACTTTGATTAGCTGTCAATGTTTCATTCAGTTAGAATTCATCAAAATTACATTTGTTGTAGAATGATTTTCTGGGAGATACAGGATGTAGACACTTTATATGGTTGAATCCGGCAAATTCAGTTTATGGTTGCAACAGGAATGCCAATTCAATTAGCATCCCAACCCAGGTCATTTCTATGGTCAATTTAATCCCCAAAAAAAATCCAGCAAATGGAAAGTTTGCAGTTCATAACAGCAATGATATGCCTTGCATATACCTTTGCCAAATTACATTTTATTAGATAGAGAGCTCTTGAGATTTTCACATATTGTCATCTCGTGAAACTAAGATGACCTTCACCACCACCAAATACAAGAGGAATCTTGTACTCATTAAGAAGCCACTTGGCAAATATCAACATTCCACTAGGCAAATATCAACTTTCCATTTCTTTAGATATCTGTTTGATAGATGTCTAGATTTCAATCTTTGTGGAGCTCAAATGCAAGGATTTTGCATTGCAAAGAGAAAACCACATCAAGATAACATCTTAAATGATCATATAGAAAGCTGATTTTGTTCTTGGAATCCCTTCCCTGCTACTTCCTGGTTTGTATTGAATGAAACTGGTACCTGATCCATGGTTACATGGTATGCAAGGTACTGTGGCTTCTGACTGGGTCCCCCCAGCAAAGATTCGCTATATAGGGATTGCTACGAACTGATTGTTGGATATCAAGATACAGAAGTGGGTTTATAACCCAGGGGTTACTGGTTTAATCCCGTTCTAGCCATAAATTATTTTCTCTTTTCCATCTTAAAACGTTAGTAAAATTAATATATGAATGCTGTGACACCAGAGAAAGTAATATCATAATAGTCATGTTTTTTTCAAGGAAGATACCTAAGCCATCATGGCACTTCGATCAGCCTTTAACTCATATGAACAGCTATGCAAACATTTCAGTTGTAATTTCATATCATGCAATTAAAAGATCATTCAAGGGAAGGAAAGTATTTTAATGGTGGCATCTACATCATCTGAAGTAAAGTAGGGTCTGAAATTTACTGTCAAACATGGAAGCAGCTGCCTCTTCAAACAACTGTATGTAGAGTTAGAAGAAAACAATAGAGATGATTTTTGTGGCGGTGTGCAATACTTAAATGTCATATTACTGTGCATCTGTCAAAAGAATTTTCCATTAATTTCCCTTTTCAACAAATGAAATTGCAATTCAATTCATCCCAAACTTGTGAAATTAGTTTCACTCAATGTTAACTATGCAACAAAATAAAATCTAATTTTAGCACAGTACTAACCTACAAATGAACCGCCCACCTTAGTCACTACTACAAGAAGTAATTCAATTTAGAAATATCAAAATCACTCATACCTCTTTTTCACATTCGTTAGAATCGATGTAATCTTGGCTAATCATGCAAACAACCACTTCAGCTTCAGCTAAGGCACGAACAATTTGTCTATCAATATTTTGTCCTCCCTTAATTCCAGTGGTATACATCCAGCATGTTTTAGGCCCTAGAGCCTCCTCAAAAGTCGCTACAATTTCTTGAACTTGAGCTAGATCTTTAGAACTACAGCTGATGAATACTGGTTTTGTATCCTCTGTAGGGAAATGAAGAAAAAAAGATATCATCTATAAGCTCCATGTGAAAAGTACTTGTTGTAGCTCCATTGCTCTAACATAGTTATATACGCCTCCTTTTGCAAAGCGCTTAGGGAAGGCTCGCAAATTTAACCGGCGATGATCGAAGGCCCAACCGTTGCTATCCAGTGTAATGAGCACAGCAACCAGCTGGTAATGAGTCATGCTTGAACGCACACATTTCCTGCCTTCCAAGAGTTGGTGGACAGTTGTATGCACTTGACTATGAGACCACAAATTAAGCCTCTTATGCACAAAAGAAGACCAGACAATGAACTGGTCACTTTGGTCCAGGATGTACACAAAAGGGTTATAGAATTTTCTCTGCAGGTTGGAGAATTGTTTATCAATAAAGCTACTACATATAGGCTACTGTAACTGCATTGAGTTACTACACACTTAGTGTGTACTTTGCTGACAGTTTGTGCTCGTAACATGAATTTTACGTGGCGCTATCATCGCTATTTTTCATTTCATGTTTTGCAATTGAACTAACGGAGACACTCCGTTTGGTCTTGAATCCCTTAATACACAAAAACCTACATCATCAATGCTCTAGACAATCTCTCAAACCTGTGGGGACTTTTCTTTCGTTCGTACTATAAACAGTTTATTGAAATGACAGTAAATATATAGCCTAACCATTAAAACTCTCGTACGTATCTATACGCAGAATCACCTACACGCGAGTCATGCAGTCAGACAGTAGGCTAAGACATGTGCGTGATCTTACTTTCACGTTGCGCAGCTGCTTTCGGGTTGTAAAAAACCTGAACAGTTCGCGACTTGTGCAAGAAAAATTGTTATTGCATGGCGCTTTACGAAATGGAATGGCTAATAAAGAAACCGAATAATTCTTAATTCATAGTAGACTTAATTGGCTTTAGTTGTAAGTTGTAACAAAGTCACGAATGATATAATTTTAATTTAGTTTGAGAAATTACGTTTGTTCAGATCGTTTAGCATAAAGCATAAATTTGGTTTAGACTACAACGGTATGACTAGTTGTAATTGTACTATACACTGAACCAATGTTTGAAAACTTGCGTTTGAAGCTTTCATGAATGGGTAATATGACTTTTTGTATCACATTGCGTGACATTTATTTCTTGGCAACTTGCCAACGTTACTTGAGATAGTAGTATTTCATCAGAGCCAGGCAAAACTGTCTAACACCTGTTTGATAACATTTTTGGCACGTTTCCAAAAAACTTTTCATGAAGTAAACTATTTTGACTCCACTCTAGAATTAATTACAGTAGGTCAGTCAGTAAAGGATCGGTAAAGTTATGCGAAATATTATCTTAGACGTTCAAGAAAATTTATATCCCCGTAAAAAAGTAAAACCATGGATGTATATAAAACACACCTCAAGCTAACCGACTCATCCGCATGAACAAAACAATCTGTTCCCCATGATACACGAGGCACAGTCTATACCATACATAGGCTACATAGTACGATATCAAAGCCCCAATAGCTACAGTATGGCCATCTTTATCAAAGTAAACCTTGCAATCCCATGTTTTAGGCCACTTGGCATGATTAACTAAATGCTCAGTATTTTTTCCATGTCCTTGTAGAAAACGTCAACTTCGCAAAATACAATAAGTTGTGTTTCTGTTGTTACGTGAGATCCGTAACCGACGAAGTGGTTAGGCTATGTACTATACTCTTAACTATGGTAGGATAATTATTTTTCCTTTTTTGTGTGGAAATTCTAGAAAATACTTTCTTTTCCCCCCGCTTAACAGCAGATGTGGTCGTATGGTTTATTCATAAATGGGTGTACTTAGAGCCTTGTTTACATGACATTTGTTGCATTTAGCACGATATGCCAGTTTCGCGTGAATTTTACGAAAGTATTTTGCTCGATCTTTCGTAAAATTTGAAAGGTGTACCAACTTACTGTTCGTACACAATTGGTAATTTCTCTATGCTCAATATTGTTTCCATGTCCTTGTAGAAAACGTCAACTTCGCAAAATACAATTAGTTGTGTTTTTGTTGTTACGTGAGATCCGTAACCGACGAAGTGGTTAGGCTATGTACTATACTCTTAACTATGGTAGGATAATTATTTTTTATTTTTTTGGTGGAAATTATAGAAAATACTTTCTTTTTCCCCCGCTTAACAGCAGATGTGGTCGTATGGTTTATTCATAAATGGGTGTACTAGAGCCTTGTTTACATGACATTTGTTGCCTTTAGCACGTTATGCCAGTTTCGCGTGAATTTTTCGAAAGTATTTTGGTCGATCTTTCGTAAAATTTGAAAGGTGTACGAACTTACTGTTCGAGTAGAGAAAAGAGAGATGGATCAGTGTTAGTGAATGAAAATACTTTGTACAGGAAAAGAAGTCTGAAAGTATTTTGAAACATTCGATACGAAAATAGTTCATGAAGATTTCAACTCGTTCTTGAAATAAATCTCCTACTGTGGTCAGAGTGCCATTGTTACGTAAAAACCACAGACCAGGAAAAGGCAAGTACCGCTTTTGTTTACAAACAATAGCAGCGCTTCTGTGTTGGGAGCTCAATGCTCATTACTTTCACAGAGTTACCGTGGGTGTGTGCACTCAAGCGTGAGCGATATGCAGGCTGCATAATGAGCAGTGGTGTGCTGCTGGCTGGGCCTTCGATCATCGCCGGTTAAATTTGCGAGCCTTCCCTTAGTACGTTTTGCCTCTGTCAACCGAAAAGTATTACAAATTTGATTCAAAATTAGATGAAAGAACAGTCTACAAAAACTAGAACAGAAATACTTATTTATTCATTAAAACACTTTGTATAAAATAAAGAACGACATGATCTCAAGATTTTCAATTTCATAATCACTACAATTCACTATGATTCATTCAGTTAATGAGGATTCACAATATGGATTTAATTTCATCAAAGGTATATTCAAGTAACCATATTGGTTTTTATGAAACCCAAAAAATAGACTTCACCTGTAATCAGTAATAAGTCAATAGGTGTGCATATTTTGACCATAGCAATTAAAACCAGAATGCAAAATGCATTGAGGTTTCGATGACTTCAATGCACTAGACTTCTGCTTGTTACTATAACCAGAACTAGCTGTTACAATAACACTATGGCATGCTAACACAGGTCAGTCTGTACGTGGTTATACACACCTCCATCAAAAACAGTAGGGTTCTTGTACTCAATGTTGGGCAGGTCCAAGCTATTGTATCCCTAGAAGCCAAATTTCAAACTTTACTGAAGCTCCCTAAATGTGGTGTCATGTTAAAGCTGAATTATTGAAGTTTCAGATTTTCATAATTTTTTTTAATTGTTTTGCCTATTCGAACAATTACAGCCGGCTAATTTGCATAAATTCAAATTGCAGCGTGACGTACGGGACATTTGGAATTCTATTTCCCTGCCAGCAATATGAACTTATTGAATAAAAGTTATGTGGGACATGATACACCCTTCCTTCCAATAATTTTGACATATTATGTTTTTGGGTTCATCAATTAAATATGCTAATTAGCTAGTGTCCAAATACTGATGTCCCGTACGTCACAATTTTCAGCACTTTTTTTCAAGTTTTGATATGGACGAACAATTTTTTTTTGGTGATATTCTGTAAAGTTCTAATTAAGAACATTGTTCAACAAAATCCATCCCAAAAAAATTGAAAAAATATTCACAGCAAATCTAATTATCAAAATAAAAAATGTGACGTACGGGACAAAATGTGACGTACGGGACATAGTGTGGGGGAAACCCTGTATTTATACATAAAAAACATGCATGGGCTCCAATGGGGACCTTAACTGGAAACCTTTCAATGCTTACAAATCTATTTTGTTGAAAGATGGTAGTTGCAACTAATAATCCCTGCATGCCTGAAGAGCACAACATGGCTTCAAATAAACCATTGACTGATGACCACCAACAGCCCAGGTGTTGTTCAATATACTATCGGGAAGTCAATTGTGTGTGTGTGTGGGATACAGAATCATCTACAATGCTATTCAACATTGACATTGAATGAGGACAACTTCAAGAATGTTGAGTTTGCATTTCAACATTTCGTAGGCCTTTTGTGAAGTGTGACTATCATGACTGTGCAACAATGTTCTTGTGTCCTGAACTTAGTAGACATTGAGATTTTTAGTTACAAGTGTAGAGTTTTGCTCGCCCAATTTTTGCAGAGGACAAACACTCATGAGTTTGTTCAATAATCAGTATCAGATCTATAGAATTTTCTTTGTTGTACTAGTTTCATAGATGGACATTACATTGACGTTACTGTGGACATTTTGATATGTTTTGAATGGGATGGATCATATTTCAACTTGAGGGTTAATAGTGGGGAGTATGATACAGTGTTGTACAGTATATACCGGAAACAGTTTTGCACCAAAACTTTGCATCTTGAATCATTTGTGGTCTAACAAAGCTAGAATTGATGTTATGAGTATTTGGTCTGGTAACCAGTATTAGGTCTAGAGAGTTTTCTTTGTTGTACTAGTTTCATAGATGGACATTATGTGGACGTTACTGTGGACATTTTGGTAGAATATGATGGATCATATTTCAACTTCAGGGTCAATAGTGGGGAGTATGATACAGTGTTGTACAGTATATACCGAGACAGTTTTGCACCAAAACTTGCATCTTGGATCATTTGTGGTCTAACAAAGCTAAAATTGATGTTATGAGTATTTGATGAATGTGTAGAGTAGATTTATACTTTACGCATTCCATGTTTTATGTAGTGGAATGATCTCACAAGTACAGTCACTGCTCTTTTCGATCCCCGAAAGAAGGAAATATGGCATTAAATTACAAATGACATTGTTCTGACATATCCAAATGAATGTTTGTATGTAGAAATCAGCTTGTTATGGTATATTCAGGAATAAAAATATGAGTTTTCATAGTCAATTTTTATTTGGACAAATTGTCCCGTACGTCACATGTCCCGTACGTCACAGGACAATTTTCATTTGTGTAATCACTGAACTGGAATGGCTTCATATTTTTTTCTAATATGTTACAGCTTAGCCCTTGGAAGGTTAGGCTATTCACTAGTTATAACAGCTTGATCACTGCCCTCCTAATTTCAGAGCGATTTAAGCTTTGCTCTTTAGCAAAAAAAACACAAAATTCTCTGGTCCCGTACGTCACACTGTACATTAATTAAGATGGGACCTAATTAAAGCAAGTGTAGGAAATCTTCATGAGTTTGTAATAAAGTAGCAGCAATAACAAATATGAAAACCTGAAAAAGTTTCTGGAAAATAGATTTTTTATAACTTTTAGACACATTTAAGTCTCTGAAATGTCCCGTACGTCACAGTGCAAATAGCTTGGACTTGCCCTGTTATGAATCCGCACATCAAGTATTACAAACCAAACCTCTAATAACTTCGCACATTAAGGTTGCAGAGGAGTCCACTTATGGACAATTTAGATTGGAATATGCCCACGAAACTTCAAAGAATCAACTTGAAAGAAGCTAATACAGGTCACTGGAGGTCAACCTGAGGTCAAAGGTCACCCAAATGCAAGTCTACCATCGTATTACAATAGCGTAACTCCCAACCTTGATGGACATTTGGTTCTCAAGTTATTGCAAAAATACTAGTTTTTGACCCCTAATTGACCTTTGTTGACATTGGATCACATGGCTGTTATGTTTTGAAACAATCCCTTACCCCATTCACAACTAGTCCCAAAATATCAACCTTGTCGGACCCTGTCAATGGTAGTTTCACAAGTACTTGAGAAAAACTAGGCCAACATTACAGCCAACTCCATGAAGTGAAAGCAAATCTCAAGTTCATAGGTGCTTGACCTAGTTTCTCCTTGGCAGCTGGCCAAGAAATGTTTTGAAATTCGTGGTAACTGTGTAACTTACATCCAACCAGAACTACCAATGAACTACAAATATTTTCTAGAGAAGGCATGCTTCGCCATTCAAGTGCACTATTCCATCAAAATCACATCAACTCTTTAGCAAAATATCCATACGGATGAGTGACAAGTGTTGCAGTATCTCTAGCACTTTTATATATCTATGGTCTGCAAGCAAGCCTTGGAAGACACTGTAACACACACACACATGTATGCAGCTATGTACATAGCAATTCAGGACTTCTAGCGACACACTTAAGTCAATGGGGATATTGTCGCGAGTTCAGATTCAAATCTACGGATGCCCGTAAGATCATTTTCAATTGTCAATAGGCTCTCCTATTCTTATGAGGCGAATCGCCCATGTCATCTACTTATAGGCTGGACGATGGGAGATACTGTATATTAAGAAAAGGTTTTTACAAGTTGACCCCTGGTGACCCTAAATGACCTTCGACATCCACCAAAAACGATAGGCTTTTTGTACTTAATGTGGTCAACCTACATACCAAAAATGAAATCAATCCAAGCTTTGCTTCTTGAGATATCATGTTTACAAGCTTTCCACTATTTCACCCCTGGTGACCTTAAATGACCTCTGACCTACACCAAAAACAATAGGCTTCTTGTACTCAATAAGGTACTCCTATGTACCAAATATGAGAACTTTCCAAGCTTCCCTACTTGAGATATCGTGTTTACAAGCTGGGCGTCACAAACGCACACACACACACCCACACACACGCATGATTGCAAAGGTTACGATTATCATCGAAACCAAAAAATGAATCCACAAGGCTCATCCTATGCTACGATATGATCTCAAATGCCCTGCTACCTCCCTAAATAATATTTCAAATTTTTCCTTGTCATTTCATCATTTGATTTAAGACATTTTATAATCTCAGTTGCCGGGCTACCTATAGGGCATAGTAATATTGCCAATTTCCTATATCTTTTTCCAGTGGAGAAATTACAATCAGTACTCGTTTTCGATGGTTCTCCTCCTTCCGGAGTAGGGGAAGTTTTAGGGGGTACCCCCACAGAAAGACTGAAAAAATTAAACAAGAGCATCAATGATGCAGTATCTCAATACTGGAAGTTTTAATTTTGATTCCTAATTTCAAATCTTTGCTCTGTCTCTACAATTATCAATATCAATCATGGTACAACAAATATATAACTTGCATTTTTGCTACTTTGCCACGAATAGTCTCTGCAGGTTACACTTTATCCTGCTAGTCTTGCCTTTAGCGCTCATTGCCTGTTAGTCGAAAGAACGACGTTGCAAGGTTTAGTAATGTCATAGAATATTTAAGAACTTGTTTTTCATGTGGTATCCTTCATCTTAGGTCAGTCTCTGTTGGACTTTTTGGTCATATAGTTTGATGTCAATGACAACAGCCAAATTAGAAGAGGCGAACAACTCGACCATATTCTTGATGCCTGCCTTGAGAGCTAGGCCTATTGACCTACTGTATGTTAATGTAGACTGTAGTGGTGACTACCATCAAAACTGTGTCCACTTCTAGATATCAAAACAACCCACGTTTTTCCATCTCAATTTTTCGGACATGAAGATTTCATGGATTTATGACTTGGAAAAAATAATGTAAAAGAAGATTACAAGTTTTTATATGCAAGTGATGGGTGGCCTCCTCTTCCCCTAATAGCCACCTCAGTTCCTCTTCATTTTGTTATTTTATTTTAATTCCTTGTACATTTGATGTCAAACATTACAGGTTCAAAAGAAAGCTAAACATACTTCTTATAACCTTATACATCTTAGGCCTATATCCTTATAAATAAAACATAACCTTATACAATTTTTATTGTCTTATCAAAGTTGTGATGCTATGGCCGGCTCCTCTTTTATACGTACCCATCAAACAAACTTACCCTGGTCCTTCCTTGGAAAAGCTGTCTGAACACCAGTACAATGCTAATGTGGCTATCACTGAAAGCCTAATAGGCCTAGTGGCCTATATATATATGTTTTTTTTTTTTTTTTTAAATTGCACTAGGCCTACAGTAAATAGCCTTCAGAAATACAAGAATGTGTATACGTAATTATACAAAATACATGAAGGGCAATCAAACAAACTTATCATGGCCCTTGCTCTGCAAAGCTACCTGAACACCATTATAGTGTTCAACCGATTATGCATAACAGAAAATACCGATTACTGATTATTTTTTCATAATCGTACCGATTCCGATTATTTGAAAATGAGAAAATATCCCGTTTATACGAAATCGGCAATAAAGTTTGACAGAAACAATTATTGTTGTGATTTTCCCCAGTTTCCTTTTGCTTCGTTGTTATACAAGGCTCTAAGGTACCATTTTGTATGTACCAAATTACCTCTGGAGTTTCTCGGAAAGAAATTTTTTTTTTTAAATTTCCAAAATACGGAGATATGACATCCTACCTAGTCAGCACTGTGCTAAGCGAATGGCCTAACCAATCGACGTAAATGTCACCTGTTAATGGCTTGAAATGGGCTACGAATAGTTACTCAAAATATCCATCTCAAAAAGTATCTCAGACAAACCATCCATCTGCAATCTTTACCAAAGTGTAAATTTTAATGACATATTGCCTTCATTCCGACAATATTTTGTACTTATTTTCAGTATTATACCGTTTATGAACAAATGGAAATGTTACGAACTTGAAGTTAAACATACCTATTCGTTACCTATATAACTCCATTCAGGTTCAATTAGAATGTGTAAGCTTAGGCCAATCAAACTGAAAAGCAAATTGTACCATCGTAACTTGTTTAAAATTACTCTAAAATGTAATACCAGATTGATGTAAAGAAATAATAACAACTAGAAACTACTCCAATATAAAATATAACATTCCCTCTATAAGACATATCACTTACATTACCTTCCAAACAAATGCCGATTTCCAGCAAATTGAAAGTTGTAAACTAAGCTACGCAATTTTTTTTTTTTTTTTGCAAACCGATGGTTAGGCTACATTTCCCATTGACTTAGTGTGGTTGTTAGGCTAACATGTGGTCGAAGATTGCAGTTTCCGTGGATATTTTTAGTTTTTATTTGCGACACAACTAGAGCGAATAAACAGATGTCAAGTTTAGATTTCCATGCAGTTGATTTAGTGTGAAGTAAGGCTACTATGTGGTCGGAGATTTGTGAGGATTTTAGGTTATTTTCGCTGGTACTGTAGGCCGTAATTTACCACGGGAAGTTCCCGGTGATTGTGCGCGACCCTCTCGCACTGCTTCAAATTTTGATGCGGGGTGAGAAAACTGTTTGCGCGATTCGCGATGCAACTGCAATTCCTAGCTAAAGCACACGCATGTCACAATTAATTTTACAGAGACACCTGATATAAAGAGGGCGATTTTTTTATATTTCATTTTTCTTTTTCGCACTCGTAATTGTGCTTTAGGAGGGCTTTTTAGCACTTGCGAGGGCGAATCGCCCGTTGCCCCCGCTTATTTCCTACCCTGTCCAGCACATTCCTGAATTCGCGAAATTGCTATTGCTACTATGCTTACTGTGCCAAGAAATATGCAGCCAATAACCACGAAGGAAGCAAAATCGGCGACCCTGGCAGCCTAATTTGATGAAAGTATACACTGTGAAAGACGTATAGGGGGTGCCTTTTTTTAATATTTCGTAGTAAAAGAACAAACCTAATTCATCAGTTGATATTTTCAACTTCCATATGTTTTTGAATAATGATATTTTCACCTTCCATATGTTTTTGAATAATCGGTATGACATAACTGGTATTCCACGTAATTTTTACCGATACCGATTATGTACCGATTATGCAATATTCGTACCGATTCCGATTCCGATTAGGTTAATCGGTTGAACACTACACCAGTACTATCCTTAAATGGATGTTACGTAGAATTCAGCAGTACAGAATGTAATTAGCATGCAATACACTAACACCTCGCGTACCTAACTACAGAACAGAAAATTGTTCGCGAGGGTAGCCATTTTCGTATATCTAACATGTAGCTGTTATGAGTCATAGCCAATCTGCTACAAAACAGACTTGGGGGCGGGGCTTAATCATCAAAAACGGACCTTTTTACTAAAAGTAGGGGCGGCAGCTCAGTGTTGTTTTAAGAAAGAAAAATCATTTAAACATCAAATGAAGCAAATAAAAGCCATTAAATGTCATATACATGTAGTAAAATTCATATTAATACCTACCTGTAAACAACAAATGGAAGTTTAAAATTTTAATAAAATATATAATACATAGGACCCTATCTTAGACGATACCACTGTTGAAAGACAGTTCTATTCTATTCTCTTTCATAAAACATAAGTTTTGGAGCGTGTGCAAAACAGGTGTGAAAAAGTGTGTTTTCAGTCCAAATTGGCCCGATTTGGACATAAATCGGTGAAAAAGTCACAGAATGAGGTACAATTCTGGAATAAAAAATAGTAACTTTTGTTGGTCTATATGATATATTCTTGCTCTGGAAATTCCAGAGAAAAAGAACTTTGTTTGAAGACGCTGAAAAATTTTTAAGAGAAGAGAAAGTCCCACTTACTGTTACAATATCTCTATACATGTAATGTATTGAGATAAAAATATCAAATTTTCTTTTTATTACTTAAAAATATTCTACTATCCCTTATCTTTTATTCCTACAAGTATCAAATTGAATTCCTTGTCATTGATAATTAATTTACCTATAATTTATTTTTTTTATTGAAGAAATGAAATATAGGAAAGATCAAGACACTTTGTCATTCCTTGACAGTAGCTGTCGCATTTCATCATTTGATTTAAGACATTAATTAATCTCAGATGCCCTGCTATACTAATAGGGCATTAGCGCCATTGGTTTGCAAAAGCAATCGAGCTAAATGTGTGAAATGCAAAATATACTATGAATACCAAATTTTGTGATCAATTCGCTTAGTAATATTGCTAATTTTCCAGTGGAGAACTTACCATCAGTCCTCGTTTTCGATGGTTCTCCTCCTCGCAGAGAAGGGGAAGGTTTAAGTGGCGAGGGAACTTGTGCTTCTTGAAGAAATGAAATATGGGAAAGATCAAGACACTTTGTCATTCCTTGACAGCAGCTGGTGCATTTCATCATTTGATTTAAGACATTTATTGATCTCAGATACCCTGCTATACTAATAGTGCATTAATAGCACCATTGGTTTGCAAAAGAAATTGAGCTAAATGTGTGAGATGAAAAATATACTATGAATACCAAATTGTGCATATATTGACCATAGAATCCACAGAGCTCATCTCATGATACGATATGAAGTGCCAGCATTTTGTTGATTTATTGAGTGTGTGCATGTCCTCATTTGCATTACACAAACATTTAAAGCTACACACACATCAGTATATGCATTGGCTTGATCATCTATCAAGACTCAGATGCCCTGCTACCTTCCTTAATAATATTTCTAATTTTTCCTTGTCATTTCATTACTTTATTTTAAGACATTTTATAATCTCAGATGCCCTGTTATATTCAACATTAGTACAATTGGTTTGCAAAAGCAATTGAGTTGAATGTATGAAATCCAACATAAACTGTGGAGACTAAATTTTGTGATCCGTTTAAGTTTAAGTAAACAAGCAATTTTCAAAACATCACAGTTCTCTAATTCAATAAGCTGGATGCACATTTTCAGTTTTAGATTCATTGCAGCTTTACTTCTATCAAGTTTACAAGAAGTTCAGGTATTGACATCTATTGACCTCAAAAAATAGTCTTTGATCTTTACCAAGAACAAACACATGAAACCTTACTAAAGGGCACCCATCTACTTAGTCTATTAGTGATTCATCAATATCAGCTAGAACGATTGAAGAAACTTGTTTATTGTTTTCAGTTTTTAATCCTTGGGACCTCAAGTGACCATTAACCCCCAACCACAACTGCTCGAAGTAAAGTAGCCTACTCATTAAAGCAGCATTTTGCGTTGGGTCGCTTTTTTCCACTTTTTTAACATGTGCATCGATTTTTTTACATGTATCAATCATAAAACAGCAATCTAAGATACCATCCACGTTTCACCCTGCCAAGAGCGTTAATTAGCGAGTAATTAACGATTTATGTCGATAAATGAGAAGAGTGTCCTCGACAAATTTCACAGTTAAAATTAATCGCATACAATTCCGCCAAACCCACTAGTTTGAATTCAACCAATCAGAGATGCAGGTTTAGTTATGAGCCGTTACTAAAAATAGATTCAAGACTTCGCGTTGGTTGTACCAGGGAGTTGTTATGCAACTCCCTGGTACAACTGCCTTATAGACTGTACACAAATCAAGCGTGGTGTTATATTACGTATCTGTCAATGACGTTCGTAGTGTTTAAATATTCATATTATGGGCGAGGTTTATTGGGTTCCCAACGGAAAATATCTTGGAGAACAACAAAGTTGAAAGTTGCAAATATTTCGACTTTTATGCCACCATTTGAAGTAAAATATAAATAGATTAGCTAGTTATGTATGTCGTTATGGCAAAGTGGAATCAGTGAGGTTGAGAAAAATCATAGAAAAGGACGCAAAATGCTGCTTTAAGGCGCCTGCACCTACTACCCAAGTATGACATGTTAACCAATGCTACAGATGTTCAGTAAGGTTGTTTACAAGGTCTTGTTCATGACCTCTGACCTATAGCTAGGTCAATAACAAAATCTAGCAACTTACCACTTAAGTGTAATCTACATAACAAATTTAAAGTTCATGCACCATACACTTGGTGAGTGAGTCCCTGTTTACGAGACGGGTATTCTTACAAACAAGCTCTATTGGCAGAATTGAACCCCAATAAGTGATGACCACTGACAGCCTAAATCGTATTGAAGTCCCAGCTTCACATTTCCTTGTTCTATTGTGCACTGTTAAAATAAACACGGTTAAAATGAAACATTACTGTATCACTTACCCTGAGGTTGTTTGAATGCTTTCTGAATGTCCTCCTGTATTCCACATTGCTTCAATTCGTGCAAGGCATTAAGAAGCTGTGAGATGTCAGTTTCTTTTATAATACCTCTATCGACAAGTTTGTGGACAAAATCCAGTCCATCATCTTTAAATGCTGGCGGAATATCAAAGTATGTTGAAAGATTTCTGATAACAAGATTGGCCAGTCGATCAGATACATATACTTTAAAAAGCCCAAATCCTGAAGGAAAGCAAAGAGCACAAAAACAGTTAGTACTGATTATTCATAATTATATTTTAATCATATTCCACTCAGTACACCAGCAGCTACAAGTAAGTTGTAATAGTTGTCTGCAATTCATTACAAAGCTTCGACAGTGATTGAAACAAATTGAAACCAGAAAGCAAAATGGCTTTGTTATTCCTTGTCATATGATTTGCTCAAAATTCCACACAACTATATATCTCACAAGATGAAATGAGCAAGTGAGTTAAATGTGTCCAAGAATTAAGTAAGAACCAATAATTATTTCCAGCTCATATCTGCATCACTCACTTGTGGGCATCAAACAATTAACTGACTGGTAGAATTTACTAATTTGAGGAAGAAAAACAGCTCTGCCTGCAGCGATTCCTTTAATTATTGTTATTAATGAATGGGAGATACATGACATTCTTTATAGACTCTGAAATATTTTCACAACTTGCTGCAAAAGCCAAAATCACCTAGTATACGTTACAAAGAATAAGGCCAATTTTGAGACCATTAAAGATAACTTGTTGACCCCTTGGGGAAATGTTAGGCCATTTCAGACAACCAGTTAACCTCTTGAATTAACACTTTTAATCAGGGCCACTTGAATGTGTTTAAAGCACCCAACACAAGAGTATCAACTATTGGAAGCAGATTTCATTTCCTGGATGAATATATATGTATAGTTGAAGATCAATTGAGATCTATGTTATATTGTTCACAAAGAAAAGTATAGCATCGGGGGGGGGGGGGGGGGAACTGATAGATTAACTGCAGTTTTGATGTTACCATGCTGAAAAAGATAACAAACTTTAATATATGTTGACATCACCTATAGTAGATGTCATTTTTATTTATAACACCTCTCGCGACAATGGGTGTTGTCAAATTCTATTCTGCCATTTTCTGTAAATTACACAATGCCGGTCGTGTCCTGCAACAATGGCTCAAACCTAGATGTATTTTAAAGTTGCCGGTGGGATTACACCAGGGATCATTTGACCAGCAAGATATACTGTAAAAGGACCAAAAGATAAGAGGAACCAGGAAGTCAGTTGACTTTGTGATTCATTGGCAAACAATTTGCTAAACATTCCACATAACTATCTGTCAAATAAAGAGCAAGTGACTTAAATTTGTCCTAGAATTAAATGATAACCAGAAAAGATCAGAGATTTCCAGCTACTGATTGTAGCAACCCATGGTGGACATAAACCCAATTTATTCACTGGTAAGGACTTTACAGTGTAGAATTTTTATTCCAAAATATTTCAATATCAAGAAAGAACAGTCTTCCTATGTGAAATATAGACACATAGGTATATGAGCAAATAGACATTTCCTTTCACCAAATTTCAGCTAGCAAATCAGCTCTGCCATCAACCATCTATCCCTTTCATAATTGCTATTAGTGTATGAGAGTGACATGACATTGAAATACACTGTGAAATATTCTCACAACCTACTGCTTAAGTCATCTAGATCAAATCACAGAGAATATGGCTTTTTTGAGATTATTTGGGCCAACCTGTTGACCCCTGGAAGCCAAAGGGTGAACAAATGGGCAACTTGAGTGCTTAAATCAAACAGACTGAACGGAAAGTGTTAAACTTTGTTCACCAATAGAACATTATGGAATCGGAGATCTCACAGATTAATTGTAGTTTTATTTTGGAGTATCATATTCACAAGTTTTTCACATTTTTACACACCTTGACCTCATGCCACTTTTTCACCTCGACCAATCTCAACAGGGTCCTTGCACTCACCAAGCTGAATCTACATACTAAGGACAAAGTTCAAGAAAGATGTACTTCTATAGTTATCATGTTTAGAAGGTTTTCAGACTCTATACTTAACTGTTGACCACAAGTGTCAAATACACACACATGCCATCTCCATCACATTCCTTTCACCTCCGGCAAAGAATCAAAAAGCAGCATGCGTAAATGTGACGAAGAATATAATTTCAAGGACTCCTAACACCTGAGTACCGGACCCTAAATTACCATTTTCAAATGTACAAATAGCGTGCGAGGTGAATACCTAATACAGGGCCACACTGCCTATCAGAGTTCTAGAGACTGTTTACTGCAAACTTGTGCTGCAAGATTGTAAACCCTGAGTTACACATCATGAATTTGAGACAGGATGTTTTGTTTAAGTTTCACATTATTGCTCTGGACATAATTATTCATGAAAGAGGGTGTTTCCATGGGACAGCTGGAGAACGGATTCAGTCTGTTCTGTATGGCTCCAATACAAAAAGCAGAGAGTCAGTTCCCTTAGTGATTCTTTGAAACATACAAACACTTTGTATTCGAACATTAAACAGTAACACTATTACCGACTTTAAATGATCATCAAGGTTCTTGTAATAATGAGGACCCACCACAGTCAAGTAAATTCATCCAAGTTTCTTTTACTGACTAATGTGGAGCCACATGCAAATTATGAAGTTCATCAAGATTCACTTCTGGAATTTTGCATTTTTAATGTTTTCATACTTTGCCTTGGGCTGACCTCGCATGACCTTTAAAACCTATTAAAATAAGGTTAGAGTATTGACTGTTAACCTGAAATGACCTTGAATACCATCCAGTTTCCAGAAGGCTTTTGTACACATATCAGCCATAAGAAAGATGCACTTTGTTTTAACTTATACCTGTAGTTTTGTCAGGGTATTCAGACTTTGACCACTGTTGAACTCAAATGACCGTGTAGTTAATAAGATGAATTCACAAACCAAGTGTGAAGTTCATCTACAATGAATGATTTGAGATACAGTGTTAAGTAGCAAGCATCACATACCAGAGAATTATTTGGTATTCAAATTTGGTGTTCAAAGCAGTTTTGGAGGCTCTGCATGTAGTCCATTATAAATTATATACTATTATTTCTGTGTAAATATTGTTGTTAGCAATGGAATGAAAAGACAATTATGCAAGTAAATTACTAATTCACATTCATACCATATGGATTAACGTCCCTTCCAGCCATGTCAAGTTCTGCCAAAAGAAAAAAAATAATTACATCATATAAGATATAAGAATCTTTATTGGCCATAAAAGGAATTGGAGTTCACTCCATCTCAGTATAATATACATAAAACAGTCAAAAATACATCAAAACATATGAATTATAATATATACATTTCTTAAGACAATAAAAATCCATGTACTGGCAAAAAAAAACCTATTTCCTACAAAACTCGTTGGCAAGACTAAGAATGGCCCTTGGCAAGAACGAACGTCTGTATCTTTCTGTCCGGCATCTGATGACAATTGGCCTGCCAGTTCAACTGCTATACTCAACCTGATTTCCTAGAGGATGTTCCGACGACGTAACTGACATAATATTTCTTTTAGTTACCCTGACAAGCAGCTCATCTACTGATCTGAGATCATCAGACCGGCAAACTCGCCTCGCTTTTCTAACAAGTGTAGGGTCATTCCATGCCAAATCAACAAGCAAAATTTGATTTCGACACCCACCGTCTCAGATTTTCACCAAATTCGGTGTGGAGTTTCATAATATAAAGATAAGAATCCACGCCAAATTTTAGCTGAAAATATCAATCGGTTCGTGAGATATCGGCTTTCAAAAATTGGTGAAATTGACCCCCAAAATCCAAAATGGCGGCCATTTTGAATTGACCTAAATTAAAACCCCCGGACTTTTTCTTCAATAACTTCTCTTCTGAGTAAGCTACAGACATGAAACTTGGGATTATAGTAATTTAAAGCATGGAGATCCTCAATATGGACATTAATTTAATGTAGGAGGGTAATAAAGGTAAGTTATGGGGATTTTGAATTTTAATGAATGAAAATTAATTGCGAAAAATTTATTTTCACACCTTCTCATACATATGAAAAATTTTCAATGTGGGACAGCATCTATGAATCTGAAATTTGGCACATTGATAAAGCATATCACAAAGAACTGTCATGCAAAAAATTGTGATGGTACTCTCTCTCTAAATGGAAATATTTATTTCTGAAGCTGGAGCAAAATGTCGCAAATTTTCACAAATTTTGGCTGAAATTGCTGATATTCGTTATGTACATTCCGCCTTCGGCATAGGTAACAAGATTTTATGTCTGAATTTGCAGATATTGTGGAAGACATGTGACCACTCTTCTAGTTTAGCTAATTTTGAGGAAAATTTACGGTCCCAATTTTTTGTAACAAGTAATTAAAATGGCAGAAAATGAGATAGGGGCCTAATATGGCCCTACTTTGAGGGTACTTTATATTCACAAACAAAGGCATGTTTGAGATTTAATTTGCATAGGATCCTTGTTCAGTGCCAGTTGTACAGGAAAAGTGCCAAAAGAAGGTCAAGCGGGTCGTACGTTTTACGAACAGCGCCCTCAAACTTAAGAAATCTCACTTCTGGCCCTAATTGGGGGTCCAATTTGGGCCTGTGGGTTAATTTCAATATTTCTTTAAACACCATATTCCAGGAGTGTATTAACCATATTTTTAAATACTGAAGTCAAAAGTTTGTGTTTTATTTTTATCTATTCAAATTTACGACTCGAAAATTGCGAAAATCATGCATTTCATATGTATGAAAATGCTTGCACAAGCTGATTTGAGCAGTTCAAATAACAACAACTTCTAAGCTTTAGCATACAGGTGCTTAGCAAATAAGAGGGTGGTACACTAGCATAAGGACTCACAATAAAGTGCACTTTCTGGGTCATATGCCCAAAGATGCATGAGAACAGCGCCCTCAAAAATCACAATTTACCAATATTTTGGGCTATTTTGTACCTATATGCCACTTTCAGCTGCTCATCTGATCATTAAAAAACTGTCAAAAAGATGTTTTAACTTATTTTTTGCATCATAACTATACATGTCTTACTAGTTTTGTATTGAAAACCAAGAAAAACCCTTTTAATTATGACCAACTCTGACCTTGAAATGCCCAAAATAGCCCAAAATATTGGTAAATTGTGATTTTTGAGGGCGCTGTTCTCATGCATCGTTGGGCATATGACCCAGAGAGTGCTCTTTATTGGGAGTCCCTATGCTAGTGTACCACCCTCTTATTTGTTAAGCACCTGTATGCTAAAACTAAGAAGTTGTTGTCCTTTGAACTACTCAAATCAGCTTGTGCAAGCATTTTCATACATATGAAATGCATGATTTTCGCAATTTTCGAGTCGTAAATTTGAATAGATAAAAATAAAACACAAACTTTTGACTTCAGTATTTAAAAATATGATTAATACACTCCTGGAATATGGTGTTTAAAGAAATATTGAAATTAACCCACAGGCCCAAATTGGACCCCCAATTAGGGCCAGAAGTGAGATTTCTTAAGTTTGAGGGCACTGTTCGTAAAACGTACGACCCGCTTGACCTTCTTTTGGCACTTTTCCTGTACAACTGGCACTGAACAAGGATCCTATGCAAATTAAATCTCAAACATGCCTTTGTTTGTGAATATAAAGTACCCTCAAAGTAGGGCCATATTAGGCCCCTATCTCATTTTCTGCCATTTTAATTACTTGTTACAAAAAATTGGGACCGTAAATTTTCCTCAAAATTAGCTAAACTAGAAGAGTGGTCACATGTCTTCCACAATATCTGCAAATTCAGACATAAAATCTTGTTACCTATGCCGAAGGCGGAATGTACATAACGAATATCAGCAATTTCAGCCAAAATTTGTGAAAATTTGCGACATTTTGCTCCAGCTTCAGAAATAAATATTTCCATTTAGAGAGAGAGTACCATCACAATTTTTTGCATGACAGTTCTTTGTGATATGCTTTATCAATGTGCCAAATTTCAGATTCATAGATGCTGTCCCACATTGAAAATTTTTCATATGTATGAGAAGGTGTGAAAATAAATTTTTCGCAATTAATTTTCATTCATTAAAATTCAAAATCCCCATAACTTACCTTTATTACCCTCCTACATTAAATTAATGTCCATATTGAGGATCTCCATGCTTTAAATTACTATAATCCCAAGTTTCATGTCTGTAGCTTACTCAGAAGAGAAGTTATTGAAGAAAAAGTCCGGGGGTTTTAATTTAGGTCAATTCAAAATGGCCGCCATTTTGGATTTTGGGGGTCAATTTCACCAATTTTTGAAAGCCGATATCTCACGAACCGATTGATATTGTCAGCTAAAATTTGGCGTGGATTCTTATCTTTATATTATGAAACTCCACACCGAATTTGGTGAAAATCTGAGACGGTGGGTGTCGGGCCCTTGTTGAGTTGGCATGGAATGACCCTGTATTCATCTTAGCCATGTCTCTAGCAGTCGTATTGCCACCCCATGCAGCCAAGCAGAATGTAATAATGGTCTCGATGGCCACATTGTAGAACAAAGAAATGAGAGAGGCGTCTAGTCTGAATAAATTGAGCTTCCGTAGAAAGAACATACGTTGATTAGTTTTGGCCAGAACAGTATTTACATGTTCACCCCACTCCAATTTATCAGTAATGGAAACTCCCAGATACGTATAAGAATGGACTTGTTCCACTGGCTCGTTCCTAATTTCAATTCTCTCTAGTTGGTGCCCCCTACGCCGGAAATCAACAACAAGCTCCTTTGTTTTAGACACCTTCAGTTGTAATCTGTTTTCGTCACACCAATTCGTAAAGGTGGATATTTCATGCCTATACCCGGTTTCGTCACCATTCTTCTCAATAAGACCTAAAATGCATGTGTCGTCAGCAAATTTAACAATATGCGTGTTGGGTTGTGTGCTGCGACAGTCAGAAGTATAGAGGGTGAAAAGAACGGGTGATAAAACACAACCTTGTGGGGCACCAGTATTCATCACATTATCGCTAGAAACTCTGCCATTCACAAATACTCTCTGTGTCCTATTTGTCAGGAAGTCCAACACCTACTTTGTCAGATAATAGTTGATTCCATAGCCACACATTTTGTCAATGTACACATTATCAAAGCATATATTGCCAGTTTGTTACCTTGTACAAAGTACTAGATTAAAAAAGTTTGGAACCAGTCACAACAGACTACATATCACAATAAGAATGTTGAAATTGGTTGACAAGTTGAAACTACTGCACAACCCTGTAAGAGAAAGCAAATATTCCCTTTTTAAAGTTGGTAGATCTAATTCTGGCTAAACTGTACATCAATGTAATCACAAGAAATATCATCATGTCAATTGAATGAAAACCTACCTGCAACAGATCATTTTAATTAATCCGCAGAGCGAGATTACTTCTTGCCCATGTCTTAAATATTTCTATTAATTCAAAGTACAATAATATGGAATGACACAATAATTACCACATACAACGACCATCTAATACTTAGTGACAATAAAGGTAAATGATAATGTACTGTAACAGATGTTGATGTAATTACATGTTACATACAATAATACAAAACAAACATGATCAGGTAGTAAAACTGCATCACTAATGACAACAATCCAAAACCAATTGTCTAAGTGGTTGACCTTGCTCTATTTTATTTCATTTGCCTACAAGATTTTTGAAGTGTTGGCCATTACTATCTTCAAGTGATCAGTAATGCTCTTGCACTAAAACATTCATTTGACTTCTGGGTTCTTGTACTCAACCAAAGGTAACTTTAAGGTTACCAGGAGTTGTGCTCGCGTCACGCAACGCCTTCAAATTATTTGTATCTGCTCAGAAAAACTTGCGTCCCTACAGTCCTCAATGAAAACATGCACTTAAATATAGCTCTACGGGACTGCACCATACTTACTGTAGTTATAATGACCCCTGACAAAACATTGGCTTGTGCGCAATGGAAGTCTATAGTGATATAGGTAGGTCTTTCATGTGAACAAACAAAATCATATGATGAAAGCTGTAACCTAACTCATAAAATAACGTCCTAACGTTTTCTACTGGCAACTGTTAAAATACGTCGCCCCACCGGAATCCTGGCTGCCGGTATTTTACAGTTAAATTACAACTTTATTTTTTACAGTATAGCTAAGACCAGGTCCAGAATGCCACTGTGTCAGTGTCGTGGTTTTCTCTTTTATAATAACTGTATGACAAATGTCTGGGGTCACTACTTTTCTCTCTATGGCATGAGTTACTCAATTTATCAGCATTATTTCTGGTAAAGGCTTACATGTATCATTTGTCCAACATTTGCAAAAAGGTAATTAGGCCTAGCCTAGACCTAACATGTTAAACTCATTCCGAAACAAGGCCAAGCAAGATCTTGTACTTTTGCCTAAGTCTCCATTACTGCCATAGAATAATGAGTGGTAAGCTAGGCCTAACTTCGAATGCTATTTTTTCATTACCTTGCGAGGCTTGCGCAGGCGTTAAGACACAGCTGGTTACAGTGTAGGGTATAGGATAGGGCTATTCCTATGCGAATGTTAATCGGGTGTATCTAGGCCTACAGTCTGCCATGCGTTTATCGTAGAATGACTCGAATCAAGTGATGCACGTTTCCAGGGATAGGGTTATAACCCCGTGACAGTTGGACATGAAAATAAATTAATAGCTTACCAAGGACGTGCCAGCCCGATTTTTAATCCAGACAAACAGAAACACACGAGGAACTGAAAGCAGGATTTTGCGTCCTTTTCTATGATTTTTCTCAACCTCACTGACTCCACTATGCCATAACGACATACATAACTAGCTTATCTATTTAAATCTTACTTCATATGGTGGCATAAAAGTCGAAAAATTTGCAACTTTCAACTTTGTTTTTCTCCAAGATATTTACCGTTAGAACCCAATAAACCTCGCCCATAATATGAATATTTAAACGCTACGAACGTCATTGACCAATACGTAACCCAACACCAAGCTTGATTTGTGTACAGTCTATCGTCTATCAGTCGGAAAGCTGACCTCGCGACCCTCAATATTTTCAAAGATTTGTTACGTCACGATTTTTTAAATATTTAAATTTTACCCGCGAAATGCTGTACACAGAGAGCAGAGTGCGAGTGTAAAATTCTCGAAGTTTCTTAACTGTTCTTCGCTAAATAAATGTTAAATATGACGGGGAATGACTTACCTTTCCATATATGAAAGTTAGAGAAGGTTTTATCGAAAACAGAAGGGTGAGACTTACCGTAAATTTAAACCTACGTCAAGGGCCCTTCACCACGCACTGATAAAATTTGGTCGTGTAAACTGTTTACTCCGTGAACATAAATAAAAATACCAACAAACGTTTCCTTATGTAATTGTTATCCATTAGAGCACTGTTTCCGAGATCAAAATTATCTGGGACGGCCAGTCACAGATCTTTTGTCAACGACGGTACTACATCGTTCGCATCGCGGCCATCTTGTCACTTACTCTCAGGGAGCACAGCTCAAAGATCACCCTCAGTACCCTTTGACCATAGCCAATGCGTGTTTCTGTAGCTTGGCATGGATTCGCTGAAATGGGACCCATTGCTGTTGTATAAATCTATCGCCTCAAGGCAGTCGTATTTTAGCTGTCTTTTCAACGAAGTTTATTTCACTTATAGACTTTTTCTTTGAATACTTGGGGTTGAGTCACGTATGCAATAGCCTCCTTGAAGGTGATCTTGCTGAATTCCATTTGAAACAGAGGTTACTGCAAATACAATAACTTTGTATGTATGTATGTATGTATATGTGATCTTCCCGCAAGCAGGAACTCGCGAAAGAAGCCATGGAGGCTTATAGACTCGCAAGCTGACCGAAGCCAATCTCTCGGCACACATTCATTTAACGTCCATGTCAGGAAGTTGTTATTGAACAACACCCTTGCCAGACGACACACATTGCTGTCGGCGGGGAATCGAACCGGGCCCGGATCTCATGACTGGGAGACGCCGGCGTTAACCACTAGGCTATACACTCCAACTTTCACGAATCATCCCTGCATTTTACTCCCAAATAGCAGAGTACTTCCCATCCTCATCAGCTTGAAAAAGAGAAACTTTTAAGGCACTTGTTTGGCTCACAGACATATACATATATGTGTGAAAGTGGACATAAGTGGGGTGGGGGTTGGGGTGGGAATTGGGATGGGGGGGGGTAGCAGGAACTTGAGTTTCTTATAGTGTGGCATTTTAGGTAGGAGCAAAACCTTACATGTTATTTTTGAACAGATATGTAGGGCCAAAAATACTTTACATTTAAACCTATTTTATTCTTTGAAGTTCTTTATACTTAAGAATAAACACAATTGTGAGAAAAGCAATGTTTGGAATAACACAATTTAGGATTCTATGATGAATATCTTTAAAATAAAAACACAGACTAAAAAATGAAAAAGAGAACCTGTGTATTAGCATTTCATTTGTCAGTGTAATCTTCTCAGAGAGAAAAAAAAAAAAAAACATGTTAAAATGTATATTTAAATGACTTTAATATGGAAAAACTTTGTTGGCAGACTGATGGATGGATAAACACACAGACATGTAGACATACTAGCATGACCTTATAATACAGCAAAATATGGTAATGAAGGCTGGATGGCAAGAATATATTACTATGAAAGCATATTTTTAAATGACTTTAATATGGATAAACTTTGTTGGCAGACTGATGGATGGATAAACACACAGACATGTAGACATACTAGCATGACCTTATAATACAGCAAAGCATGGTAATGAAGGCTGGATGGCAAGAATATATTACTATGAAAGCATATTTTTAAATGACATTAATATGGATAAACTTTGTTGGCAGACTGATGGATGGATAAACACACAGACATCTAGACATACTATATGGTAGTTGTACCAGAGAGTTCCATTACATCTCCCTGGTTGTACCAACGCAAAGTCTCGAATCTATTTTTAGCAACGGCTCATAACTAAACCTGCATCTCTGATTGGTTGAATTCAAACTAGTGGGTTTGGCCACCCGATTCTCCTTGTCGTCACGATAACTAACGTGGTTCTTGTTAATGGTGATCCACGATAGTTATCGTGCTGTGTTATAACTTCATCACACATGTTATGAATTTCACGATAACTATCGTGGACCCTTACAAGCCATTCAAGGAGACTTTTGATAGTCGGATATTACAGAAAGCGACTGAGATGCTAATTCTAAAGAAATTGGCAATTTCTATCATGATTGTTGTTGCTAACATAAAGCTATACACTGTGTAGTAAGCCTGTTATAACCAACATCAAACAAGTTTAATGCCTGGTTATACGCAGAATCGAATTAGATAATAAGTCAACCACGACTCTGCCAACCCTTCCGACTTGGGTAATATTCATGTAGTAAGTCCATTTATGTCATAGAGAAATTGATAGGCGTGTGTTAGAGATAACTGATCAGTTCTACTACTACTAGGCTACAGTACTTACTAGCCTAACGTTAGGCCTTACTATACGTAGGCCTAGGCCTAACTACTCGTAGTCGTACAGTAGGCTATGCCTAATTGAAATTCGGCTACTTAGGGCCTAGTAGTACTACTACTTATATTGGTACTAATGTTATTGTTCAGAGAGTCGGTGTAACTTGTTTTGTTAGGTTATATGCCTAGTTTTTAGTGGGGCTTCTATCACTGACCATATCACAGTTCACACAGTGCCACTCTTTTCGGGCATAGGCTAGGCCTACCTTAATTTGGTCCCTTTGGTGATGACTAACTTAAGTAAAGTGGGAATCCTAAAAGTACAAGGCTACATTGAATTTGAAGATGCCAGAAGTGCACATACAGAAGTGTACATACAGATAGGTTTACAAGACACAACTGCAAGTACAGTTCGCTCAAGCATGTATTCTTTATTCAAATGAGAACCAAGAAGAAAATAAATAAAACATAGCCTGTCATGCTTATTTTACAGAAAACCCACAAGAAATTAATAAAGAAATGTAAATTTTATGTCAAGTATTGGTGTGTGCTCCACACTTGCTCTTTGTTATTCCTAGGTGCCTTTGTACTTAGGTGATGTTTTTGGACATGTCATAATTGGGAAACATGACATGTCTAGTCCTAGGTAATTAGTAATTATGAATGTAGGTCAAGGGTTTGTCATCGTTCCTCTGATGTTAATTTACTTTATATTTAATACATAGTTCTCACAATGCTTTGTCTAAGCAAATTCTGTACTGTTCATTACACAAAGAGCATGTTATCCAGGTTGGACATTCTTGTGTACAAGACTTTGTCATGAGGTTGAACCCAAAGCATGGTTTTGGAGTGTGGGTTCGAATCCCACCAAAGTCCCCAGATGAATGTCCTTTCTAGTGTATCATGTAGCATTTTTGTAATGGAACATGCATTCTGGAATAATTGATGAAGACTTTACAGATATTAGTGAATTACAATATCTCCTCCTAACTACACAGAGTTTAACTTTATACAACATTAGATGATACTGGTCAATATTTGGACAACCAATGTACCAGTGAGGAATAAGAAGACCCACTATGAGATACACAACTGCTTTCTCATCCAACTTTACCGAAGAGTTTTTTAAATCTACAACAGGTGCTGAAAAAATATGATTGAAAAGATGAAGGGTCTCGGGTAAGATAAGCTCTTTAAGCTAACCGAGATTCACCCGCTTACCATGGGTCAATAAATGAGTGTAACTCAGAAATTATCCAATTGTACAGTAGTTTTAATGATTGTTTAAATTGTATAAAATTTTCAATTCACTGCACTCTACAATACAGTACAGTACAGTATGTCCAGTCCCATTTTTCAACGCATTGTAAACCTTCTTGTGTGCCAGACCATACAGTAGGTAGTAGGAATGATGCAATGTGTACTTGGTGTACACTATGGACATTAAATTGAACCAGAAGGCTTGGTGAGTCCTTGCCTGAAAGATGTCAGTCAGCCTGAATGAGTTTTATTTATTTTCTGTAGACAGTTGGTAGAGAGTGTTGTACATTCTTTTCTGCAATTACCGATTTTCAAAGGTGAAACCACTTGATGCAGATGAAGACAGCACTACTTAGATCAAACGTAAGGATGATCTTTTCTCAGTTATTTTAAAACAGTATGACACCAACATTTGCTATTGTTACCATACTGTAGAGAATGATCTTATTGGATGACGTCTTTTTCAGATTGAAGGAAATACCATGGAATAATATGAATTGGTTTTAGAAGTTAAATTGCTGTAAGGTAGGTGGTCATTTGACATGTGTTGTCAACTCCACAAGTTTAGAATGTTGTAAAGATGCATTTTGTCTTAAAATAATGACATCTGACCCCAGCAAAAAATGAAAGCATCCATAAACTCACTTTTGTTTCCTATCCACTTCAGTTGCAATCTTGAGTTATCATGTTTACAGGGTAAAAACCTGTCTGTATTCTGTGCATGTTTTTGTCCCTTCTGTTACTGTTACTTGTCATTAGCCTTTGAAGAAGATCTTGCTAGGATCGAAACGTCAGGCCAACTTAGTTTTACACATGTTTACAGGGTTTAAGGATTTGCCATTTGAGGGAGCTCAAATGACCAATGACCTCTTCCCCAAATTGTACATGCTTGTTACTGATTGTGAGAATCAGCTAGCTACTCGCTATATATGGCATTCATTCTGGAATTCCACTTTATGGCCTCAGCTGACCTTAAATGCCCTTTGACCACAGCTAAAACAAAAATAACATCTAAAAAACATTGATTATACTCAAATCTGTAGAAAGTGAGTGGTCACTGTGAAAATCTAAACATCTCATAGTTAAGTATAAACCAATGTTTATTTCGTGAATAAGCCTGTCTACAAGATTCTTAGTTTTTGGCATTTGATCACCTTGTATGACATTTGGCTGAGACGTCATGTTTGAAGTCCATCCAAGTTTACAATATTGAGTTATTTTGTTTAAAAACCTGAATACATACCTACCTTCACACATCTATACACCCATACACACATATACATACTGTACACAAACACCCATGCCATTATGACCGCAAAGTATTTACTGTATAAGACATTCATGAGTTAGTCAATTAAGTTTACTTTCCAAAAGTGGGTTCTGGTTTAGTAATGGAAGGTAAAGTGCAAGTAATTGTAAGATCTTATTATTGCATTTTGATGAGTGGTTGATCACTAGTTTCAGTACAACAACAAACTAGTCTTCCATTTTGAATGTGAACAACCACAATACAGTAGCTTCTGTATTAATGCTCATTGACCACTTTTACTTGAAAGTGAAATAGTGTGTTGTCATTGATCCATGCGACAAAAATACTGTATGTTTTTTTATTTTTTTATACCTGTATGTTGCTATAAGGGTAGAGTTGCTAGCTTGCCCAGTGATGCATAGGTTTTGAAATAGAAATTGGACTCAAATTAATAGAAAAACAAAATATTTTCATGTGATTGTGCATCGAAGGAACCACTTGCGTATGCCATACAATAACTTCACTTTTGGTGCACATGATAGCTTCAATTGATAGAATCCTCATTTCAAACGAAACAGAAATTTTCCCACTATCCTGGGATATATACATGTACAGTAACATATTACTGGAATGGTCTACATTTTTTGTGCATGTTTGTGAATCTGCATATTGCTTTGTTGATCTTGTTTAACCAAATAGTGTGTTGAGGGATAAATAATCTGTTCGCATGTGCTTTACCTGTACATTGCTATTTGTTCGATATTTGTGGACTTTAACACAGTTGTATAAAGACAAAGCATTTACAGTAACTGAAAACATTGTGCACACCAATTTTCATTGTTAAACTACAAACTGCATCTTTTCTTTTGAAAGTACGTAATTATTGTAGTAAATCTCTACTGCAGTGATTCCTATGCATGGTTGTTGGTAAATGAGATGGTAACAAATACAGGTATAGTGAGTATTAATCAAAATTCCAAAGAAGACTTTTTTACACATGTATGTGTTTTGGGTAAAAATACAAGTGTTAGCTGATTGCATGTTCCTTGTCATTCTCTCTCCACTTTCGAAATTGAAGACCCCCTACCCCCCCCCTTCCCTTAATGAAGGAAACTTCACATTCACCTAAGTTCTTCATGTTTTTCATCTTCAAAAGTTTTCCTGCAAATATGCCTCCGAAGAAGACTTTTTTACTAGAAGAAGCATAAACAAATACCTATCTGTGACAAGGATACCAGTCAATTTCTCCGTAGTCAATAAGCCACATGTTTCAACTGAAATGTCTGTGTGACGGAGCAGTACCATCAAGCAGTCAAACTCCTTCTATGGATCATCTGGCTGATGAGGTCAGCATAGAGAAACTTCCAGCACCAAGAAGGAGGAAGAGGTCATTGCATGGCAAAATATTAATAGACAAAATGTACAAACAGCATACATTGAATCCTCTGTACCCTCTTGCAGCGGTTGCCACTTTTGTTCCCAACCCTCCCCTTGAAGTATTGGTCATCTGCTTCGACTGCGACACTCGACCAGTGAAGTGCCCTGTATGAGCAGTGGAAAAGCTAGCACTGAATACAAAGTATCACAACTTGGTGCAGTATAAGGTATGCTACTCTATTTTCCTTACTTCACAATCTGTACTATATGTATATGGTTTGCATGGGTTATACATGCGTTTAATAGGAGCTGTGGGTAAGGAGCTATGATAGGATTGGTGGGGTATGAATGTGTCATGATATCAAGTTATTATATGTATTTTTGTACTAGCTGCAATATTGCTAGGATATCAATTCATGCTGTAAATATCATTATATTAAGTGATGCCCTTATTGCATGTGTGTCAATCAAGCACAGGTTCACAGGTTAATGAAGATGGTGAATATCCGTCTTATGTTGATGCAGTATGTTTAGTCGTCACCATCAGTAGATGTATACTATGTGCTGATGAATATCAGTTTTGATGTTTATTCCCTGTCAACAGCAAAGGAAGCATATATGTGATGGTAATGCTATATGTTTTTGTCTATGTGATGCATTGGCTTGTACACATGATAGATCAAGAAGTACTTTGTTTATGAACTTCACATGTAAATTGACAGTTTGAGTATTAAAAAAACATCTTGTTTTCTATGGAGGTCTAAGGCCAGCAAAGGACTGTAAAGTAAAGGCAAAATAGTTGACAGAGGTCAAGATCTGAAAACATAAAAGCAAGTTTGGACTAATATTTATTGCGCATGACAAATCTTCTTTTAGGAGGGGTTTATTTCTAACATGAAGTCCTTAAAGTAGTTTATGGCTCACAAAACTGATCACCAATCTGTTTACATATGATTTTAATTTGATTATATAAAGATAGTGTTTGTTCTACTTTTTAACTTTTAGAAGGAGCTGAAGGCTACCCACCATGAAGACAATGGTAACTTTTTCATGAGGTCAATGGATGTACAGTATTTGACCATAGTTGTACTGTAAATTGTAAAACACGTTTCTTTTTTCATATGATTGCGTTGCAAATTAATGTTGTGCAGGTGTGAACTTTGGATGTCACATGAAATCTTCTGCAATGTACTGTTGATGTAACCATTTACCAACTCACCATATCACCTTCAATCAGTATGAAAATGGTTCCTGAGAAAAGCTAAATTTGTAAATGATTTAATATCATTTACAAACTGTATTTATTACTGACTAACTGTTCTTTTTTTCCTATTTAGATGGACAAGCTATTGCACAGCAGTTAGGAAAACAAATTAAAAAATCTTCCCGATCAATAACAGGCTCTCATCAAACCCTACAATCAAATTTTCAGTAATATAATTTGTATCATGTTTTGGATGATGCACATTCAACGGATTATTATTGTATATGTTTGACAGTTGACTGACTGATCAGTTGTTTTCTGAGTCATTGCACCTTTAAATGTACATATATCTATTTGCTCTGGTTGTTACAGGGTAGACAGTCAAAAACAGTATTATTTGGTTCCTAACAACAGCAGACAAAGTAGGACTTACATCACTAACCATTACAGTTTAAAACTAGATGGAAACATGTATCATACATATACCATCCACATATAGAGCAAACATAGATTGTAATCCTGCTGGTGTTTGCAAGCCTCTTTGCATTCTAAAAAATGAAATTATATTTATATCCATTTAGTCATTTATTTGTAGAAAAATGTGCACAATTACAGTGACTGCATCACTGACTGCATATAGTATTTGTACAATGAATGAATGCATTGTTAGTATTTACTTATTGTTCAACAAGGGAACACACTTACTTCATAATTTCCAGGACAAGAAAAACTTGAAGAGGAGGGCAGTTTGTGCCCTCAACATGCTAGAGAGAGCAAAAAAAGAGGAACAAATCACCACAAAGGACGTGAAGTACACCATTCAGATTGGTGATGTTCAGGCCTCATTACTTCATAACCTCATATCAAACTTAGAGCTTCACAGCTACCGAATAAAGAAGGCCTGTTAGTTCTTTACAAAGGAAAGAAGTCTTCTATTGATTCTTTATCACCTATATTAAAAAGTCAATTTGATATAGCAAGTAGAGGAAATATTGATATTCCTGTGATATTCCTGTGAGTCACTTAATCTTAATGATGGTGGTGATGGTGTTGGAGGTGGTGGTGGTGGTTTTGGTGGTGGTGGTGATGGTGGTGGAGGTGGTGATGATGGTGGAGGTGGTGATGATGGTGGAGGTGGTGATGGTGATGATGGTGGAGGTGGTGATGGTGGAGGTGGTGATGGTGGCGGTGGTGATGGTGGTAATGGTGGCGGTGGTGGTGATCTATTAATCTTCATGTTGAGAAATTGTACACATAACAGAGACGTCAAAACATTTCATTTATTTACCACTGCTTTAAAATGCTTTTTTGTCTTGTGTATTATTTCATTTACTATTTTGTGTTCAATGCAAGGTCCATCAGTAACATTTTACTACCAAATGGTTTCCTAATAAAGAAGCCACTGACAATAAAAATGCCATCAGATAGGATCTTCATTAATCCATCTTATAACAAGAGCCCAAGGGCACTGTGGTTCCTTGCTTGGGGTATATGACAATACACATATTATCAAGCAAGATTGGGCTGAAATAGTCCAAGTAATTGTGGTCCTACATGTTCCCATAAAGTAACCAACACTATATATAGCCAACACTTTTGTGATCACAAAATGTGATCGGATTTTTTATCAAAAGGCACTTTTGAGATCTAAATATGGCGTCGAAAATGTAAGAAATATAAGAGACCTACAAGCGTGTCAACAGATATGATAATATTGGTGACCTCAGATGACATGACCTTTAAGTTTCAAAATGTTCCACCACCCCATTCACAACTTGTCCCAAAATATCAAGCATGTCACACCTTGGCATTGAGATTTAATTGCATTATATGTCAAAAAATTAACTTTGAACTTGTATGTAACTTCACACACAAAGGTCACCCGGAGGTCAACCAATTGACATTTTTGATCGGTGAGACCTAAATAGAGCATGACTGTAAAAATTCAAACATTTTTTCTTTGCCCATTTTCTCCCCCATAATACTACTTTTTTAACATTAGCTGACTTTGGTGACCTTGGATCACATGACCGTTAAGTTTGAAAATATTCCCCTACAGGCCAGGAAAAAAGAGGTAACACGGGAACCTGGTTCCCGGGAAATTTTAGTCACTCGCGGGAAATTTTGGAGCAGAGATAAAAATATAAATATTCGTCACTCGCGGGAAATTTTGGAGCGGAGATAAAAAAAAAAATTAAAAAAAAACAAGACAGCAAAAACAGAGAACTATAAAAAAAATCGCCCTCGTTATATCAGGTGTCTGTGTAAAATTAATAGTGACATGCGCTTGCTTTAGCAGCGCGATAAGTTCTCACAATCCCGCATCAAATTTTAAGTAGTGCAGGTCGAGCACAATCACCGGGAACTTCCCGCAAAGTCACTGGCAAATTACGGCTTCCGCGAAGCAATTTCAGTAACAGCGACAATAACTTAACATCCACACAAATCTCCGACCACATGGTAGCCTTACTTCACACTAAGTCAATGTGGAAATCTAACCTAGCCATCTGTTTATTCGCTCTAGTTGTGTCGCAAATACAAAAAATTTTAATATATAATAATATACATGGAAACTGCAATCTTCGACCACATGTTAGCCTAACAACCACACTAAGTCAATGGGAAATGTAGCCCAACGATCGTTTCGCCAAAAAAAAAAAACAACAATACTTTGCGTAGCTTTTTTACATACTTTCCAGGCTGCTATCGTCGCGCATGGTACCCGAACACCACACGTAGTCAACGGGAAAATCTAGCCTTAGCATCTCTTTATTCGCTGAAATTGTGACGCAGTTAGCTAAAACTAAAATATCCATGAAATACTGCAACAACAAGCATGTTAGCCTAACAACCACACTAAGTCAATGGGAAATGTAGCCTAACCATTGGTTTGCCAAAAAAAAAAAAAAAAAATGCGTAGCTTAGTTTACAACTTTCAATTTGCTGGAAATCGGCATTTGTTTGGAAGGTATGTGCTATATCTTAAATAGGGAAAATTGTATTTTATATTGGAGTAGTTTCTAGTTGTTATTATTTCTTTACATCAATCTGGTAACATTCTAGAGTAATTTTAAACAAGTTACGATGGTACAATTTGCTTTTCAGTTTGATCGGCCTGAGCCAAGGGCGGCGGAAGCACTTTTAATCTGGGGGGGCACCGACATCAAAGGGCACTTTGCAGAAATTCGATTGGACTGATGCAGCCTTATATTTAGTTTCCTTTATAACTCTTATTGTCTTATCTTATTTGCGTATACACATCACTCCATCAACGCCCCCCACCCCCCCCCCCCCCTCAAGGAAAATATGCATACTAGCACTGCAATATCCAATGTGCAAATTGGGAAACAAGGAACAAGTTTTCTTTTGAGACAAAATGAGGTGAAATCATGCTAGTTGCTAATGTAGGAATCCTCCGAGTTACAGTTTATTTCTTGTTAATATCTTAACCATTTTTTTCCATTCGAAATAGCTTGAGTTTGACCCACAGAAATTCATTAAAAGTCATGGGCGTAGCCAAGATTTGCAAAGTTGTATGCACGACTATCTGAGCGGAGCGCCACCATCGGTTGGCGCGGAGCGTAGAAGAAAATTTTTGGTTTTACAAACCCCTCAGATGGCCGGAAACGGCCCTTCCCGAGTGTTCATTCTGGTTCCCTGGCCTCTTGCTAACTTGAGACACCCCAATTTTTATGTAGAAAAAGGGCACATTTTTAACCTGAGGAAAAGTGGGGGGGCACGAGCCCCCTGTGCCCCCCCGGTTCCGCCGCCCTTGGCCTGAGCATACATTTTCTAATTGAACTCGAATGGAGTTAAATAGGTAACGAATAGGTATGTTTAACTTCAAGTTTGTAACATTTCTATTTCTTCATAAACGGTATAATACTGAAAATAAGTACAAAATAAAGTCGGAATGTAGCCAATATGTTAATAAAATTTACACTTTGGTAAAGATTGAAGATGGATGGTTTGTCTGAGATACTTTTTGAGATGGATATTTTGAGTAACTATTCTTAGCCCATTTCAAGCCGCAACAGGTGACATACACGTCGAGGTAGTTAGGCCATTCGCTGAGCACAGTGCTGACTAGGTAGGATGTCATATTTTCGTATTTTGGAAATTTGTAAAAAAAAAAAAATCCCGAGAAACTCCAGAGGTAGTTTGATACAAACAAAAGGATACCTAAGAGCCTTTGTATTACAACGAAAGCAAAAGGAAACAGGAAAATCACAACAATAATTTTTTCTATCACAAATTTTATTGCTGGTTTCGTATAAACGGGATATTTTCTCTTTTTGAAATAATCGGAATCGGTACGATTATGAAAAAAATAATCGGTATTTTCTGTTATGCATAATCGTTTGATCCCTAGAACGGATTACTAGTTTAATCCATGTGCGAACGTGATAATCTAATATCGTACGTCGAGTATGAATGAAGGATGGTGTCGGTTGTTTTTTTCCAAGGTTTGTGCTTTTCTTTTGGAAGTGTATGATAAAAAACAAAGGCCCTAATATAGCGTGTTATTTTTTATATTTTTTTTTATAACCGTGCGTGTAAGAGTATGTACATGTATACTGAAGCCTAGGCTATGCATATTGAATGTATGGCATTGACAGTCTCGGAACTAAGTGCTTTGAACCATAGATGAAAGTTGAGGAAAATACCGGTTGTAGTTACGATACCGGGATTCATGTTGCAACAAAACGACTCATGTGCTACCGTAACATGGTTTAACACATTTGTAGTACACTGGCAATCACTGTAAAAATGGTCCACCAAATCGCGTCAATTGGGTCTTAAATTTTCAAAAAGCTTCAGCTTGTGAGGGGGGAACATCCCCCCTCAGACACCCCCTACACTGCGTTCCGCGGCGGGAAATCCGACTTCGTCAAATTTATGTTCTAGGGAAAAAAACATGTTTTCTGACCGTGTTCCCCTATACCATTTGCAACTTGTCCAAAAAAATCAACCTTGTCACACCTTGGCACTGGGAGTTATTGAATTAAATGTGTGAAAATTAATTTTGACCTCAAATAACTTCGCACACGAAGGTCAAATGGGGGTCAACCCATTGACATTTATGATCAGAAGGTACCTTTAACATCTGAAAATAGCATCGAAACTGTAAAAATCCACACAACACGAAAAGGTCACAAGAGGTCAAATTGAGGTCAAGGATCACCCAGATGCGGGTCGACAATTGGATTACATTGAAGCAACTCCCAACTCTAACGGACAATTTGTTCTCAAGTTATCGCAAAAATACTAGTTTTTTATCATTAATTGACCTTTGGTGACCTTGTATCACATAACCGTTAAGTTTGAAAATATTCCCCTATACCATTTGCAACTACTCCAAAAATATCAACCTTGTCACACCTTGGCACTGGGAGTTATTGCATTAAATGTCTGAAAATTAACTTTGACCTCATATAACTTCGCACACGAAGGTCACACGGGGGTCAACCCATTGACATTTATGATCAGAATTTACCTTTAACATCAGAAAATAGCATCGAAACTGTAAAAATCCACACAACACGAAAAGGTCACAAGAGGTCAAATTGAGGTCAAGGGTCACCCAGATGCGGGTCGACAATTGGATTACATTGAAGCAACTCCCAACCCTAAAAATACTAGTTTTTTATCATTAATTGACCTTTGGTGACCTCGGATCACATGACCGTTAAGTTTGAAAATATTCTCCTATACCATTTGCAACTTGTCTCAAAATATCAACTGTGTAACACCTTGGCACTGGGAGTTATTACACTAAATGTCTGAAAATAACTTTGACCTCATATAACTTAACATACAAAGGTCACCTTGGGTCAACTTATTGACATTCTTGATTGATGAGACCTAAATTAGAGCATCAAACTATAAAAATTCAAACATTTTTTCTTTGCCCATTTTCTACCCCCAAAATACTAGTTTTTTGACATTAATTGACCTTTGGTGACCTCGGATCACATGACCGTTAAGTTTGAAAATATTCCCCTATACCATTTGCAACTTGTCCAAAAATATCAACCATGTCACACCTTGGAACTGGGAGTTGTTGCATTAAATGTCTGAAATTAACTTTGACCTCGTATAACTTCGCACACGAAGGTCACACGGGTGTCAACCAATTGAAATTTTTGATCGGAAGGTACCTTTGATATCCAAATCTAGCATCAAAACCAAACATTTTCTTTTTTGCTCGTTTCCTCCCAAAATAAGCACATTTTTTCTAATGTGACCTTTGACCTTTTGACCTTGGTTTCAGATGTAGTTTAATCTCCTGATTCCAAAAAACAAAACGAAAAGTCTGTACAACCATCCTAACTCCGACCGAAAAAACTTTGACCCCATATAACTTCGCACATAAAGGTCACACAGGGTCAACCTATTGACATTTATGATCAGAAGGTACCTTTGACATCTGAAAATAGCATCGAATCTGTAAAAATCCCCAAAACACAAAAAGGTCACCAGAGGTCAAATTGAGGTCAAGGGTCACCCAGATGCAGGTCGACAATTGGATTACATTGAGGCAACTCCCAACCCTAACAGACATTTCGTTCTCAAGTTATTGCAAAAATACTAGTTTTTCATCATTAATTGACCTTTGGTGACCTTGGATCACATGACCGTTAAGTTTGAAAATGCTCCCCTAACCAGTTCACAACTTGTCCCAAAATATCAATCTTGTCGCACATTGGCACTGGGAGTTATTGCAGTTTTAATATTTTCGGTTTTTGGACCATAACTGACCTTTGGTGACCTTTGTGGGCACCAAAAACAATAGGGCACACCTTCTCCATATGGCGGATCTATAGTCCAAGTTTGGTCTCAATCCAACATTCCCTTATTGAGATAGAGCGTACCCAAGCAAGTGTCACAGACGCACACACACACATACATACATACACACACACATACGCCAACCTGACTGCATAGGTTCCTTTTGCTAAAGCAAGGAACCAAAAATATTCTTACTGCTTGCAATATGTTATCTCCATTGTCAAATTATATTAATAAGATATTTATGGTCAGTGCAAGAAAATCTTTAATTATTCTTTTGTTGCCTAGTTTATATTCAACAGATAACTAAATGAAGGAAATTGTTGTTGCATTGGTTAGATCAGAACAGATGTAATGGTATGGAACCTATATAAGGTACTCTGATTAGCTGCAGGATTCTTATATAGCTTCTCTGGAGAAACTTCAAAGATTTTTGCATGTGTCAATGGAAAGTATTTACCAGTCTTGCATTCATGTATGATGAATATTTGAAGAAATTTTAAATGGGATCCTAAATGAACACTTCCAGAGTTATAAAATTGTAAATGTCAGATGTACTTTTCTTGCCAAGCCCAATGATGATGGAGATTATACTTCCAAAGTTCTCAGCAACTTACATGTAGGACTACTCCTATGGATTTTGCATTACTTCCACAAAAAGAAGCACTTAGAGGAAGCATCCCTTAAAGCAGTTTTGATTTTGTAGCCAATAGAGATTCAAATCAGACCTGACATAGTCATTACTGTATTTTTCAAATTTCCTGTTTAGTAACTTCCACTTGCAAACATGTATTTTCCACTCAGTCAAAGATGGAGGATAATACAAAATAAACATGAAATGTTATCATATTTCATGCAGTGCTGCTTTCATTTGTACCATACCATTAATTAAATTTAAGGACAAGTTCTACTATAGAGCAACACTACAGTTCTCACTCAGATACAGGGATCATTCATTGACAAGCATAATTCTTACATTGGTAGAGGTTATCTATTGACATGTACTTCCTTTAAGTAATCATGTGTACATGTTAGTCATGTTAAATTGGTATTGTGGTTTGCTAGCCATTTCTCATGTATTAGAAATGGAAGGGATATGATTTTTCTGACTGTTTTAAGTCATCTTTCTTTTAACAGACATCATAAATACAACAAAAAACATCTCCTTATTATTTAGTCTTCTGACTGTCAGGTGTTCTCACTGGGTTCCATCTGAAGTTGGTGATCATGTTACCGTCCCCTGGAGGGGAGAGAGTAGACAGACAAATATTTATTTTATGTGATAAAATGGCGTTGCTGTATTCTCAACCAGCAGCGTGCCCAGCCCCCGCAGTAACCAAACTGACAGATGGAATCTGCTAACTTCTGACAACCTGAATCGATGCGAACGCAGTCGTATAAATGACGATAATACTGCCACTTGGAAAATGACAAGTTTTTTTGTAGGGGGCATAATTCATACCTGTCACACTCTCCCCTCCTTAAAAGAAGTCGTCCTCGACCTCGTAGAACTTTTGGGTACTGAACAGAAAAGAAAGTGATGAATAGAAAATGAAATACGAAATACGTTCAACAAAGTTGTATCTCCTCTTTTTTTGTTTTTGAATACGTTCCTCTCTCACTTGACTATTGATTTACCTTTTTTTTTTTCTTTCTGCTTGCCTACAAATTCCACAATTCTGGACTATTAACACAGTGCCACCAACAGATTCTAGAAGGGAGATTCCCTATGTCTCACTACAAAACAGTGGCCACCTATCTTGCTGCGGTTAAAAGATTGTCCTTTAGCAACTGAACTCTGCTTGGTTTAATTAAATTTCCATTATAAGATAGGCACTTAGTTTGCACACCCCATTAAACTAGCTTGGGCATTGGTACTATCTCCTTTGTCTCTACTCACTCTTTTTACCAATCTAGTATAATCCAGTTAGAGTTTTGAACCCATCTTTCCTGTAGAGTCATTTGTAGTAAAATATTTTTATGCCGATAACAATCAATATCCCTCTGAATTCTCAGGTTTACTAAAATTTAAACAGAATGTCCTGTTTTAACCAAATTATAGGGAGTCTACTTGCAGTTTTAACCAGTTCCCCTCAACAGTCGCCTACCACACTGGTTGATATGTCTGTGGGTGGTACATCTCGTGCATCTGCGGTTGGCACAGCTGGGTAAAAATCGGACCACCTGATGCATTATATGGCGGGACGGGGGGCGGATACCACCCTGGTCCTTGATATATGGGGGGAGCTGGTTGCCACAGAATCCTGTCCTCTGGTTTGATATAATGCTCTATCTGTCCATTATATTCTGTTCGTCGTTCAACATCAGGTAATGTAGACATGTCCCCATTGTGGGCAATCCTTGTCTGCACGTGATTCACCTCTGGTTGATACTGACGTGGTACTCCGAGTTGGTCATAAGTGAACATCTGTTTCGGTCGTCTTTGTCTAGTTGGGTATCTCTCAGCTACCTGTTCCTGTTGAGCTGAGCCCACTGGCATTAGGTCATCCTGTTGAGCTGAGCCCACTGGCATTAGGTCATTCTGATTAACCTCGCCATTAGGTCCCCCTGATTGGTTCATAGTATTTAGCGGTTCCCTAACCAGGTAAAAGTCATCCTCAGAGTCAGACCCTGAGTCTTTGCAATCCTCCACAAACCGTGCCCTTTGTCTTGGCTTTGGCCTGTGAGTTTGGGACCTCCTATCCTTCGTCGGTCTCTCGGGTGTAAACAGTTCACACGACAGGAGCATATTACGATGCACTGTTTTCTGTCTTCCAATGCCATCTTCTGGAGCAACATCATATACTGGTAGGTCTGGTGAGTGTCTTTTTACCACACGATATACTTTGTCTTCCCAGAACGAGCCAAGTTTGTTGGGACCTTCAGACCTGCCAACATTCCGGACAAGAACTCTGTTGCCTGGTTCAAGAGGTGCGGGCAGCTTGCCTTTGTCATAGTACCTCTTACCTTTCTGTGAGTTCTTCACGGCAGCTCTTTTAGCCAGTTCATAAGCTTCCTTCATAGCGGTTTTCCAGTGTTGTGCAAACTTCACTGGGTCACCCTGAGAATCCTGTTGATTTCCCAGACCAAAGGCAAGGTCAATTGGAAGACGAGGATGTCGACCAAACATGAGGTACATCGGTGAAAACCCTGTTGCTTCACTTCTTGTGGCATTATAGGCATGTACCACCTTTTGCAAATTATCACTCCATCTACTCTTTTTGCTCTCTGCCAATGTCCTCAACATGCCCAACAGTGTCCTGTTAAACCTCTCAGCTTTCCCATTACATTCTGGGTGATATGGTGTTGTTTTCGAATCTTTCACCCCTGAAAGTTCCGGCAGACGATGGAAAAGTTTGTTTTGGAATTCTCCCCCCTGATCATGGAGAATTCGTTTAGGGAATCCAAACCTCATCACAAAGTTGTTGAAAACACAATCTGCAGCAGTCTTTGCCATCTTATTCCTAGTGGGGTAGGCCTGTGCAAACCTTGTAAAGTGGTCTACAATGACCAAAATGTATTCATAGCCTCCAGCACTCCTCTCAAGATGCAGAAAATCAATGGAGACTAATTCCAAGGGCTCTGATGTTACAATAGGCACTAATGGTGCTTTAAGGGGACGGGCTGGCTTTTTCTGACACAGACATCTGCACTTCTTCTTTATGAAGGTTTCCACGTCCCGTTCCATGTTTGGCCAATAGAACCGTTGTCTAGCAAGATCCATTACTCTGTCCATGCCTAAATGCCCCATTTCTATGTGAAGGTCATTGTACACTCTGTCTCTGAAAGTAGCAGGTAACACCAGTTGATGGCGAGTTGGTGTGTCTCGGTACAACAAGCCATTGTCCCCTATACTGAGTCTGTTCCATTCTCTCAGCATTGCACGGGTGGAAACTGACTCCTTCTTCCAATCCACCGTATTTGGTCGTTGACCCTTTCCTTTCAATTTTATGACCCTTCCAATGGCTTCATCAGCAAGTTGTGCCTCCAGTATTTCCTCTTTACTGATTTGGTACATTGTGCTCGGTGGTTGCTCAATATCTCCTGCTCCGTCTGGATCTCCTGTGACAGCCATCACCCAGGGACACTGTTCACCCTGAGCTTGAGCCTGCACAGCGGCTCCTATTGCCTGGACTGCACACAAGTTGACTTCTTCTGAGCACTCATCGATGAAATTCTCTATCTGTAGTGGCATTCTCGATAGTGTGTCTGCATCAGAATTATTTCGCCCAGGACGATATTTGATAGAGAAATGAAAATCTGCCAGCTCTGCAACCCATCTCTGGCCAGTAGCATTTAGTTTTGCTGATGACAGCACATAGGTCAGAGGATTGTTGTCGGTGTAAACTTGGAATGATGGGGCATAGAACAGGTAGTCCCTGAACTTCTCAGTAATTGACCATTTCAATGCCAAGAATTCCAATTTTCCCGAATGGAGGTGGTAGTTCTGCTCTGCTGGTGATAAGCACCTGGATGCATATGAGATAACCCTTAGTTTACCACTTTGTCTTTGGTAGAGAACTGCCCCGAGGCCTTCCTGGGAGGCGTCAGTGTGTACAACAAACGGTTGGTCATATTCAGGAAATGCCATGACTGGAGGTTGGGCTAGTTTATTTACCAACATCTCAATGATCTCTTGATGTCTGGCTGTCCATTCTACTTGAGTCTTTGAAGGAAGTTGTCCCATTCCTCTTTTACCCTTGCCTTTCTTTCCTGGGGGAGATAAGAGATCATATAAAGGTTTAGCCAGTCGTGAAAAATCCTGGATGTAGCGTCGGTAATATCCAATAAAGCCCATTAGTTTTCTCACATCACCAACAGTCCTTGGTGAAGTTTCCTTCAGAGCCTGTAGTGCTGCAGTGTCACTTGGATCAGCCATGTGCCCTTCTGAGGTAATTACACGCCCTAAGTAACGGACTTGCTGCTTGAACAGTTTGCATTTGGCAGCCTTTAATTTCATTCCATGTTCCTGCACTCTCTGAAGGACTTGTCTCAACCTTAATAGATGTTGAGTGAAGGTCTCCCCATAGACCAAGATGTCATCTAAATAGGTAACGCATATCTCGTTGTTAAGATCTCCAAGGCATGCCTCCATACATCTCTGGAACGCTGCTGGTGCGTTCTTCAATCCAAATGGAATTCTAACCCATTCGTACAAACCCCAAGGGGTGATGAAGGCAGTAAGATGTTGGCTTGGTTCATCCACGAACCCTTGGTGGTATGCCTTACCCTGGTCCAGTGTAGAAAACCATCGGTTGCCACCCAAGGAATCTAATATATCCTGCACCCTTGGTATAGGTTGTCTGTCTGCAATCGTTTTCAAATTAAGTTGCCTAAAATCAATGCACAATCTAAGAGTTCCATCTTTCTTTCGAACACACACCATGGGGGAAGAATACGATGACTGTGATTTCTTCACCCATCCCCTACTGATGAGGTCCTTCACATACTCCTTTACCTCTTTATAGAGTGGTGGAGGGACTGAAATGTATGATTTCTGGACTGGTACATCATCATCTAACTGTATTTTCATCTTCAGAGTAGGTATGGTGCCAAGGTCATCATCATTTCTGGCAAAAGCATGGCATTCCTCAGTTAGCATTTGCTTGGCCAACCGCCTCTGTTCACTCGTCAGGTCGGACAGATCTACACTTGGTAGCCAATCTCCCCTTTCCCTAGTTGCCCCATTTTCTAAGATGCCAGCTTTTACTCCTCTTACACCAGCTCTTGTGTTGACCCCTGATGACAGACCTTGTAGGAATTCTCCTGGGAGAACAGTTCTGATGCTGCATATGTATCCCACACAGAGTCGACCTGGCAAGACCACATCTCTTGAACTGTTGTTGGTAACTGGTATCTCTAAACGGCAACAGTTCCCACGATTCACAGTCACCAGCGTTGGGTGGCAAACAATGCCCTCTGGAAGATAGTGGTCTCCATCTGGTTCAAACAAGGCTGCAGATTCCTCCTTGGCATGAGCATGGGTCACGCACTGCATAAGAACTGTCTCTCCTGCCCTTATCTTGGTCACACTTCTAATCGTTTTGACCACACTGACTTCCTCATGGTCTGGACTCTGCAGAACTCCAATCAATTTGTTAAGCTGTACCTCATTCATTTGTGGCAACAAGGTGGAAAAATATTTCTGAGCAGTTCTTTCAGGCCTATCCTGTGCCATCTCCTCTATGACATTGTAACCGATGATTGGGTTGTCTAGGGATTCTCCCGTCACCAACATTGGTACGCTAATCCCATTGTCTCCCTCTACAGCTTCATGGGGGATACAGAAAGCTACCTCGATCCATCCCTGGTACCCGATTGGAGTGCCCGTGGCGGTGTTCAGGCATAGCCCCTCACTATCCAGCAGCTCCTCAATTGGTCTCAATGGGACAGTGGGCATACACTGCTTTAGCCATTCCTCGGAGATCAAAGAAACCTGGGCTCCTGTGTCCCATAAGGCTGTAGTCGGCATACCATTCAGTGTACAATGAACTAAACATTTTTTTCCTACCAGTTGTGCCATTGTCTTTCTTTTCTTGGTACTCTCTAACCTCCAAGTGGCACTAACTGGCATGTTAGATCTCTTATCTGATGGCTGGGACTCTGATCTGGTACTGGTCACTCGATGTCCCGCTCGGGTGGCCTTCGCCCGTTTCCCAGATTTCTGCCTTGTTTGCAGCCTCTCTGGAAGTGGTCATCACTACCACACTTAAAACAATGAGTGCACTCCCTTCCTTTACCACGATCAACACACCTTTTACAACCCCATTCTCTGGTTGGCCTTTGTGACTTCTCACGAGGTGGAACCTGCTGAAGGGCACTGATTTCTGCCCTTATTATTTCCCTTACCCCTGCTTGAATATCCTCCAATGAGACTGGGTTTGTGTCCCTCTCAGTGGGTTTGTTCTTGTCAGTCCTTCTAGGTGGGGTGGCCTCTTCCTCAGTAGGTAAAGTCACTTGATTGATTTTCAGCTTCCGCATCTTATGATATCGTTCAGCCTCCTGGCCCACACATAGGGACAGACTCTCTAACAGCTCTTCATCAGTGGTAGTTGGGTTTCTTAGGAGGGGTTGCATCTGTTGCCGAACATACTCGCTCTGGAGGCCTGTGAAAAGTGTGTGGAGGAACATTTGTTGAACCTGCTTGGGACCGTACACCACGCCTGTCCCTGCCTCCTGGGATGCGAACACTACCTTTTGCCTCAAATCCATGGCTCGAAGAACAAATGAGTGGGCTGTTTCCTTTGGTCCTTGAACTGCAGTTGATAGTTCATGGAACACAGTAGTTGCTTCCTTCTCCTGGAAGTGGGCCCGAAGGATTCTTCGTAGTTCAGGGAGGGTGATGTCTGCTCTACCTTCAAGGTAGTTACGAAGACGGGAACCTGGGACAACTGCCCTTAAAACTCCATCAATGATTTCGTCTGTGCTAAAACCCTTCCTGGATCCACTCTCTATCTGCCGGGCCAAGCTGGCAAAGTTGAGCCTGTCTTTCTGCCCTGGCTCTCCTATCTGGCCAGATATCTTAAACTCCCTTTTCCAAGGTATGTTTCCTACTGTGCTCGGTATACGGTGGTTTGTACCTTCAACAGGAGGTAGGTGGCTAACCTCTGTAGAACTTGCAGGGCTCCCTTCCACGGGCACTTCTGTCTGCAACCTGAAGCTATCTAATTTGACCCTCAAGGTATTTAGCAGAAGCCTGTTATCCTCTGTTTGCTCATCAAAGGCCTCACTATATAGGTAACGGTTGACTAATCTTAATAAGGATGGAAGGCCTTTACCGTCAAGCTTGGCTTTTCTGACTTCAGGAAGGTTAAGCAGTTCACCCACAATTAAGACTTGCTCCTCAGTGCACTGCTGTATGGCCAACTGGACTTCTTGGACCACTTCCTCAATCTCTGGAGTAGCCATGGTACTTGACTGGGTAACCTCTTCACCAGCTGCCTTAACACGTCGTTTCTTTGTACATCTACTTTGGGCTTAGTTGCTGCCTGTTAGTTCTTTTCGATGATGCGCCCTCTAAATGGGATTGATGAACCCATCTAGCACACCATCCGGGTGGTGCCTCCAAAATGTTACCGTCCCCTGGAGGGGAGAGAGTAGACAGACAAATATTTATTTTATGTGATAAAATGGCGTTGCTGTATTCTCAACCAGCAGCGTGCCCAGCCCCTGCAGTAACCAAACTGACAGATGGAATCTGCTAACTTCTGACAACCTGAATCGATGCGAACGCAGTCGTATAAATGACGATAATACTGCCACTTGGAAAATGACAAGTTTTTTTGTAGGGGGCATAATTCATACCTGTCACAATCATACCCCCCCCCCACTCCCACCCCTCCTTGTATATCATAACATACTGCATGTGGAACTTGATTGGTCTATTCATCATTTGACTGGATATCCACATGTTGCTATGTAAATAACCCTTCCCACCCACCCACACCCTTACTTGAAAGAAGGTGATCCTGTACAGTTCAGCTTCACATGTTATCTATCATGTAAATGCATGTGGTTCATGCCCCTCCACCTCCCCCTCCCCACATACAACCAGAATAACATCTACTTCCACAGTAAGTTTTAAGAGAAGGCTTACATTTGTGTAGCCTCCACTTTGTGTGATATTGTCGTTCGGGGAAAGGGAACTCTAACCCATGTAACTCATCCTCCTATGTTAACATACACTTTAAAAAAAACAGAATGCAAAAATGCATTGTGGTTTTGATGATGCAACATGATCAGTTTTCTTCATAAATCTGACGTAATGTATAGTGATGGTGTACTTGTTTACAAGGGTTTCACGATTTGACCCTAAATGACCTTTGACCTCGACCAAAAACAATAGGCTTCTTGTACTTAATGTGTCACTTCTACACACTGAGTATGCAGTTGATCTGACCTTCCCTTCTTGTGATATCATCTTTACAAGTTTTCCCAAGTTAACCCCCGGTGACCCAAATGACCTTCACCTTCATCAAAAACAATAGGCTTCTTGTACCTAATGTGGTACTTCTACACAACAAATATGAAATTGGTCTGACCCTCCCTTCTTGAGATATCGTGTTTACAAGGTATTCACAATTTGACCCTGGTGACCCAAAATGACCATTGCCTCCACTCCAAAAACAATAGGCTTCTTATACATTATGTGGTACTTCTAGGCACTAAATATGAAATTGGTGTGACATTCCCTTCTTGAGATATTGTGTTTACAAGCAGCTGGGCGTTTACAAACGCACTCACACATACACACATACGCCATCATGAAATGCAAAGGTTACGATTATCATCGAAACCAAAAATGGTGAAACTTATATATCATATCTTCGGGGATCTGTGACAATATTGATTGCCGCATTTTGTTTTAAAAATGACACCAATTTTAACTTGCAAAGTTGTAACGTCACAATTACGTAAGCAAGTAATCAAAAGACTCTCGGTTTGGATATGTGTTCGGCATTAAAATCACCCACCGATCTTTCAATATGCAGCTCTCAAACTTTTAGGCGGACACATTGAGTTTAACCCATAGTTTAAAAAAAAATGCCTACGCCTTTCCAAAAATGAGATTAAGCAAGAGTAATATAAAGTAGCGTTGTATTTTAGAATACCTCGAGTTGGCAATGTCACAAGAAGCCGGATTACTTGAGGTGGAACTGTTTGGTCCAACTGAACAGTCTTTCCCAGCTGGGGAACTTTGCTAGCCCGCTTGAGACCCACTTATACAAATTGAACACCAACTGTAAACACATCCTGATGATATTTTGCCATATATATAGTTAGTTGAGTTGTACGTCACTTCCCGTCAAAACTTGACTCAGATGGGTACTTGAATGCTACACTGATCCTATGCTGAAGATTAGCCAGAATATTATAGAATTTGGAATAAGTCACGATTCACTGTGACTAACTCAAAATGCACCCGCACGGCCAAAATGACACTTTTTTTGTGTGGAATATTGGTCTAGTAATAGCGTTCAAGTATGTACAGAAATATTCAAAACATGGATTGAGCTAAGAAGAGATATTACGTATGTTATTATAATATCATGGTTCGTGCATCAACGGAATATATAAATGTATTTAATTTGTCTTAATATATTCATTCATTATCCACCCATATTTGAGAACCGCAAAAGAACAAACACGTAAACATTAGACCAATAAACAGAGAGTACGCAAACAAAGAAAAGGTGTAACAAATATTGTCGAACACATCACCAATTAAAATATGTCCCGCAAAATTTTAAAACTGAATCACACGAATTGTCACAAATGTTTCATTTATTTTCAGTAAGGTTGAGCATCCCACAGGATAAATCCAATGTATGAAATATCATCGGTATACCAAATTTTGGCAAACTGGAAATCAAAAACTCCGAAATTAAATTGGAAGCTTTATGAATTATCCAAATCCCCTCCCCCTACAATGGGCATGGTATTCTCTGACATTTCATCGTAATTATCATCGATATAGTTTTGAGACGTCATGCCGTTATTTATCTGCTGACCGACTCATTCCTTTATTTGTGCTTGTATTTGAAACGGCTGTTCATTCAAGGTTAGTCAAAACAAACACTGTTCCTCATAGAATTATATTTAGCGAGAAGGGCAATGTGAGATACAGAAAAAGTGAAGGCATTATAAGCAGAGCAGTATATATTACCTCCGTGTACACAGCCGTATCTCGATTCGGTTGTGGATATTTATATACAACTTTCATTCGGGTTTCAATCATTTTATAGCAAATATTTGCTAATACACTCCAGTACATTGCCGTACAGAATACAGATAAAGTTCCACTAACGTTAAATGAATGCTCCGCCTGACTCTAGATGTGTCTTCTCCGTAAATTAAGTTCTATGTTGCAAACATACGCGGCATCTATGTCCATGTCTGCACACTGTGTTTGGCGGAAAGTTATTGAAAGTTCACGAACAATTGTCAATCTTAAATAGTACTTCTGTCCAAGGGCGGCGGAACCGGGGGGGCACAGGGGGCACGTGCCCCCCCACTTTTCCTCAGGTTAAAAATGTGCCCTTTTTCTACATAAAAATTGAGGTGTCTCAAGTCAGCAAGAGGCCAGGGAACCAGAATGAACACTCGGGAAGGGCCGTTTCCGGCCATCTGAGGGGTTTGTAAAACCAAAAATTTTCTTGTACGCTCCGCGCCAACCGATGGTGGCCCTCCGCTCAGATAGTCGTGCATACAACTTTGCAAATCCTGGCTACGCCCCTGACTTTTAATGAATTTCTGTGGGTCCAACTCAAAGCTATTTCGAATGGGACAAATTTGTTAAGATATTAACATAATCCTTGTTTCCCAATTTGCACATTGGATATTGCAGTGCTAGTATCAAGGGCGGCGGAAGCACTTTAAATCTGGGGGGGGGGGGCACCGACATCAAAGGGCACTTTGCAGAAATTCGATTGGGCTGATGCAGCCTTATATTTAGTACCCTTTTTAACTCTTATTGTATGATCTTATTTGCGTATACACATCACTCCACCAACGCCCCCCCCCCCCCCGTCAAGGTAATTATGCATACTAGCACTGCAATATCCAATGTGCAAATTGGGAAACAAGGAACAAGTTTTCTTTTGAGACAAAATGAGGTGAAAACCTGCTAGTTGCTAATGTAGGAATCTTCCGAATTAGAGTTTATTTCTTGTTAATATCTTAACAATTTTTTTCCATTCGAAATAGCTTTGACTTTGACCCACAGAAATTCATTAAAAGTCAGGGGTGTAGCCGGGATTGGCAAAGTTGTATGCACGACTATCTGAGCGGAGCGCCACCATCAGTTGGCGCGGAGCGTACAAGAAAATTTTTTGTTTTACAAACCCCTCAGATGGCCGGAAACGGCCCTTCCCGAGTGTTTATTCTGGTTCCCTGGCCTCTTGCTAACTTGAGACACCTCAATTTTTATGTAGAAAAAGGGCACATTTTTAACCTGAGGAAAAGTGGGGGGGGCACGTGCCCCCTGTGCCCCCCCGGTTCCGCCGCCCTTGGCTAGTATACATGCATATTTTCCTTGAGGGGGGGGGGAGGCGTTGATGGAGTGATGTGTATACGCAAATAAGATAATACAATAAGAGTTATAAAGGGTACTAAATATAAGGCTGCATCAGTCCAATCGAATTTCTGCAAAGTGCCCTTTGATGTCGGTGCCCCCCCAGCTTAAAAGTGCTTCCGCCGCCCTTGCAGTGATGAACAACTGGTTAAATTCCCGGGGAAGGTAAAATGGCCGCAGTCCGACGGTGAGTAATTCAATATCTTCACAGCAGAACTTCTCCTTTACAACGTAATTATTGCACCAGTGATTATTAAAATAGAGACAAACACCACCTCCCTTAGATTTTCCGGAGTTGTTAGAACGATCCGCCCTGATAAGAGTAAAATTATCAATGTCAACTGCACTGTCGGGGGGTGTTACTAAAACGAATGACAATTGCGTTACACATTACGAATGACAATATGTTGTACACACTAAAAAAATGCGTTGACTAAAACGAATGACAGTAATGACAGCACAGACATTTGCTTCAACCGGATATCACAGTTCAGACTTCGTGGGTATCTAGATCTAGTAAAGTACGGACAAGATAAAAACACACATTATAGTAGGCGAAATTGTAAGTCTGATTTTAAAAAGTAACTTTAACGTCATTTTTCCGAAATTAATTGTTAGAAACTAACAATACTATAGGAAGGGAAAGGTGGCGTACCAGCTCGTTTAAGACGTGTAAGTCATAACACCCCTCTACCCTCGATTATACTTGGGAACGTTAGATCCCTTCAGAATAAAATTGACGAACTTTCAATCTCAACGCGAGGTAAGCATGAGTTCCGCGAATCTAATGTCATGTGTTTTACCGAGACGTGGCTTAACCCGAACATACCCGACAGGGCACAAACTAAAACGAAAGACAGCGAATGATCGAATGACAATTGACTTTGTACAGGGTAAATTATCATTTGCGAATGACAGCGAATGAAGGCGAATGACAACGAATGACACCGAAGGACAGTATTGAGAAGAGAGAGAATGATTAACGGAGTGGAGTAAATGCGGTTATTGGTTTTCTGCGCAAAAATGATTTGAGGAAAATCGCATATAACGTGGTTGCAGGGTTTTGGTGTAATTTACGGATAGAAACCACAGGGAAAGTTTTTGTGTGAGAATGCGCTTGAGTGCTGTGCTTTTCACCTCTGTAGATTTATATAGAAAGATAACTGAAGCCGTTTCAAGATTATAGTATTGTTAGTTTCTAACAATTAATTTCGGAAAAATGACGTTAAAGTTACTTTTTAAAATCAGACTTACAATTTCGCCTACTATAATGTGTGTTTTTATCTTGTCCGTACTTTACTAGATCTAGATACCCATGAAGTCTGAACTGTGATATCTGGTTGAAGCAAATGTCTGTGCTGTCATTATTGTCATTCGTTTTAGTCAAGGCATTTTTTTAGTGTGTACAACATATTGTCATTCGTTATGTGTAACGCAATTGTCATTCGTTTTAGTAACACCCCATATTCCTGTCTGAAATTACTTTATTGTTCCACATTTTCTCTATATGGAAGTCTCTTTTGTGAGAAGGTGGCTGTTACTATATTGGGGGACCCACATGATGAAAATTTGCAGTGTCAGCTTTTATTCCAGTCAGTCCCTGTATGCTGAGAGCCATTATAATTGCTGGTGCTTGAGAGTGCCTCGTCAGTGGAAGGAACACTTGTGCTTTAATTGTTGAATATGTTCCTTTTAATGACCTTTCCCAACATATTGTCGTATATAAGTTTAATATAGTGGCCTAGGAGTCAAAAATAAGGATTGCCAATAAGGAAAGTATAGGGTCTTAATTGATTCATTGGTCATCAGTTGAAGAATTTTTTTCTTCTCTTTTTCCAGTGATTATTGCAATTGTAGTGCTTGAGTCCAGTGATTGTCCCCTTTAGGCTGATCTATAGGATGAAGTGACCAGTTCTTTTCCCAGGAAATCATGTTGACGCTCACCCGCCCTCCTCTCTCATCAACCACATGGTTAGTATCTGGCATTGTAATTTTATAGGCAGGATGGAATCTTAGGGCCTCTGTTTGGTACAGGTTCAACGTTGGTCAAAATCCAACATTTGCAAATATTGAGCAGAGCCAGGGAATTAGTTTGCACAGAAGTTGATCCATGTAGGTAAATATTTAACAAACAGAAAACAAAAACAACAAACAGATGGCAAGCAAAAGTGGGAAAGACAAATGACCACTTTATTCAAATATACCTTACCAATTAAAAGTACGTTAGTCCATTATTAGGTACAAGTCATGTTCTTTCTTAAAGCCACTTTAAGTCACCTTACAAAAATATCATTCAAAATTTGGACTATGTTAAAATCGACTTGTCTTACATAACATTCTTGTATGGTTTATTGAATGGGCTAGGAGTTGTAAATATCACAGCAATTATTGCTGGCCAATAAGGTCGGTAGTGGCTACAATTGATTCAAGTCATACTAGCCCGTCTCTGCTATCTTAGAGTTGGTACCTTACCAATTATAAGTACTATTTTTTTGGGGGGGGGGGGGTAAATCCATTATCAGGGAGAAAGGCATGTTCTTTTAAAAGGCACTTAAATTATTTAATGGAATTGTCATAAAAATAAAAAACTATTATTAAATCAAAATTTCACACTACTTGATAATATTTTATTTCTTCAAAGTGGCTATAGTTAAGAATAAACGTCAGATCAAGATTCATATTTCAGATAAATTGTCATAAAAAATTAAAAAATATTATTAAATAAAAATTTCACAATACTTGATAATATTTTATTTCTTCAAAGTGGCTATAGTTAAGAATAAATGTCAGATAAAGATACATATTTCAGATAAATGTGCATTCAAATATTCTCAAATATTTGTTCTAGGTATACTGAGTGTGATATCCTTCGGTGTTAGGTAAGGGTACTAATAAAGAATGAACAAAGATGCAGAGATCAAACAAGAGACGTGTGTTATCATGCTCCACGTACTATATTCTAATCTTTAAACTGTCCGTTATTGTCCAATTCTGTCTATATAGTTAATAGCAGAAAGGTGGCGGTATACTACTTTATCTTTACTACATTACACTGAGGAGGAGGGTGGTAGACCAGAATGTCAGTCACCAAGAGAGCGATATACTGTGCATAATTGCTACCTGGTGAACTAGACATTGTAGAAGTGTGTGTGTGTATATATGTATGTATTTTAGTTCCTCCTGAAGGGAGTGTGTATTTGCTTTGAGGAGTTAAGCAATAATGCAGTGTTGGAAAACCTTGTTTAATTTCCCGCGAACGCACTTCAAAGTTCAAACAACTGCCGATTTCCCACCGGTGCTCGTGCAGTGAACACACCGAGCACACATAGCGTGCGAGCATAATGGCGTGGGGTCCAAGTATTATATATTTGCGTGTCTGGCGATAAAAAATCCCAGTTGCAGATGCAAAATACTGACAAATAATTTAAGTTACATTGTCACGAAACTGATAAAAAAAATGTAAAATGAAAAGTAAGAGTAGCTTAAATGTTATAAAATTAAAAGAGATTTCATATGTCTTACAATTTTTAAAAAGTTTAACTTACCACAATATATATAATATATATTAGTAAACAAACATCGTTCTGCAAAGCTCCGTTTCTATACTGCCCAACAATGAATATCGTGCACTATACGTATATTATAATTGCAGTGCTTAACCCTAGCCAAACAACTGTGGGCTCATCCCCTGTCTAACAACTGACTCCTCCTCATGAACGAAACTGTCTATCCCCCATGAAAACACGAGGCAAAGTCCATGCCAGCTACGGCAATATTGATGAAAGTTAACCTTGAAATCACATGTTTTAGACCACTTGGCATGACTAAGTAAATACTGAATTTTGTTTCCATGTTCCTGTATAAAACTTAAACTCCGCAAAATGCAATTAGTTGTGTTTTTGTAGTTTATGTGAGATCCGTAACCCCCGAGGTGGTTAGCCTATTTGCTATACACCTAACTATGGTAGGATATTATTTTTCGTAGTTTTGGAAAATTCTAGAAAATACTTTCTTTTCCCCCGCTTAACACCTTGTCTATTTGACATTTGTTGCATTTAGCATGCTATGCCAGTTTTGTGTGAATTTTCGAAAGTTTTTTAGCTCAATCTTTTGTAAAATTTGAAAGGTCTACCACCAGACTTTTGGTACACAATTGGTTATTTCTCTACTGATATGATTTTCAGAGTTTTTATTTCTATACGGTCAAGTGAATAAGTTGTGCATTGAGTATAACCATATCGGGAATGCAAGAAAACGATGCTGGATTTCCAGCAGACAAATGTTTTCTTTGCGGGATTACTGAGTCAGATGAATGGAATCCCGCACCTTAGAGAGAACACGGAACTGACGTTAAATTCATACAAAAGAGAATGTTTATGAACATACAATAACAATTAAAAGAAACGTGGAATGGCAATAAATTGTTCAAAATATTTCCCAGATAATAAGAGACAATATTACAGCCTCCTTCCCGCGCTGGGCCGTGGGTGTCCGTGTGACACGTTTACCCTGAAGTGTGCGAAAATAGCCATTGAAATTGCCCTTGCGAGTGGATTGGGGGCACATCATTCCCGTTGGTAATGTGACTAAAAATTCTCTTTGTTTCTTACAGATGTACCTTTTCCCCCATCCTT